>NC_039288.1:6563879-7163879 GCF_003368295.1 Carassius auratus | reverse complement strand
AGAGGAAAGGAAGGAGGGGAGAGGGGGAAAGAGAGTTTGACAGGTAAGAGTTAAAATGGCAGGTGTAGGGCATTTGAGGCCTTTGATGAGGACATTTAACTCTCACAATACAACCTACAGCCAGTTGAACCTAGTGAAGTTTTCCCTGAGCTCTGGCTTAATGAGTTTGCTTTCCCAAAGAGCCTGTGGAGGGCACTATTCCACAGAACTACTACAGCGTAAAACAAAACCTAATTTTTTAATTCTGTTTTAGGGCATGTAGCTTTAAGCACACTGTAAAGTTTGTCTTTGAAGACACACACATGCATCAGACCCTCTGAGAAATGAATGCTGGTTGTCAGTGAGCTACATATAACCATGGAGGAAATAATTTCAGTCCCTCCAGGTGACTCAAAGTCTAATTAAACATGTGGGGTGTCAGGACATGTTTGGACGTTTCGGGTGACTGTTTTGAGAATGATGAATGATGTAGAACAAGGCGGCCTGTCTTGTTAACCATGTCTTGTTGCTTTGGCACTGAAATCAGTTAGCACGACAAAAGCGTCTAATTAGAGATATGGGAAAACAACAATGCTGCAATGATAAATCACCCCAGCCTTTTTCCGACATAATGAACGCACCCCATCACTCTCCTTTTCTTTGCCTCTTACGATGTAGTCTTGGGCTTTTAAAGATGGGAAGCCTGTGCTTTAAATTAAATTAATGTTAACCTCCTCTCAATCATTCATCATTCCATCTAAAATGACTGGAGCTGTTGTACTGCATCGTTAAAACAGAGAGACCTATTAAAAAGTCATAAAAGCCAACTCAGCATGAAGGTCTGCCCTGTTGAGCTTTAGCATCCAAACTGGAATGACTCAATTTTATGGACATCATATAGCGTGGACGTGCGATTATGAACAAATGAAGTGGAAGGTAAACAGTAGGCAGCAAAAGGACAGTAGAGAATTAGAGAAAGGACATAAATGTACTGTAGTGCCCCAGTTTTGATGTGTGTAATGCCTCATTGACTCGTAACTCATTGTGGAGAATCATAGATTAGAGAGTCTATTGACATCTACAGTATGATGTACTAAAGAGATTCACTGTATTTGTGTTTTACCATACCTGAACACACACATGCTGGTGTCACTATATTAGTAAGGACATCATATAGATTTTATTTTTAGGTAGTTTGGTTTCACACAAAACTATCCTGTTAAAGGGACAGCTTTATACCTTAAATATTCCTAAAAAGTTCATATTCATACCTTAAAGTAGAAAGGCAGTAAGATAGGTTACTAAAAAGTTGTGAGGTACTATATGAACCCCCTTACCATCACAGTGACAAGCTGTTGTAGCCGTAAAGGTCAGGTCACATTTACTGTTTACATTTAATCCATCCGTCTGAATGGGAATCCACACAATTGGGAATTTTGTGTGAGAGCAAAATAATTATCCATGCAGATTTCACAAGGGTTTAAGTTAAATACTCATAATGAGTTTAGACGCTGACCAACAGAACGCTGCTTGCTATGCAAGTAACTTCCTTGTGAGCTGTGCGTTCAACCCAGTCTCACGGCAGTTCGTCATTGAGGACACGGAATTTAATCTATTGAATCATCTTTATGGACACAAATTTCCCTTTTTTTTCGTGTCATACAGAACGACCTTCAATCTAATGTATTTCAATGGGACGTTTTTTTTCGCGGCTGCACCTAGTTTTTCTTTCGAGAAGCACAGTATTGTTTTTTTCTCAATTGTTATTAATTTTGCAAACTTTAAGGGCTACACTACCCAACATTTAATCAGGAGATTTTAAGCCTTTTTGTATTGCTTTATATTCGATAGGCCACTCAAAATGAATATATTTATTCGTGTCCATGGGGACGTCTTTCAATCTAATCTATTTGATGCACCTCGTTTTTCTTTTGAGAGTACCATTGAAATACATTAGATTGAAGGTCGTTCTGTATGGCACGAAAAAAAAAAGGGAAATTCGTGTCCATAAAGACGATTCAATAGATTAAATTTCGTGTCCTCAATGACGAACTGCCGTGAGACTGGGTTGGTTCGTTATACATCGTACACTATAGACCAACTATTTTTTGTTCACAAAATGTCACCAAACTCCTTGAATGTAACATTTTTGCACGTTTTTGTGTTTTTCTGATAAGAGTAAGCATGTTTGCTTTTCATCCATTTCACTGCAAATGGCATGTAAGATTATAATCAGAAAACTCTAGCCGAGGTTAATTTGTATGTGCTTTGGATTTTTTACAGAATATATGACAAATTTCTGATCATTACTAAAATGAAAAGTTTTAGTAATTGTTATACTGTTTTTCTATCTCACTGCCCAGTCATTTAATTATTAATCAGAATTAGCATATGAAGGCAAATTCTAAGAAAACATCAAAGGCACTTTAAAATTCCAAACCAAATTCAAGTGGGTTTAGACATTCGCATTTAACATTTAAATTAAAATTTTTAGCAGATATTTTAATCCAAAGCAACTTTTAAATGAGGTGAACAATAGAAGCAATCAAACGAACGAGAGAGCAATAGCATACAAGCGCTGTGACGAGTCTCAGTCATGTTTTTTAAATAGAATGGAATAGAACATTATAGAATAAAAGTGCTAGTATTAGTTCGTCACTGCTAGTATTAGATCGGTTAGACATAACCAAGCAGATATTTGATGATTACAACACTTATTTCTCAGTAGAAATTAAAATCTAATGGAAACACAGTAGCATAGTGAACAATTCTCCATATAAGTTGCTGATTAGAATGGCTATTATTAACATGTTGGCTGTTTATTAGTACTTATGAAGCACATTTTCTGCATGACCATATTCTACATCCCCTACCCAATACCTTAACAACTTAACAACTACCTTATTAACTATTAATAAGCAGCAAATTAGGAGTTTATTGAGGCAAAAGTAATAGTTAATGGTTTGTTAAGAGTGAGAAATTGACCTTAATATGAAGTGTGACCATTCTAATAAAAATGTATATTTATGAATTAATTTAATGCATTAACAACTTCACCAGGCACAGCTTTTTTCTTTTATTATTCTACTGCTTACACAGGATTGTGGCATATCTCAGGCGGCAAAGGATACTGCCTTCAAACTAACCACGAATGACCTGAGTAGGATGTTATGCAAACACTGGAGTCGGAGTTTCTTTCTGCGTATGCAGCATTTTTCAGATTTGGGATGTAGCCATTGGAATGTAGTTTCATTCCTGCCTGCAGGGTTTCTTTTTACATAACATAATATTCATGTTTAAAGTATCAAAATGTAACACTTATACCATAGTATTTGGGATACTGTTACCTAATTTTGAGGGAATGAGAAAAAATGTAAATATCGTTTTTTTTTTTACAATATAATTCAAAAATATAAATATGATCCATTCTGATTTAGTATAGGGATTTTATTTCCATCAAATATGAGCATTTAATGAGGGCCCTGAAAAGCGTTGAACAGTAGGGGGTGCTGTGGCTTTTCTGATTAACAGAAAGCGGACCATAAACCAGGAAAAGACTGGCTTTTGATGTCCAACCTCAAATATGAAAAAAAAAAAAAAGAAAATAAATAAATACAAGTTCTTGTTGCTTCAGTTTCATAGGAGTGACATCATTCAAATGACATGAATCAGTGCAGTTTCTAATTAGGAAAAAGCTTAAGACCAGTACCAGGTTCATTACGTAATTCCATCTTAAGTCCTTTAATAAACAATTAACTGTGCAACAGAGTGGTTAATTTGATAAACGGACGATAAACATTTTCATTTGTTTGGGATGCCATTCATCAGGATCCCATGGGGGGCTGCAGCAGAATGCACAGCGAGTGATTTTCAAGGATCCCAAGAGGTCAAACATCAATCACAGCCAAAACTCAATGTAAGCGGTCTAATTGGTATACAGTAAGAACACCTGGAAGTGCTGCTGGCAATTCATAGCCTTCGTTTTTCAAATAAAAGAGATTTGTATTAATTTCAAGCTCAGCTGCATTTTGCAAATGGAACAGTTATTGGTTACACTTCGCTGAGAGTTGTCGGACATATTGGCTTTCTGTTTGGTGTTAGAAGGTTTGATTACCTCCTTAGATGTTTTAATCCATTTTGAATGAGCTGTGAGGAAGAACAATAACAGCTGACAGAGTCCTGACAAATTATAGGTGTTTGTGTGCAGTAAGGATCCAAAACCATCTTAACTGAAACAAAAGCATCTTGACATCATTATCCACATCCATTTGTGAAACACGTCTGCAATTTAAATGAACAATCAACAGCTCCTTAATAGTTATTAGGATCATTAGCATCAATACGCACCTGGCAAATATGATTACCAATCATATATAAAATGCTGTGTAATGTCAGTACTTGAAAGGACATAATAGTAGCTGACTTTGTTTTCAAAGCAGAGTATTAAAAGAATGCTATTCAGTCCTGCTCTCTCACTCAGTCAAACACAGTCACCTCTTGTAATAGCTCCCTGGAACAAAATAAACAAACCATCACATGGCCTCTGCCAGGGTCATAACATCATTCCCAATGGGTAAATGTTTTTCACCCCCCTAGTACTTAAATAAAACATTTCTTACAAAATATTAATGTTTCATTGCTCTTTCCCCCCCTTTCTAGCATCATCTCTGACCTAAGGGTGAAGAGCTTTCTAGTTTATCGAGGGCAAGGATACCACATGGAGGAAGGGCTGTTGTTTGCATGCATGATTTTATAAATGTCCACTGGTGTTTCGGCAAGGTTGAATCAGACAGAGAAATGTTGTTCAAAGCCAAATCCTACAGAGATTCTTTCAGTTTTCAACTGTGGTTACCTGTGAGGAGAGAATCCTGCTTGGAATTTTTTTTTTGCCAGCTTCCAGTGAATTAAAAACTATTTTAAGCTTTACTTCAACTATTGTACAGACCCCACTTGGGTATTTTATAGAATGCAATAGTCAGGTTGCTGAAGTAAAACTCCTATTCATTTTCTTTATAAGAGAAATTATTTTTTATTTTGTAACCATTAAAAGCAGACTAATGTGAGCTAAAAGGTTGTTAATAGATGGTATATACATTTGTTAAAGCCATCAGCATTAATTTAGCTTATTTTTTTAAACAGTGATGTTTAACAGTGGAATTCTCTGTAAAAAACAACATTACCCATGATTCTTCAGAAAAACCCATCAATCAAGAAATTATGACAAGCTAATTTCACCCATGCACTCACGTGAATCACTCTAAAAAATCCTGATAGGTTTTTAAAAAAATCTATTTTCTAGTGTTGCTGAAAAAGTAGGCATGCACTAATGCACTTTATCATACACAGCTGCGACTGTGACAAGTGCCACTATATACCATAGACTGTATGAAACAATGGATGTAATATCCATGACTTCACCTGTAGGTTTCTGAAGAGCATTTTTGAAGCCCAAAGTGGGCGGAGCCGGCCGTCCCCATCTTGGCAGCACGTCACCGTGCGTCACTCCCAGATAATCAAAAATGGGCAAAGAGGCTGGACATGGGTGGAGCTGAGGTGCCTGGTTGATGAAACCACGCCCACCTAATTCGACGGTAGAGAAAGTGACGGCAATCCACCTGTCACTCAAGTGTCCACACCTTTAATTATGCACAACTTAAGCCTTAATATAATTTATACAAATGGATTATTAAAAAAAAAAAATGCTTGCTTGCACTACACACTATATCTGTTACCCCAACTCATTCCTCATGTATATTTATTATAATAAAAGGTACATGAAGAGTCAGGGTATGAAGATTAGGATATTATTGGATGTTATATGAGAAATCCACAAGCAAATCCTCAAGTTACACAGGAAAAATTATATAAAGTATACCGTAAAATGCAGCATAGTAAGTACACTCTTCAACAGCAGCACATTTAAGAGTGTGAGACAGTACGCAAAATGTAAGAACCGTTATGATCAAAACAGTGCTATGTGATGCAATGTGAATACTTCTCATTTGTGCATTTTGTATGGACAGACAAGCAGGAATCATATAGAGGCTCACCTGGTTAGGACATTATGTTATTGCATAATTCATTGAAGAAGCAATAACAGTCTTTCTTTCGGGAACCCTTTTGTAAGTTCTTCAGAGAACTGCTCTTTTTGAAATGGTGATTAGAGGTTCTCCAGAAGGTTCTTTTAGTGTGGCTGTGATCTGAGGATCCCCAAATGGTGTCATGTATCTTTTAATTTTTACAGTGTACCCAGAGAGTGCTTCTAAAAGATTTATGTGATTTATGTATGTTACTTCATTTATTATCAAATTGTTCTCCAACAATAAATTGCATATATACCAATCTCTTGAAGTCAATTACATCAGAGCATGAAAAGCACACCACAATCCATCACCCTCCAGAGGAACACCTATCCCATCATACCTTTCACCCTCCTAATCAGATGAAGCAAGGCCAATATATTGCTCATACCTATTCACCCCTGCCATTATTAATAGAGTGTCATGTACAACAGTCAATATTCTTAATATCAATTTTACTGCTTGGCAGTCTGTGACAAAACATGTGCTGAGGGTTTGAGATGCTAAATTAAAAGCTGCTGGTGGATTGATTGTGTGATCACGCATGGTTATTCCGTACTTGTAATAGCGGTGTGCGGAGACGTGTGGCGTTGGAGCCGTGTCTCTTACGATCATACATTTTGGAGTGCTGATTAAATGCGCCATCACTGAACGGTACATCTCAGCTTCATCACTCTGTGGGGGAGGACCGGAGGAGGGTGTGCTAAATGATGATTCAGGATGCGAATGAGGCCTGGAAGTCTAAAATTTGGAAGATGTTCACAAACTGTCATAGAGAATGTCTTTACTCATTTGGTAAAACTTTTTTAACAGTTCCAAACATAAGTCTGGTATGTTCAGAAGTTCTGTATAATATATATTTGAAGGGGATCTTTGACTTTTTGGTCTCACATTCAGTGAAGAAATTAAGAACGTTATATTCAAAAATAGATTGTAAACCTACACGTTTTGGGAAAGAATGCCTTCTTCAGGGTCTTCTTTATACAGTGTTTAGAAAGGACAAGACAAGAGACCAAATGATAAAGCCTCTTTAAGTATTTGAACTTATAGCGCAATATCATATTTTTAAACATACTCTCATTAAAACTAAACCAACACATTCAAAAATTGAAATCCACTGTGGCATTTTACTGTGTTACTCCAGGAACTCTTAACTTTTCCAGTCATTTAGCACACACTAATAACCTTTATAAGCACCACTCTAACATATAATTAACTTCAAGACCTAAATTGCTGTTTTAGTCGTTAAAAGAAAAGATAAGCGATATCGTGAAACATTGCCTTCTGGTAAATCGAATTAGTCTCTAAATTCACCACAGTTAATGTATTATTCTCTCCAGAAGCAAAGAAGAATTAAAGGGATAGTTCATCCAAAAATGGAAACTCTATCATCATCATGAAGTCTGAATGAGTTTCTTTCTTCTGCGAAACACAATATAAAGACTGTACATGTCTGTTAGTGACAATAAATAAGAACTAGCTTTCAAGCTTCAAAAATGATGTAAGGCGCCATTAAAAAAGTATCTTCAAATTGGTCAAGATGACTTATGCGCTATATTCCAAGTCTTAAAAAAGTCATTCAACAGCTTCAGAGAATTGATTAGGGTCTCACCTAAGTCATGGTTTTAAGGGTGGAAGACAGCCCTGGTTATTCACTCCCCCCACCAACAATTCCTGCCTGATCTGAGACTCGAACCCACAACCTTCAGATTACAAGTCCAAGTCTCTGACCATAACTCCGCATTTATTCATTTATAAACAGGAACAATGTTGTTTTTGTATTATTTATATAGTTTTATATAGTATTTAAATGTAACTTTTATTTGTTTTTGTATATATATTTAACGTTTTAGTCATTTTAAGTGTTTTTAAGCATTACGTTGTTATTTTTTTGTTATATTTTTAATTTTTTAACTAATTTATTAAAAACATTTTTCAAGTTTTAATCTCATATTTATATTTTTTGTTATTTCATCTGAATTTAAATTACTGACAATTATTATTATTATTATTATTATTATTATTATTATTATATATATTTTTAACCAGTTTTAGTTTTACGTTTTACGCTACGTATTTTATGAGTTCTTGTAAATGTGCCAATGAAAGACAGGTCAGTGATTTTCATTGGCGCCTCCAAAAAATGTTAACAGGGGTGGCCAAATGAGGCCACAGTAAACTTTGGGGTGGCACATTAAAATAAAGAAAAAAAAATTAAGGGTTTGCAATATAGACAAAAAGTTATATCTCTGTGAATTCTAGGATTTTATCGATAACGATAATTAGACTATTTTGCTGAGTGTTATTTTGCTGATATCTTATTTTTAATTGTGCTGACATCTGATTTTTTTTTTACCTTTACAACATTGTATCTAAAAGTATGCACCATCTTTTAGGTCAAATACTTGCATTTGGGCTGTTAACAAGCAAATGCAATCAGTTTCAACAAAATTTATCTTTGCAATGCAGATAAAACAGAAGCTGCATCTGAAGTGCCATTTAGATGTTTTTACACACTGTTTAATGCAGCTCCGTGGAACATGGAATACTTTAACCTGCAATTACAAATGAATAAATAATGTTTTGATACTTTAAAGATAAAACATTGAAAACTGATGTTTGAAATTATAAAAAAAATGAAAAGGTACCTAAAATGTGAAATTAAAAACGCCAATAGGTGGCAGCGAGTCACTGTTAATAAGTGAGTCATTGCGATTGAACCGAATCATTTAAACGGTTGATTCATTCAGGAACGAAAAACTTTAATGTTGCTTAGAGACGCAAAACTGTGGCTGCAGCAGGTGCTGCACTTTTTTTTTTTCACTTAAACTATTGCGAATTTACATTCTGCATTTAAATTAATAGTACCCACTGCAAATAATCCTAGGGGTGGCCACAGGGGTGGCCAGAGTTTATACAGGGGGGGCCGTGGCGAACTATCCCTTAAGTATTTGGCCTCCTGACACTTCAATCCTGCTTCAGCTATGACCGCATGTGTCAGCTACCCTTGTCTGTCATCTTAACAATACCTGCTCACCAAAAAATCTCCCAGGCATCCATCACTCTGGCCTATTTATATATCTGGCAGTGGAAAGATCCCATAGAAAGCTGATGCCACCAAGGTCTTACCCAAATTGAATTCTGTCCAGGGTCAAAGGTCAGCTTTTCGTCTTCTTACCCTTCTCTCTGTGAGATTGCTCTACACAGCGGTGAGGCAGCGAGTGGCTCTGAACTGAAGCTGATGAGGGCAGAAGAGAAATAGAAGGTCATGGACACAAACGTAGAGTAACAATCTTGTTTCTCCAGCTCAGTTTACTCGCTCTTCAGTTACTGTGAGACGCAGCCAATGCAGCTCTTGTTTGTTTGTCTAAGTGTGTGTGTGAGTGTACGTGCACAAATCTTTATGGGAGATAGAGAACATGTGAAAATAGCAGTTCCATCAAGGCAATGCAATGTGCAATTTCCCAGGACAGATTAAAGTCAAAGAAGTCATCCCCAGTCTGAATGCAGGGGGGTGACAGACAGCTCAGACCTGAGTGAAAAAGATTACAAAAGTCTTCTAAAATGAAGGTGACCTCCATTTCATAGATCTTTGGATGTTTACCATTCTGAGTGACCGGACATTTGATAACTTCATATGAGGGACAGCCGGAGTGGGTGTGTGTGCATGTGTGCGGATGTAATTAACATCCACAGTGATACAGGGAGGTCAAGCTCTAATAGACTCTGGCCATGAGTCTCAGTGAGGGATGCCTCTAGCTGAAATGTAACTAAACGCAAGATAGCTCTGAGACAGGCAACTGATTGGAAATAAATGAGAGAGTTGAATTAAGACAAGGCAAAGGTGGATTAGCCAGGGTTTCTTAATGAACACTGTAATAAAGTGAATAAAACAACTGTGGTTGATTAAAGGAGAGAGTCAAGATGTCTGAACTGGGCCTTACTAACTTCAGAATCAGTAATTGGAGGTGTCAAACTCATAAGATCATCTCAGCAAAAAGTTACAGCCTATATGTGGTCATTTATTACAGAAAGAATCAGTATTCTTGATGAATCTTTTATTGAACACTGTGATGAAGTGAATAAAACAGTTGTGGTTGATTAAAGGGGAGAGACAGGACAACTCTGCCAACTTCAGAACCAGAACTGGAAGTTTCAAACTCTTTTTTTCTTCATTTTTTCTCTTTTTTTCATGAAATAATAATTTTGTTTAAGGTAATGAATCTTTCAAGTGAACAAATAATTATATCTAGCTTTCAAAGACTGACGTAGAGCATGAACCAATAGGATTGTGAGTGTGAGCCATGACAGCACAGTTTTATTGGTTAAAAAAAAACACAGTCACTTCACATAATTACTTCACATAATTAGGAGATTCGGAGTGACAACAAGCGAAATTTAGTTCATATAATGGAGAAGGGGCATGTAAGTCTCATTCACAACAAGAAGCTACACAGCAAACACAGAACTTTCTGTCATCAGAACTATTAGTAACAGATTCACAAAAAATTCACTTAAACTTTAATCGGTTTGCAAAAAGTTTTTCATGATAAAGATTCATTTGGACAGTTAAATCATGCACTTAACCATTTGCAGAAGTTAAATATTCAATAGGATAAATAATATATGCCTCATTGTCATTTGTGAGGAAAATGCTTGTAATGTCTTAAACGTTCTGGTTTTGGTAGACTTGTAAATGCAAATTTTAATAAAGAATAATACGATTAATTGTGTTTGACTCTTTCTAGTTTAATGATTTAACGACTAATCACTATGCACTAAAAGACATTCACTTATTGCTACATATTGGCACAAACTGCAAAAAGGGTTACTGAACGAATTAGCCCACTGACATAGACTGGAATGCTTCAGCAGATAACATACAAATAGTCCACCTGAAAAAGATTATGGTGTGTTATTATTTCTGAGGAGAAGCTTGAGGATTTAAAAGTCTGTGCTATGAATGCTTTAATGCTTGGTCCTCTGCATCATTGCTTGTGTATAATTGCCTTTAAGTGGCATAATTAAGAGATTGTGAAAGACACTGAAGCTGTTTGGAGAAAATATCCTCAGCAAAATAACATTATCATTACACAGTGCTGTCAATCCACAAGGATACCACACTTGACAAGAATATTTATTGGCAGCGTGTGCCTCAGACTCTTTCCCATGTTTTGTGTGTGTTACCTGAGCCCATTGTGTTGATTGATTTAATTCCAGGTGTTTTCTGTGTTGTTCCATTGATTCCAGGTGTGTCTAGTCTGTAGTCCCATTTGTCTGTGTATTTAAACAGTGTTCAGTTCCCAATTCCTTTGTCAGGTATTGTTTATGTCTAGTCCTCGTGCTACATGTGATTCCCCTTGATGTGAATAAATTCTTTATTGATATACTCCTGGTCTCCTCAATCCATGCTCTGTGTTCCCTTACAGTAGCAGCAAATGTGACAATGTGTTGCAATGAACTTGCTTTGTGCAAAACCATTGCATTATGAACAGTGGGCTATTTTCTTGTAAGCGGTCTCTGATTTCCTGTGCTACTAGGGAATATATAAGGGAATATACTAGGGAATATATAATACTAGGGAAATATAAGTTGATTTTACATTTTATGGCATCAACACATCTCAAAAAAGTTGGGACATGGCCATGTTTACCACTGTGTGGCACCACCTCTTCTTTTAATAACAGTCTGCAACAGTCTATAACATAAGAATGTTGTCCCATTCTTGTCTAATTCTAGTTGTTCAACTGTCTTAGGACTTCTTTGTTGCATCTTCTTCTTTATGATGTGCCAAATGTTTTCTATGGGTGAAAGATCTGGACTGCAGGCTGGCCATTTCAGTACCCGGTTCCTTCTTCTACGCAGCCATGATGTTGCAATTGATGCAGTATGTGGTCTGGCATTGTCATGTTGGAAAATGCAAGGTCTTCCCTGAAAGAGACAATGTCTGGATGGGAGCATATGTTGTTCAAGAACTTGAATATACCTTTAAGCATTGATGGTCCCTTTCCAGATGTGTAAACTGCCCGTGCCACATGCACTCATGCAACCCCATACTATCAGAGATTCAGGCTTCTGAACTGAGCACTGATGACAACCTGGGTTGTCCTTGTCCTCTTTAGTCCGGACGACACGGTGTCCCAGTTTTCCAAAAAGAACTTCAAATTTTGATTTGTCTGACCACAGAACAGTTTTTCACTTTGCCACAGTCCATTTGAAATGAGCTTTGGCTCAGAGAAAATGCCTGTGCTTCTGGATCTTGTTTAGATATGGCTTCTTTTTTGACCTATAGAGTTTTAGCCGGCAACGGTGAATGGCACAGTGGATTGTGTTCAAAGACAATGTTTTTTGGAAGTATTCCTAAGCACATGTTGTGATTTCCATTATAGTAGCATTTCTGTATGTGAGGCAGTGCCGTCTTAGGGCCTCAAAAATCACAGGCATCCAGTATGGTTTTCTTGCCTTGACCCTTACGCACAGAGATTGTTCCAGATTCTTCGAATCTTTGGATGATATTATGCACTGTAGATTATGATAACTTCAAACTCTTTGCAATTTTTCTCAGAGACACTCATTTCTGATACTGCTCCACTATTTTTTTGCTGCAGCATTGGGGGAATTGGTGATCCTCTGCCCATCTTGACTTCTGAAAGACACTGCCACTCTGAGAGGCTCTGTTTATACCCAATCATGTTGGCAATTGACCTAATAAATTGCAAATTGGTCCTCCATCTGTTCCTTATATGTAAATTAAACTTTTCTGGCCTCTTATTGCTATCTGTCCCAACTTTTTTGTAATGTGTAGCTCTCATGGAATCCAAAATGAGCCAATATTTGGCATGACACTTCAAAATGTGTCACTTTCAGCATTTGATATGTTATCTATATTCTACTGTAAATAAAATATAAGTTTATGAGATTTGTAAATTATTCCATTCCTCTTTTACTCACAATTTGTACAGTGTCCCAGCTGGAATCGGGTTTGTTATTTGGTCTGTTATCACAACAAAATCATAATCACATCACCAGCTGCAGAGACACTGTGACATGCATGTCACACATGCTGCTAAACTCAGACCTCAATCCATATAATTTAATTAAATGGGTGTTTACCAAATAAGGCAGTTTTGAAAGCATATGTGATGCTTTCTCAATAAACTGGCAGTGAAGAATAAGTCCCTCAGCGGACAAACCCTCTTTAAGATGGACCTGTTTTGATACCCTCACAATTTTAAGTATGAAATCTCTGACACAGTTCAATAAAAAATAAGTAACTTGGGTTTTAGACACAATATTGCCAGTATTGTAATTTTAACATTTTTTTGCTCTCTCTGTGAAAATAGTTCCACACAAAAGCAATGTCCATGCGTAACACAAAGTTGTTGCATTCCCAAACGAATCAGTAATTTGAATGAATTACCTGAGTGAACAATTCAATGATTCATGAATAAAGACCAAGTCCTCGCCCTACAATTTTTCTTTTTGTGATAATCAGTTAAACTTGAATGTAAATCACAGTACAAAAGATCTGTCGCTACTTAAGTTGCAGCTCAACTTTCATGTTGTCTGACATCATCATCAGACATCACTTGACCAAAAAGATTTATTCAGTTATTCAGATTCGTTCAGTGTAAGTCTTTACAATGTGAGCTTCTCAATATCTCTCCTCGTATCCTCGCTCCTCCGTCCTCAATCAGGCCAGATTCCAAACGAGCTAAGCCATATTGTAGGTTCATCTTGTATCTAAATTCTCTAATTGAATCGTGAGGATACACAGGTGTATCCTTTGCGGAAGTGTTTTTCATCTAAAAACCTGACACACTTATAAATTCTCCTCCCTCTTCACATCGGTTGTAAAAAAAAAAAATTAGATTTTACCTTTGTAGTTTAAATAAACCATACTTGTCATACATTTCAAACAGGTCATTTTGAATTATTAATATTTATTATGAATGTCCTAAATAACAAACTTTAACAACATAATGGCAGAACCTTTTAGAGCAGCTGATAATGCTTTGAAGTGATGCTAAAGAGGGCAAGGATATCGTTTAACTTGATTCAATTCCTCCATCCTTGCGTCTTTTCATCACATCCTTCCCTCACATCCTCAAGGGGTGGAGGTTTGATATGAAAGGAGGATGCACAAATATGAACTTAGAAGCACCCATTGCATACATGCACGGGCCATTTTATAAGGTACAGCTTGCTAGTATCAGCTTGGACCCACCTTTTCCTTAATAACTGCCTTAATATTTCGTGGCATAAATTCAACAAGGTGCAGGAAATATTACTGAGATATATTTCTCTGTAGTGACGTGATTGCATCAAGCAGTTGCTGCAGATTTCTCAGGTGCATCCATGATGCAAATCTTCCTTTCCACCACCTCCCAGATATGCTCTATTGGACTGAGATCTGCTGACTATGGAGGCTATGCGAGTATAGAGAAATCATTGTCAAGTAATGTTCAAGAAACCAGTTTGAGATGATTTGAACCTTGTGACATGTTGCGTTATTCTGCTGGAAGTAGCCATCACAAGATGGGTACACTGTGGTCATAATAGGATGGACTTGACAGTTCTTGACAACAACATTACTCAGGAAGCTGTGACGTTTAAACAATGCTTAGCTTGGTATTAAGGGGACAAAGTGTGCCAAAAAAATATTAACCACACTATTACACCACCGGCACAAGCCTGAACTGTTGATACGAGATAGGTTTGATCTATGCTTTCTTGTAGTTTAAGCCAAATTCTGACTTTACCATCTGAATGCCACAGCAAAAATTAAGACTCATCAGACCAGGCAACCTTTTTCCAATTTTGGTGAGCCCATGCAAATTGTAGCCTCAGTTTCCTGTTCTTAGCTGACAGGAGTGGTATTCAGTGTGCTCTTTTGTTGCTGTAGCCCATCTGCTTCAAGGTTCGATGTACTGTGCATTTAGAGATCATCTGCAATCCTTTGTTGTAACAATTGGATATTTGAGAAACTGTTGCCTTTCTATTGGCTCAAACCAGTCTGGTAATTCTCCTCTGATGTCTGGCATCAGCAGGGCATTTTCACTCACAGAACTGCAGCTCACTGATATTTTCTCTTTTTTGGACCATTTTCTGTAAACCCTTGAGATGGTTGTGTGTAAGAAATCCCAGTAGATCAGCAGTTTCTGAAATACTCCGACCAGCTTGTCTGGCACCAACAGCCATGCTACATTCAAACTCATTTAAATAATCTCTCTCCTCATTCTGATGCTCGGTTGCTGGTTCTCTTGACCATACATGCGCTAAACGCATTTATTTGCTGCAATGTGAGTGGCTTATTAGATATTTATGTTAACAAGCAGTTGAACAGGTGTAGCTAATAAAGTGGTCGGTGAGTATATACTATATTTTATATGCTTTACATTTCAAAATGTACATGTATAGAACCTATATGTCAATGAGTATTTAAGCACAGCACAGGAGAAATAAAACATACCAGAGTACTTATTTAGGACTTTCTAGACAAACTCGTTCTTACCAGACCACTTATTCCATTTACATGCAGGAACTGACCTAAATGAAGCATTCTGAGTGTGTTTCTGTGGTGGAAACCAAGTAATATTCTATATAAAAGGTGAAACTCCCTTAAGACACACTGTTAGATTGTGTAGAGAAAGAGATTTGCCTTTTAGCCTCAATCACACAAAAAATTGTCAAATGTCCTTGAGTAGCAACTTCACAGGCTGTCTGATGCGACAGAGAATTACAGCTCGACCAAAAGAATGGGAAACAGAGAGTAATAAAGAGAGACAAAGTTGATGGAGAAAGAACTCTTTGCTCTCGATTACTGAGGAAAGGCCAGGATCCCTAATGGATCCCTGTCAGCATCAGACACTTCAATATCTTCAGTCAAGCACAGTGAAAGACAACTCCCCTTGCTCCATAAAGAGCTTTTCCGTGTCACTTGTCTACTTCTTCCCAAGCCAGATTGTGTTTTGTCAGTTTCAGACAGTTCATAAATTTACCAAACACTGCCAGCTGTGCAAAAATCGATCTATATTAGTCTGATTTGGTGTATGTTGGACCATTTGTCCATTCACAGAATTACATGGTCAAAACATCTGCAGAGACACCAAAATCCAAGCGCTGTACTTAGTCTGAATCTGAATATGAGATTTTGTTTGAATAAATCCTTTTATAGATCTGATGAGTTATGTAAACATGTGGAGCATTGCTCTAACGACGCCAATATCACAGGTTTGACCAGGGAACATTCTCGAAATAAACAAATTACTGGTGACAAACACGTCAGTCATTATAAAGATGTCAAATATTAAATGAACCCTGCATAAAATACATAATTACATCTAAATTATATTACATCATGTACATTAAATGAAGTATTCCTGTGCCTGTAGGGGTTCTCCATTCTGGCCCTCGAGGTTCACTTTCCTACAGAGATGACCTCAAACCCAAATAAAGAATTCAAACATTTAGAGTATCTTACTCATTTAAAAATAAATGTTCCAAAAAGGGAGTTTTCACAGCGATTTCTGGTTCCCCAAAGAACTGTCAGTGAACCGTTCTTAACATAATCATTAATTGTCTTAATCATTTTAATAACCTGAAGAACCTTTTACACTATAAAGAAATGTGCAATGGGAAGGTTCCATGAATGTTAAAGGTTCTTCATGGAACCATCAATGGACTAAAGTACTTTTATAATTAAGAGTGTAAAGAAAAAAAACTAAAAACAATAGGATCATTACCTCATCAGGTGCAAATAATTCCCCAAATTTTTCTGAATTAATACAAAATTTGCATTAATGAATGTCTTTTTTTTCATCCACTGACAATATGAACACAGTATGGAGATTGTGGTGAATTAATTGGGCTATTTTAACAGCAGTGGCACAAAGCCTAAACTATCAGCAGAGCAGACACTGAAAAGAGGCCAGTGAAGCCTTCTGAAGAGTGGATCAAAGCGGAGATTCTTTGATGATCCTGCATTGCTTAGCTAAAGAGGAGCTGCTGTTAAGAACTGGATCCCCCCTCAATCAAATAAGAAGCAAGTGATCATCCTAACCTTCACTCTCCACCCCTTTATCACATCAACAGGTGCTGCCACGCGGTCTTCAAAAGAGCAATGTGCAAAATGCCTCGCTGAAATGTAATAGTGGTGCATAATTTGAGAATGTAACTTCTCTATGTCTTGTGGAAGGTCACATTATGTATTTATTGGATTCTATGAAAGTATTTGAATTATAAATATCGAAATATGGAAACTTGTTAGAAAATGTGAGCAAATTTTAATAAATGCATAATTCTTGCTTAAAGTTTGTGTGAGGCATAAAGCATGCAAATGGCTTGCAAATTATTAAAGGGGTCATATGATGTGATTTCAAGATTTCCTTTCTCTTTGACTGGTCCACACGCCCTAAAATGCCTCATTTAAACATGCCCAAACATGTTTAATCATGTCCCCACTGAATGCTACAAATGCTGCGTTTGAAACGGGTTTTATTGATTTTGTTCTGACGATTTTTGCTACCCCGTATAAAGCAAAATACTTTATAAACACATACATACGTTATTAACATAACGTCACTTTCTTTTCTCACTTTTTTTTCACTTACCACATTGTATTTATTGTACCGCAAGGGTAGGTTTAGGGTTAGGGTTAACCCTAAACCTACCCTTGCGGTACGATAAATACAATGTGGTAGCATAATCTGATAGGTAACATTTGTTAGAACACTGGGATGTGGCATCACAGTATGTCAAGGAGCGTATAACAAGCATGAGGTATTCGGCCAATCACAACACACTGGATAGCTGGCCATTCAGAGCACACCTCACTTTTCAGAGCAATGAGCTTTGTAAAAAAACCGACGTGTTTCAGAAAGGCGGGGCATAGAGGGGAAACAATAATGTAGATTATGTGGAGAATACTGTGTTTTTTGAGCCTTAAACAGCATAAACACATTTTATTACACCAAATACACAGAATAATGTTCTTTTTAGCAATATCATATGAGCATTTTAAAGATGTGTTGAAAATACTGTTCTTTCCATTCATCAAATAATCTTTTAAAATTAAAATGTAAAACTTGTGAAAACTGGAGTATGCTGAACATTCACCTTTGCCATAACAAAACCTTTGTATGTAATGTTTTAGAAAACAGTTTTTATTGAATTGAATAATAATATTTCACAACATAACTGTTTTTACAACACTTTATTTTTAGAAGCTTCTTTCAAAAACATAAAAAAAAAAAAAAATTCATACCAACCACAAACTTTTGAAAAGTATGTTGTATAAGATATATAAATCTGCAATTACATGAAATAAAGTCGTAATTAAAGTCACAATTAACTTTTTTACTCTGAGGCTGAAAAGGTCCATAGTGCTGTGATCAAATTTGCGTGTGGCAAACACATCTCCCAGAATTCACCTCACAAGAGTGGTCACAGCACATAAGCAGAATGTGTGGTGTGATCTTGTTGGCTGTGGTCAGCGCTGAGCAGGGTACTTGTGTTGAACATTCCCTTCGTGTTTTGCCCGTGACCCTACTGAGGGCACTCATTTCCACTCCTGCAGAGAGGAAGGTTAAAGCACAACTATTCCCTCACTGCTGCCGACCTAGTTCCCTTCGCCACTGTTTGCCCCTTCTATCTCTTTGTGCAGCACAGCATCAACCTTCCCAGTGGCAGGTCAATACTTGTTCCTCTGTTTTCTGTTTCCATTTCAATTCCTGCTGAAATGTCCTGTTTTTTTTTCAGCAAATTGGATATTGAGATGTTGAAAGAGGTTGAGAAGCTATATCAGGCTACGTGCTTGTAGATGAATTTTGTTGGGAATTGCATGTGCTTCAACACTTTTTATATTAACCGTTCCATATGGGCCGTCTACAGGTGCTAATATGACACGAGTATGTCTGGAGATTCCGTGGAGCCAGTGGAGCATCCCAGAGCGATTTCCAAGGTCATCCAGAGTGGGCCCTGCTTTACCTCTCTCAAATTTGGATGTATGACATGACGTGGATGTGTAATTATGAACATTAATGTAAAAGTGTCAGAGGGATACAATTGTCCTGATAAAATAATGAAGAAAGAAAGAAAATAAGCTTAAATAAATTGACATTAAATTCAAATCTTTACAATATATATTTGGTCGCCATGATTTTGCCAAGCAAGACATTTTCCTGGATCAACATATATATATATATATATATATATATATATATATATATATATATATATATATATATATATATATATAAATCAAAGAAAAAGACAAAAATGTTTCAATGCTTAGCGAATTGGAACCCTTCCACAAAATGAATGTATTTGGCGCAACAAACATACAGGCAAAAAACAAAACAGCAAAAGATATAACAGGACCCTAAAGAGCCTCATTATTGTTTGCCAAGGTCAATGAGTTAAATAAAATAATGATTTAAATAAAATATCAACTAATTGTACAATTTTATGACATTAGGTTGTAATTCATAATACATCAATAACAATAAAATGTATTATAATAATGTGAAATATTTATACATTATAATGTATAATGTCTTAAAAACTATTTTAAACTTTATTCATTAAATTAAAAACAAAATGTTTTCAAAACCATGTAAAATTAACATGAAAACAATAAATATATTTCTAAGAACTAGGTTCATATGATTTAAACTAAATTTTTAAATATATATATATATATATATATATATATATATATATATATATATATATATATATATATATATATATATATATATATATATGTTTTTATCCTTTTCATCACCAACACTGTTATTAGTCATGGGCTCTCTTAACAGTTGGTGGTGTGCAGTTAATTAATAATTCAGGTGACTCAATTGAAGAATTTTTACATATCTAATCCACAAATATTCAATTAACCTAGTCTGTCTCTCAATACACAACTGCAAATTTTTAGTTATTTTTTTTTTACCAGTCCTCCTGTGTGCTCTATTTTATGTTGCTAGTCTATAAATTCAACTTCAAAGACATAAAAGGGATTATAAAATGCTGCTTGTTTGTTATGATGTGTATTGCTCTCCTGCTAATTCTACACACCTGAGACTAATACAACCTTGTTAAAGCAATAAAAGCGTATGGTTGCCGGTTTTATCTCACTATTCCATATTGCGTTTTTATTGAAAGCCATTTTGTTATGTGACATCCTCCAAATTGGATGTTTTCTCTAAAAACAGGCATGTTGCAAAAAGACAAAACTCCCCAGAGCACCTAAATTTGTCTGTCGGTGTCTAGACAGCAGTAGCTATAGATCTCAGGCCATTCAGACAGGAAGAAGTGTCACCGTTTCTTACAAACACCTGTTAATTGGATGGCCTTTCAGTTCCTGTGTTTCCTAGGCTGGCACACTGCCATTGAGGAGTTTTTCTTTCAATGCTGAAGAAAATCCATAGCTAAAGGCATTCCACCCTCTGTGGAGAGGTTTTCAGTGATTAGTATGTTTTACTTCCTAATTCCATTTGACAGCGTACCATGTATTCTCTTTAATTGCTTCATTCCTCAGAGTCCTACAGGTCGACTTTTGAAGTCCAGATTTTGGCAATGTGCCTAGTGTGAACATATCTCAGGGGTCAAAAGGCACCATGTAAATCAAGCAAAATCGAAACTCCTTTTCAGGTTTGTCGACCTTTGCTGAGTGGGTGCAGACTACAGGCTGTACTACATTCTATAGTGTTGCAGTCGGCCATCTCCCCTGTTTGCTTCAGCATAACTAAAAGAGCACTCCTAAATGAGCATTCAAGGGTGAATTTCTTTTTAAAGACACATTCTTTTAGAGATGGCATTTCACCCGTGGGTTTCTGGATGTTTTCATTACCTGGTACCGGGTGATGGCTCTGTGATGTGAGATGCTGCCTCACATGCCTGGGTATTAATCATGCTGAGGTGGTGTTCATTGATGCGTCATGTTCTCATTGCGGGAAGATAACTTCAGCAAGTAGCTCTGGCGGTTTTAGGATCACACTCTTGGTAACCCCTCAGAGGAACCAAACTCCCAAGGACCACCACTTCAGGAACGTGCTGGGCCCTCTACAAGGAGCGTACTAGTCGGATCCTTTGGGGATCCTCCAGACGATCAGACTTAAACATCAGAGAGTCACAAGCATGATGAAAGAAATATGAGCAATTTACTGAATAAGCAAATGTTACTGTAGTTCTACCAGCCTCAAGCACTGAATGACCTGCACAAGGGTAGAACGATCAAGATGTTTTAAAAGAACTCTGAACCGCAACTGACCATGTGCCCTGAGTGACAAAGGTCATGGCCCTACTGGCCCAATTGGACCTGGTTCCCAGAACTGATGCTCCTTGTGACAGTCAATCCCTGGCATATTCCTCTGAGGTAGCATCTACTGTATCAGAGAATGGGCAACCTGTGGCATCCGCATCCAGAATTCTGGAAACTTAATGTCTGGTCCCTGGACGGGTGTGAAAGATGCTTACGCCTTGAAGTTGAACTTGTTCATTAAGTGGTATTCCTCTCATCGAGTGGACCCCCGAAGATGTCCGATCAGAGTCATGCTCTCCTTCTTGTGTCTCCCGCCACCCTTAAAGTTTAAGTCACAGCTATTTCTGAAACCACAACCTCGTGGAGGGTAGAATAGTGGGTAAGCACAAGAAGGTTGAATCCTCCTCGACCTCCCTCTAAATCTATGACCATACTAAACAATGAACTGAAAATACATTCTTGACATGTGAGAAGAACCAGTCATGTGCAATTATATTGTGCATTGCATACTTTATTTCCCTCAGCACGGTGTAAAATTATTTTTATGTGTAATATGGTCTTTGTTTAATTATTACTTATTAATTGTTTAAGTAATCTGTGGCTGGATATGTTGGCAAATCTATAATTTTGGTGGATGTAAGTACAATGACAATAAATAATAATCTAATCTAATTACCCTGGTTTATCAAGCACAAAGTATGCCCCGTCCATTCAGGTTGCAAGCTCACTTTACTAGAAGTGTTGCATCCTTCTGGTTGCTGTCTCATGGTGCCTCGCTGACAGACATTTGTAGGGCTGCGGGCTTGGCGACTTCCAACACATTCGCTAGGTTTTATAGCCTTCATGTTGAACTGGTGTGCCCCTGTGTTCCCACCTCAAATGCGAAGAAAGCACAGAGAGGCCTCGGTTTAGTGTTTGCTTGCTAAAACCGCTCCAGAGAGTTCCTACTGTAGACCCTGTCGAGCTCTTCTATGCCCTTGCCAGCCAGAAGTGGTGGAATGTCTGGCACCAGGCCCTCACTTTATGAATCGGTGAGAAGAGGTAGAGGGCTGGGATCCATATGTAGAGACCTAAGTGGATCCCATATGTGTAAAGTCCATGGTAAAACCCTGTTTCCCTGGCAAACATCTGTTACAATCACCACTAATTCTTCCATATGCACCTAAACAGTCATTCATATGTGTAAGTGCTTCCGAAACCTCTTTCGGGAAGGTCGGGGCTTCCGCAACATTCCTTTTCCAAGTGAAATGAGTACGTTTCCCAGTGTTATCCAATCTCACTGAGTGGGTAGTGTTACGACAACAGTAAATGGCCTTCTTGTTGGGAGCCCCGGCCTACACCTAAAATGATGTAAGGACTGCGAATTGGCTTTTCTTGCCTGAAAAGTACAGTTTTTCGACGCTACTGGAGCATATGAAATAACATTAATGAGACAGTTGTTGTCAGATATCATTGGTGATTTCAAATATTAAACTTAATTGTAAGATTGGCGAACAGTTTGGGAGAATTTGGGAGAAGTTTCCCCATTCAAAGAGACAAGAGCTTCACTTGCATGCCGGAGAGGCATTACAAAGATGGCCACAGAATGAAATGATTTGGGACTTTGGGCCATTTGGGCCATTCGAACAGAACCTGTGTTTCCATCTGAAAATGTTTAAAAAACACAGCACAGATTTCTGCTTCCTCCATGTTGATGTCAAATACAACAGTCACTAAGTCAACTTGCTGCTGTAAACAAAAGCTTGCAATGCTTGCTCCGCCTCTGAGGTCTTCTGATTAGTCGTTCTGAAACTGATACTGATGAGTGGTGCTGAGTGTAAAAGTTTACATTATTTACATTATTAACTTGACAGTGTCTAAATGTGGTTCTCATGTGCAAAATGTTGTAAAAGAGCACAATAGTCATACCGTCTAGCTTCAAATATACACACGGTAGTATGTTTTTAAGAGAAAAGTGCTAACAGGATTATAAAAACAAAATGATTGACATGGTAAAATAATGTTTGTTAGAGGCTCTGAATTTCGGTTTTGATTACTTTTTGATTAAGAGTCCAGATGGGTGGACTCCTAAACTCTCAGCTTTGCTTGTCTCATCTGTAAACATAATACTATGAATAATGCATTTGATGTCTTCATAGCTTCTGGTGAATGGGATCTGAGCTAAAAGATTTAAAATACTGACAAGTAGTATAACCAATTAGTAATAAAAATTTTACTTTTGCAATTTGCATGCATCTTTTTCATTCCTGCACCCTATCCTAGTTATCTCATCCATGATGAATGTTCAGTTCTAACAGATTGCAGTATGTTTGCACACTTTTTCAGCAGTTTTTCTTCCAGAAACATTGTTCCATAAGGAATTTTTGAAACGTCTTCAGTCTTCAAGTGTTATAACCAAAACAACAACAAAAACCATATATGAGGTGAATCACGACAGCAAGACGTATTTGAAAACTGGCCAAAAAGACAAAATCTGTGCAAAAGACAAAATCTGTGTACTTAATGGCTTCAGTGAGGGAAATAACTACAATCACATGAAACATTGCAAATAAGAAATATGTTAATTATGTATACTGAAACAGTATATATTACATTTATAGCAAAATATGCATGCATGTACAAATGTTTAAGTTTATATTTGTAGTGCTTCATTGTAGTGGGTGCTGAAAAGTTCTTTTGGTGCAATCTGCTTGTTTTTTTTAAAGGTCCCATTTTTCGTGCTTTTTTGAAGCTGTGATTGTGTTTACAGTGTGCAATATAACATGTGTTCATGTTTCGCGTGTAAAAAAACAGTAGTTTTCACACAATTCACCTATCTGTATACCGCTGTTTTCACTCTCATAAAAATGGGCTGATGACTTCCTTGTTCTATAAAGTCCCTCCTTCAGAAATACGTAACGAGTTCTGATTGTGCCAGCGGTTCCTGTGTTGTGATTCGACAGCAGCGGAGTGCAGACTGCCCTCCTGGAAACGCTATTGGACAAGTTTTGAGAAGCAAGTGGGCAGGAGCATGTGCTGGAGATGTACTTATAATCACAGGAGCATTTTACTGACGAGATGCGCATGAAAATCTCATTCACTTTTTTTTTTTTGCACAGCCCTAACATCTAGTTAACAACGCTTAACAGCGTTGCCCTTTGTGTAATAAGTTACAGAAACTGTTAAACGCACCAACTTAAATAATAAAATACACTTACCGGTAGTGGTTCATAAACAACACCTTCTCCAGACAAAGAGGGAACTGCTCCATCTTTCAAGAATAATCTTTGTGCGAATCCGGCATTAAACTGATTGAGATTGAGGAAGTTGTCCTCAGCAAGCTGTCCTCAGCAAAATTTGCTGCACATAGTTTTACATGTGGATTATAATTTTCGGGAACCGAGTTAAACATAAATTGTAACCATTAATCTCCAAGTACAGCATCCCTGGGAAGCCCAAACAAAGATGATTGGACTCAGAGATGAAAATAACAGCGTTTCGACCACACATGGCGATAAACACAAACGCAGCTCTTCCTCTTCTCCGTCGGAATGTAACAAGGCCACGCCCCCTTTTTGTGAATTCATGTGGGCGGAGGCTAGTCAAAAAACTGTTTTAGTGACGTCATTAATGCAGGAACTAGAGGGATGTAGTCCAAACGGGTCGTTTTTTGTAGGCGAATACTGTAAAATATCTCGCTTGGCATTGAACTTTGAGCTTTAGAATTTTACAGATATTATTTATACTCTAACAACAACATTTCACACTAACTAAAGTTTAAACATGGGATCACGAAGAAGGGGACCTTTAATACGTAATTTAGTTTTTCACCAACAATTCCACTGTTAGACACAATTAAAAAAAAAAGATTAAGTTTAAATAATAGAGCTTAATGTCTTCTCCAAAAGCATATACAATTGAATAACAATCTAGCAGCTAAAAGCAATTCTGTCTTTTAAGGTTTATAAATTATTGTTAATTCCCCTGTGGGGAACATTTTTACTTTCACTTGACTGTTGTACTCTATCATAGTTTCTGCATATTTGAAATTCCCAATGACAATGATTAATGCGATGACCAATGAAGTTTAATTGCAGCTACTACTGAGCATGAAAATAATAATAATAATTTAAAACAATTAAGCCTAACATACTATAAAACTTCATAAATTTAAAGATAGATTCAACAGTATATAAAGCTATATTTTTGTTTTTGGAAGAAAAATAGAGTAGTGATCATCACTTCAATGCTATGGGGTGGTTGCTAGGGCTTAATGGTATAATTAATTTATTCTAAATTTAGCATTATTAAGCAAAATGCATCCAAGAGTGTCATTACTGGTCAAAATCCGAGAGGGACAATTTAGGCCTAAACACAACTTTTATGCATTTCATACTGGATTTTGTAACACTCCAGCTGTGTCAATTTCATGACCCTGAATATGTTATTGATGGAATATTTAGGATGTTGTATTTTGAGGCTCATGGTCTGTGAGTCATTAGAATCAGAATCAGAAGTTCCCATTATTGTGTTTTACATTTCCAGCTTGCTGCTTGGCAGAAATAAAAATTCAAGGAACCTTTTCAGATGGTTTAGTTGATCCATGCAGAATCCATGAAAACTAGACAAGGATAAATCCTGTTTTTTGATCACCTAAGCACAGCTGCACGAACTCCTTATCCAACAGCGTTAAAGCAGCTGAATCTCTGGTTCGGCAGCAGCAGCCTGAGTAGACACAATAGTTTTATCTATGCTACTGTGATCATGTGGAGTCATGATTGACCCTACATTTGCATCTCCAAATGATGCTCATAAAAATCAGCCATAGACAGTGAAGCACAAACAGAAGTGTCCATCCCAAGCTTTTGTCTTTTTATACATTTTTGAGCCACGGTTTTGGGGCAAACACACTGACATGGTTTATCAATACTGCAATATTTAGAGATGCATATGACATGAAAACCAGAAGAAGTTTGCAGAAGAGAAAGAATCATTAATGGGTTAGAGGGGGAATATACTTTCTCCAGAGTCAAACACCATGAGAAAGCCATTATTCCAGATCTGACAGATGAGGAGGATGGTTCATTTGTATGGTACATCATTTTAGCAATTTGCCCTCTGACAACAAACCGAATCGTGTTTCATATTTTTTGTCAGCCTCCAAGTTCCTCTGGCAATTTAAATATCGTTGTTGAATTTCTGTTGATGGTTCATTTATTTTAGAAAAATTAGAGGTGTGAGTAATGAAGCAGAAGTTGCATGCCAAAATTACCCATGCACATCAATACGCACACCTGTATAAGCTGTCATAAAGACATCTTAGAGGAAAACTTTACGTTTGTCTGTATCAGTTGCAAATTGTGGTACATTTTGCCAACAGACACCATTATGCATGTGCATTACAATATAAAATATCTGCCAGGGCAAATGCACCCTCAGGATGATCCAAGTGGCCATTATGCAAGGAGAAGAAATCAAGCTAATAACAATGCATCTGCGCACAGTTTTATTGGTCAGGTCTGGAAATGGGAGATTTTGAATTGCAAATTATATTAGATCAATAATGCTTAATTAGTAAATACACAGATGGTGATCCTGCATATATTAGTATAATTTAAACAGCACATCTGTATGTGTGTGTGTGTTTGTGTGAATGTGAGTGTGTTTGCATGAGAGAAGGGACAGAGAAAGAGGAAGAAATAGTAAGTATGTGTCTTGTCTGCTTGTGCGTGACTGTATGTGTGTCAGCGTGTGTAACTTAAGGCTGCCACAGAGCCCTGGGGCACTGTCTGGACTGCTGACGACCTGCCTGACACAGACAGGGCTGGAGCAGCTAGTCTGCTGCACGACAGGTAGCACTAATAACTAAACCTGCCAAGTCTCTGAGGCTAAAAGAGAAGGGGGTACATATGGAGAGACAGTCTCTTCACAGATTCATTACCATGTAGTTAAGATTGCAAGTCAATAAGTAATTAATAGTTTCCTGGTTTAATTTCACAATTAATTATATTCATTATACAACAGTAATTTGATTGACTGAGTATCATTTTAAGGTCACTGACAACAGTTCAACAGGACCGGGACTTTACACTTTTTACCGTTTACATTCATTCCAAACACTGTATCATTCAGGAATGAAAAAAGTCTTCATGAATAAACCATTGAATAATTTGTTGGACCAATGCATTAAAAAACACAGGAGAGGCAATGGTTTATTATGTAATGCCTTTGTTTGGAACAATTTGTGTGCAAAATCTTTTGCCCTGGACAAACCAGAAATTGGCTAAATAATGGAAAATTGACTGTATCTTAAAGTAATAGTGCACCCAAAAATAAAATTTGCTGAAAATGTACTCACCCTCTAGCCTGGTAATACCAAACTCTGCTACTCCGCTTTGCTTCATAGACAGAGTCTGGAAGGGCATAATTGACAAGCATTTTTCTTTCTCGTGGGGGGCACTTGTCTGAAGTTTAAAATCATTGGTGTACCCGTAAGCCAATCACATAACGTTTGGTTATTACGTGTGTTATTCGCCGGCTCAGCCCCCTCAAACTTCCACTGTAAACACAGGTATGCAGCGAAAACAAAACCATCGAGCAAAATACTGGAGTGAACATGGCAGTTCACAATCTCAGTTATCGCCTTGCCGGACTTTAGCCTCCCCAGTTTCTTGCTTACGATCGGTAACAGTTGATAAATGTAACTTCCTAAAACCTGTCGGGACTCAGTAGTAGGGCCACAAATTCACCTCCATTTAAAATGTGAAACAAACACTCTTCTTGTTCGGGCTTTAGTTGGCAAATGCTGGGAATATTCTCCACAAAAGATCGAATAGCATCCTGTGTCTCCTTGTGCGTTTTCGATTTCGATTTCTAACCTAACTATAATCCTAAATTCGCCGCTTAGCATCTACGCCCACTCTCTGTTTGTTGACTGGCCGGCTTTTTTGAAGCCAGGGGAAAACGGGGAGATAGTTTGCTAACTCAGACTGAGTACAGAAGCTAACTAAAATTGAGCAGAAGTACAAAGTATGACGTAGTCAGGGTACTCACCCTCAGGCCATCCAAGAGTTTGTTGCTTCATTGGAACAGATTTGAAGAAATGTATATAATTAGCTCAATGGATCCTTTGCAGTGAATGGCTGCCAAGCAGCTGCTAAAAATATAATAATCCAACTCCATTCAATAAATTAACCTCATATCTTGTGAAGTGTTTGTAAGACATAAATTAATAATTAAAGAGCCACACAGATGGGAAATCAAAAATTACCTGTATTACAGTGTATGATGTAGCTGTCCATCTGTGTAAACAATGTGCAAATAATTAAACCAAAAAGTACACGATTTATAAAGTTATTGGCTTCTAAAGTAAGAAGTCGACTCTGAATCGCTGAAACGAGTCGTAATAGATTTCAAAGCTTTTGCCCATCTCTATGTACGTCACTAGGAGCACTTTGCATAATAATCTCCGCCTACCGTGTTGGGAGAAACGGAACTCTGACCTGCCCCACCCCCACACACAGACGATCTGTTTGGTGTGAGAGCATCATGTCGAGGGGACCATTTGTTTTATTTTCACTGCCAAAGAATGAAGATCAGAAGAACCAATGGCTAAAATTCATTTTCACCACAATACCAGAGCAGTACAACAAATCCCTTTTGTTGTGTTCACAACATTTCACTGATGACTGCTTTTCTAATCTCGGTAAGTACAGCGGGATTTTCAAAGCGTTTGGCCATAAAAGATGGTTCATTACCAACTTTATTTAGAACAACGAGCATCTCCGAATCACAACGCGAAGTATGATTATGAAGTTATGTGTCTGTTTTCTCCCGAGCATCTTATCAGTATGTGTGCTGTCTGCAGCCTGTCTGCGCTGATCGTCATGTACAAACACATCATTAAAATGAAGTGTAACTCCGTGAATACTCAACGAAGAGACATGAGAGAGAGATCTATAGAAAGCTTGACATGTCTACTTTAAAACTAAACAAGTGCTGTCGAAAACAGATATTCTGTGATAAAGTAATTCATATGAAAACAACGCGATGTCTGTTTTTCATGTCTCCCTTCGTTATATCCAATGTGACCACGCCCCCACGCTGAACGCGCTATTCAGATTCAAACTGAAGCGCGGTTTGAATACACCCACACAGAAGAAAAAGCAGCGAGACTGTTCAAGTTTTTTATTCACTGTTTGCTTCGCGATGAGAGGAATAAGACATAATTCACCCCAAACAGATGCTAATGCATAGTTTACCGTGGAGGTGTGTGCGGAACAACCAATCCAAACTGGTTATGTTAGTTGACCAATCAGAACACAGTATGCTACCGAAAGGTGGGGTTTAAGGAAACTGAATCTTTTGAACAGCTTCGCGCAAACCGTTTGGGGATCTCTGAGAATTGAGGTAATTTTAAAATGATATTTTGACAAAATGACAATGTTTTTTAACCTTGGATGGATTTAAACCTAATGTACAGGACTTATAAACAGTGATAGGAAGCTTAGAATTTTCATCTTACTGGCTCTTTAAAGTGTTTTAACTTTAAAACAGCCACTTTTGGCCAAAATATTAAGTTCATTATATGTAATAATGCTTTCTCCAGGTAAAAATCTCCTTTTGTCTTCTCACATCAAAATCCAATCACACAATTGTTAAGAACTGTCTGGACTCTTTTCACTGTCCATATTTCTCCCCTGATTTAGACGAGATGACTTTTTCACTGGAGAAATCAATATTATGGATAGAAGACTCACATTTTAGCCAGAAGAAATAGTTAAACATGATAATGATAGATTTATTTTTTAACATACACACAGCTTTTCAATGTTAATTAATGACTAGAGTCATGGATTACATGTGGACTACTGTAATGGTTTTATCAGCTGTTTTAACTCTCATTCAGACGGCACCCATTGACTGGAGAGGATCCTTTGGTTAGTAAGTGCTAATGCTAAATATCTCCAATTATTTTCCAATGAGGAAAAACTGTTAAACTATTAATTTAACAAACATGTTGTGAGTTACTCAGTAGCCTATTCTTGTTTACTTCACTGTTAAAACAAATGTTTATTGTGCTGCATTTAGCAATTTTTATGTATAACTGCGGTTGATATGAAGCACCTGAGATTGCGTAGTAATTTAACCAGATAAAGACAGATGCTTTTAACGTCAGTCAGTCTGAAAGCTATTAATTTGCTCATTTGTTTATTTCAAAAAGACATCTGTGCTGAAAAATAAACTAACAGACATGTGTGACAGTTTTAAACCTTCTGATGATCTGCAGAACAGAAAATAACATCTTTCAGAATCATTTTAGTAACAGAACTGTCACAATCTTTTGATATCATGCTTTCAGTAACTGTTTTGTTGCATGCTGGTTGCAGCAGCCTACAATCCTTAAAAAGGCCACACTCAAAATAATGACTTCTCTTTGGTCTTTTGTACTTTAATAGCAATTCTCTTCTACATTTAAATGGCACACGCATTGTATCCGAAAATGACGTTCATAATTATTCGCTTTTTCTTACAATCAACAATTAGTGAACCTCAACCCCAATTAAAACATTAGTCTTTAGGTGACAGTTTGTAAAATGGGTGTTTCAGTAGAATAATTAAAAGTCATATCATATGACTTCTTCATATTATTTTAGATAATCTTTGAATAGGCAATAGAAAGCTGTCCAAACATGCTTTTATCCAATCACAGCTCACAGTGATACCATCACTTAAATATTACAGTGCGGCTCTTTTTCAATTGTGCACTTAACTTCAGCCTCGAAGCTGCAATGCTGTCGAGTGAATTGTTCATGAATAGATAATGCAATGAGAATTAACACTGTTTTTCCTGCAACTCGTTGTGGACTGTAGCCGATTTTAATGAGGGTTGAGTGTATGCCGTAACATCAATTTACCACCATTCTGCTGAAGAGGGACCTTATAATTACACTGGTGTTTCAGGCCTCGGCTTTTAGTGAAATATTTTAATAAGCACAGTTTTGCATAACACCGTTTTGCATTTCATTAGCAGTGGCCCTGTTCCCCCATCTGCCATTCTCTGCTTCTCAATTTAGCTCCATGTTCGGGCATTAGCATAATGGGAGAACTGTTGCACTTTAAGAATGGCACAAATACCAGCGGGCATAACAAATAGATCGCACGAACGCAGCAATGATGGCTTAGCGGGAGATTTGATGAACGCACACTGATGTCTTGTTTTTGCAGCAAAGCCATTAACAAGAAAAATATTAGACAGTGGAATATATCACAGTGAAGTGTGATTTTGAGAAAGGTCCTGTGTTTGTGACAAATGATTTGGGAAGTGGGTACACTACACAAAAGCCCACCGCTAACTTTGAATTTGGCCTTTAAAATACAACGAATCCTGAGACTAATGATTGCCAAGGCCTAATAAGGTTTCAGAGGATACTGAAACTCTTCTTTGCTTAGAATACAAATAATAAAAGAGAATGTTGTGCTTCCTCAGATTTTTTGGGCTAAGAGATTTTATAATGCAAATTAATATGCAAATGAATATATAACAGATTCAGGTATGTTTTTTGATTGTTTGGTTTTTAACTGACAAACAAGACATTTATATTTCAAATAAATTCTGTTCTTTTGAACTTTACTCATCATTTTTTTGAACATTGATCATGATAAGAAATGTTTTGAGCACCAAATCGGCATATTAGAATGATTTCTGAAAGATCATGTGACTCTGAAGACCAAAACAAATCAGCTTTGCCATTATAAGAGTAATTACATTTTAAAATATATTAAAATATATAAATTTTTTAATAATTGTAATAATATTTCACAACATTAAAGTTTTTTTTTTTTTTTTTTTTTTTGCTCAAATAAATGCAGCCTTGGTAAGCATAAAATACTTTTTGACGTAAACCACAAAAAATAAAAAAATAAAATCTTACCGACCCTTTTGAATGTTAAATGATAATATTTTCAGTAGTACTAAAAAAACAGTTTTATATGCTGATTTTTTTTTTTCATATTTTAAAAGCTATATCTATGTGAATCAACACTAATGAGTACATTCTTCGAATTTAAAAGAAAACTAGTAAATGGGTATTTTTGTTCAATAAATGTATGAGTTTGATTAAGCTACTCTCATTGCAATTACAGACATTTCTGTAAGGAGTCTCAAAGGGTGATTTCCCTGTTTTTACAGAGCCGCCCAGGATTTCAAATTGTTTTGCAGATTACAGGAGCATAGCCCTAGGAGCACATTTTATTAATATTTACGTGCACATTAATCTGTGGGAGCAGCTGTTTGACCTCCTCTCAATGAGTCATACATAATAGATGTTGGACTGGGAGATGCCACTAAATGAGGGAGTTCTGGGCACAGTATGCAATGTGAAGATCAGTGCGCCCTGCGTGACTTTTGATAAAAAGCTACAGGATTAAGACTCCTGACTGACCTGACTAAACTGCTCACAACTGGTGATGTCTCCCTGCTCTACAAGAGACTTTGACAAGAGTGGCCTGTGCTAATCAAAGGAGGAGTATGCCACTGAATCCGCTGGTTTCCAAGAGGAATCATTTCCTAAAATTCAGCTAACCTATTTCTTCTGTTGAGTTGGGGAAGATGCCCACTGTCACAAATAAACATCAATAAACAGATTTGGCAGATTGTTTCACATAGCCTTAGAGGCACTTGCTACAGTTTAGCAGTTTCTTAATTACTATTTGTCCTCTGAGGGGAATTGTTTGAATAGCTTCACATAGTGCCACAAGATCAGTTGACTGTTGTTCGCGGTTGTATTCTTGTCCTCCTCTGTGAGTAAAAGTGGATATAACAAACCCCAAGGTCACTTCATCAATGCAATTTCATGTATCATGAGGTAATTGAACAGTTAAAAAAAAAACTAATACTCAACCATGGGAGACACAATAATCTAATCTAATCAGCATTGTTGCCAAATCTTGGCATTTAATCTTGATTAATAATAGTGATAAAACAATTATATTCCTATTTATTAATTTTGCAGATGCTTTTTTAAAAGGCAGGTTTAAATGAATAAAAACGCAGGCGATTTTAAATGAAGTATTATTATGTTATGCTATTATTGGAAAAGAAAATGTATTCAAATAAATTATATTTATTGAAAAAAGTATGAAAACTAATAAAAAAAGATTTTTTAAATGTATTTTTATTACTTTTTTATTACTTTATAATTTGTAATAAATGTTAACTTAAATAAAAAAAAAAACACACACACACACAATTGTTTTTGTGAAAAGTGGGGACATCCCATAGGCTTAATGGTTTTTATACTGTGCAAACTGTATATTCTATGGCCCTACACCAACCCTACACCAAACCCTAACCCTCACAGGAAACTTTGTGCATTTTTACTTTCTCAAAAAAAACTAATTCTGTATGGTTTATAAGCATTTTGAAAAATGGGGACATGGGTTATGTCCTCATAAGTCACCCTCTCCTTGTAATACCTGTGTCATACCCATGTCATTATACAGAGTTGTGCCCTGATACGTCACAAAAACATGCCCACACACACACACACACCATATACGACTTGTATAATACAATCCAAGTCTCTTCTGAGGCCTTATGATAGCCTTGTGTGAAGAACATACCCCTAATTCACGTCAATACCCCACACTTTGAGAACCACTGATGTTTGATAATGATTTCCTTTGTTACTTCATGTAACAGTAGGTCTGGGTAGATTAAAAAGTAAATGCGAGATCACTTCACACTGTGGCTTTTTTCTTTGAAGCGAACAAGGTTAAATCTGGTTGCCTTGCATTGCTGTTCAGTCTGTTATAAAACTAGCATCTGTTGCTTCCCTTAACACATGCAGCCGATACATCAAACAAGATCTTAATGAAAGGAAGATCTTCAAAGACACTCTCTCTCTCTCTTATAGACTCACATTCTTAAACCAGCACTCTGGATTGAATAAAAAAAAAAAGTTAGTCAGCTAAAAATATTTAATCTTTTTGTAGATAAGATGAGTATTTATTGTTTTCTTAGTGTTAAATTACATCACTTTGGATTCAAACGTTCCACACGAGTGGATTTTACCAAAATGACCGATTTCCGATTTTGAGAAATTGCATGCTTTGAATGCACCCCGCTCTTTCCCATTCTCTTTCGCAATTTAAAATGTTGAATACAAATTCTATTGTCAAAATCAACATCTGAAGCAAAAATTTAAGGTGTAAAATAACAATAACAGTTACATAATTATAAATTTTGTTAAATATACTAAATAATATTTTACGTATTTGTACACACTACTTTTCAAAACATTGGGGTCAGTACTTTTTTTAAATAATATAAAATATTTATTTTTAGCTAGGATGCATTCAATTGTTTAAAACTGTCAGTAATGGCTCAAAATGTCACAAAAGATTTCAGTTTCAAATAAATGATGCTTCTGAAATTCCTTCTCACAGCATTCAATTCTTTAAGGTGTTCTGAAAAAACAAAATTTTTACGAAAATATTAAGCAGCACAACTATTTTCAGCATTAATACTAATAAGAAATGCTTATTGAATATTAAATCAGCATATTAAAATGATTTCTGAAGGATCATGTGACACTGAAGACTGGGAGTAATGATGCTGAATAGTCAACTTTGCCATTATATGAATACATTACATTTTAAAATATGCTGAAACAGAAAAATATATCGACACAGATTTACTGAGCCTAAACTTTGGAATGGTAGAGTTAATACATATAATATGACTTTATGAACTTAAATGTTGGTAACAGCACTGAACTGACTGAGATTAAACAAGACTTTAAATGAGGCTTTCAACAGTTAAATGGTGTAGGGGTGAAATACCATTAAGAGAACCCTGTGAGCTTTGAGTTCTTTTTCTTTGACTCCTGAGTAAGAGCTGATGCCATGTTAACTCTCAGAGCAGATGGGCCGCATGCAGATGAACTCTAACACATGGAGAACTCTCACAAGTGCTCCCATCCAACCTCAGTCCCACTGTTACACTCCCAGAATGTGCTGTGTGTGACGAGGACGATTAAGACCAACTGTTCTCATCACGGAGTCACAGAAAAAAGAAAAGTGATAATTACTTATAAAAATTTGCCATGCCGCCTCAGGGCCTGTATGGCTAACAGTCACTGAGGGACCGATGATATCCAAGTCGTATCCAGAAACTGTGCAGCAGAATGTCAGAGCTTCTGTCTGATCCAAAGCCCATAGGAGCTGGGTCAATTGACATGACAAAGATCCAAAATATCTGAGACAAAAAATAAAAAACACAAAAACAAAAAAAGATTCCAAGGGAAAGATTCTTCGTAAAATATCTCAAACTTATTAAAATGCTGACCTTAAGACAAATCAAAAAAAAAAAAAAAACACAACAACACATTTTAGCACACGTGACTGTCTTAGAAACTCCTGGTTAAGGACACTGGCTCAAATAAAGTTTATCTGGTTATTAAGTGGAACGGTTCATGTTGCTTTTTCCAATGACCTTCTCTTGAACCATTTTTTAAATCCAAGTAAATTGTATGAATATGTTTGGATACTTTTATGTTGCTTTTGCTTTCAGATATTCTGCACAGATGTTATTAGGTGCAGTAGTTTTTATGCATATGAGAACTATTACAGTACTCTTATTACTGTAGAGGTAAAGGGAAGAATGTGCACCCTCTTGTGGCTGTGGCAGGTTTGAGTTTCAATATTAGAAAGTTAACAGTCATGTTGAGTGTATATTAGTTAGGGAAACACTGAAAATATTACGATGAAGTAAGCAAAAGATCTTTGGAAATCCTAAAACGGGAAATTTTAAAATATTGTTAAGCGGTTGGGTTTTCTTCATGAGCCTTTCCCTAAGCTACAATGCTTGATGTAAGCCTAAATAAGGTATTTTCTCATGCTCATGTAATCCTTTTAGCAGTAGTGATGCAACGAGGTGTAGATTATTTGTAATTTTGGAATTATTTACAGAGTGAGAGTAAAATTGTTACTAAGTCTTTTACGATATCACAGACTGCAAATTATATATACATATATATATATATATATATATATATATATATATATATATATATACAGTCTGCTTTATATCTGTTATTATATACAATTTATTAGCATATAAATATAGGCTATACAATAATAAGCTTATCAAACTAAAATATTAATCTTAAAAAAATGACAGCACTTACAGAAGTTTAGTTGTTTCTGAAAACTTGCATGCAAAATGTTCAAACATCTTGGTCATAATAAATGATTTAGTGGTTTGAATGTGTTATGGATAATTTTGCGCTGATGGATGTCTCAGTGGTAGCTTTTACTCTGTGTTGATTGAGAATCTGTAAAAATAATACACTACGTATGATCAAATAAAGTCAGAACGGACAATTCTTTTTTTTCTTTTTCTAAAGGACTGTATTATAGTATTTATTATAATTGATTTAAAGCTGCGGTAGGGAACTTTTGACGCTCTAGCGGTTAATAAACAGAACTGCTTGCGTCTTGCGGAAGAACATCGTAGCCGGAACTACTTCTCTCTGTTTATGTCTATGAAGAACCACACAGGTACTGGGTTACTCCTCTGCGATACCCCCGAAGCAATCTAAAATAGTCAGAATATAAACACTTATTATTGGTGCACCCTAGTGATTCAGGACAAGCTAAAAACACGGTTTGGAAAATGGATTCATGGTGTACTCGCTTTTTATATACATTTTTCTACGTTTTGAACACAAACAAAGTTACGGACTGGACCTCTGATTGGTTGTTTCTTAACGGGAGCGGATGACTTTCTGCAAATGGCAATAGGAGCACTGGGAGGAGCCAGAGGAGCTTGATTTTTTTCACAGATTATCTGTCTCATATTCTACTGTCAGGACATAATGACAGGTTTAACAAATATGTAAAAAATATATTTTTACAAAAGTTACCTACTGCAGCTTTAAATGTATAAGTTCTTTTTAAACTTTAATTAATTACATGTTTAATTTAACATTAATCTTTCATTTAAATAAATTAATTTCATCTTTAACTCTCTCCTCCCCTTTTCAATGACATCTCTTATGACATATTTACCAACATGAGGGCGGGGCAACCTGTCACTCACATGACATCGCAGCATTAGCAAACCACGTTTGACTTTACTTTTAATGCTTCAAACTTTGTGCATGCACTTCAGTCATATTACTCTCCAGTGTTTCAGTAGTTTGTCCTCTACCACTCTCTCTTCTCTTCTTTTTTTTGTCTTTGTATGTGTACTTTTGCAATATAAGCAATGTGATTTTTCATCTCAATTGCATATTCATAGATCTGTATATGAGAGTAGCCAGTTATCCTTAATGCATACATCACAGAGGAGAGTTTACTCAAGTAGTCAGATTTTATGCATTAAAATGATGGAAATCAGCACTTTCTCCAGCAATGATTAAGCTACTTAAGTCCCCTCACACAAGCAGCATCAGAAGAGATATTGTTAGAATACAGATGTGGACATGCAGCATTGTCATATGAATCATTGTATCAAAGTAGAGGTTGTTTTCTGAACCTTTCACACTAGTAAGCCAGTGGTGTGAGCTACTTAGAATGAAATTGAGAAAGATAATCTTATTTTGTTTCTTAATATGAAATGATTTGAACATGATGCTGTTTTTTTAATATACGGATACAGAATAATATTTAAAGGAATTCAAGAAAAATCATATGAATTATTGAGAAACACCTATATATCAATAATCACAACACATTTCATAAGTTAACTCGTAACGCTTTACAATAAGGTCCATTAGTTAATTTAGTTAATGGATTATATAACATTAACAAACAATGTGCAATACATTTTTTACAGTATTTATTCATGTTTTTAATTTTAATTAATAAAAATACAACATTAATTAATAAAAAAACTACAAGACACAGGGTTAGTTGTAGTCTTATTGAAACTTAAAAAAAAAATATTTTTTTTTAAATATGTTTACTTTTGAATTTCAGTATGCCTAGGTCTTGGAAGAGAAAGTCAAACCAAGGGGTTTTTCAAGTTCAAGGTTTTTTTCAAGTTCAGTTTTAATATGGCCAATTATTATGACTGACATTAAAAACATACTGTACTTAAACACACACCCACACCCACACACACACACACAAATGCACGTTATTCCGTTTTATTAGGATGATGCTAATGTAACACCCACACACACCCACGGTGATACATTGTTAAAGCTGAGACACATTTTGTCAGTTTTGTTACACACACAAACACATAATATTTCCATTAAGAGTGTGTGTGAGTCCAGAGGGTTACATAAAACACACAGCCAGATGGCATGGCCGGAGGAAAGACTCTTAACTGAGCTGCTCAAAGGAAATAGATTTTGTGGAAGAAATAAATAACTAGGGATAAATTCAATCAATAAACACACTGGTCCATTCAGTCACAATCTATGGAGGTAAACAGTAATATCCATAAATACACAGTTGTTTTGCGCGATTAAAGCAGATCAGGATGGATTAAAAGTTAGTGATGAATAAAAAAGCTTTCAAAAAACTTTTTTGTTGTTATTGTCATAATCCTTATTGGATAATGTTACAAATATCTCTGGCGGATATCATAATGTTACATCTCACCCCAGCGTATGTTACAACTAACCATGACTATGGGGTGAATTGTAACATTTCACTCCTAGTGTTTGAAACTAAACCAGGGTTTTTCTGTTTGTACTGCAAGGATAACAACTGCTATTTAATAGCAGACAATGAATCACATTTTGACCGCACTGGCTTCAAAGATCTCCAAGACACCAAGTTTCATAAATGTTACAACCATACCCAGTATCTCCTAAGTACATTATATTACCATAAGAAACTCTTGATTTAATAATGTATTAGTAAATGTTGATATTAAATTAGATTAATACATGCTTTAGAAGCATTTTGCATTGTTAGTTCATGTTTACTATAATGTCAACAAATGAACTTTATTGTAAAGTGTTACCAGTTAACTTTCCTTTTATAAACAATGTTCACTCAATCTTCCAAAATACTCTTAATTTACTTAATTGAATACATAGTAAATATGTTTTATTTTTATAGCATTATTACAATTCAACATCCTGTTGTTGTGGCCAGTTAAATTCCAACTCCTGAACTGAAAATGAACCATTTTTTAAAGTCTAATTGTCCCAAACAAGTATGCACATAAGCAAATGTATCTACACAAAAACACACATTTGCAGAGACAACAACAAAGACACACACGCATACCTAGATTCTCGCATCATTTTCCATGGATGACTGGACACCATTCAGACACAGTGAACCAGCTCCAGTGAACAAACAAATTTGTTGAAGATAAAATACAAAAAAATCCTAGCTTAATCTAAGCCCTGTCTCTGAAACAATGCCTAAATGGTGGTTTTGGTGGAGCTGTCCATAGTCCTGAATTAGAACTGATTTCTTCTATTCTTTAACATTCCTCATTTGAAAAAGTACTAACTAAAACCAGCCAGGCAATCATTTTCACAATGACTCATAGTAAATAAAAATGCCCATATAGTGCAATTAATTATAAAATCAAGTTCTGTCCCTTTTTCTAGAGTAAATAAGGTACTTGCATGTTTCATCCAACACTATACATGACTCAAATAAAGATAAAATCATGCCACATTGGTTGGATGAATGTTAGATAATCCCAACCTGGAATTCACATACAGTTTTACCAAGGACTGATTTGACTATCCTTCCTAGATTTTCATCTCTCACTTTTGTTTTTATTTCCTTTCCTTTTTTCAATTCAAAACTTTTAAGCTATCCCAAACTTCTATGCTTGAGGAGCTTACTGTTGGGCCAACACATGAACACACATACTATGGTCATATTACAGTAGACAGGCACACACTTAAACAGAATTTCAATCAAACGTTCTTATTTCTTCGGGTTTGAAGCTCTTTGATTTTTTTCTCTCTTTCGGTGCAGTTAGACAATGAGGTTTGTTGTTGAAACATGTTTTGTCTGATTGACAGATTACGGCGAGCGCTCACCGAGCCATGCGTACTACATTACTTCCATATTCACTTTTAAGTTACAGAGAACTTCAAACCTTTGAAGCCTGAGTCTTGATGGTGTATTGAAATGGCCTCGCTCAAACTGAATACACACCTTCAAATAGGAATAAATGAAGAAATTCAATTCATTAAATCAACAGCAGGATATCCAAGAGAATAAATAAGGATGAAGAGTTAGTGTACAAGTGAAGTTTCTTCTCCCATAATCTTCCTCTAACTCCATTTGGGTCCATGCGAGATGAGGACAGGCATATATCATACACATAATTCTTACAACTCATCTACTGTACATTGCAAGTGACAATATATAACTATGAGACATGATTCACGGCTTCAAGAAACATGCCGTTTCTTAACTAAAACACAACACAGAAGCAGAATGGAAATACGATTTTAATGTGTATAAAAATTTGCATCTCATGTGCGAGACACTAAAAAAGCAACATGGCATGTCGGTCCATCTGCATGTTTACATGAATAATAATAAAAAATAAAAAAACTAATAAAATACAGCCAGAGGAACACATTTATGCATTCTTTGTGAACCACACCTAAACCAATGTTATTTAAAGCAAACGATAAAAACTCAAACATTTACCATTTATTTTTTAAGTGAAAGTTAGTTCTCTTTTTCATGTATAGAAAGAGAGATAATAAAAGTACAGATATTTTGAAAATGTACATGAAAACGAATGAGTCAAGAAATTATTTCAGTTTGAATAAATGTTTTGCTGAAAGACAGAATCAGGAACAAATACAGAAAAATGAGAAAGAAAGGGAAAGATGTAAAATGTATTTATTTACTTTAAGACCTGTCGCCCCAGCAGGGATAGCATTCAGTTTTGCTCACAGTGTGTGTGTTTCCGTGTAGGGACTTGAGACTCATGGGAAAGCATAACGTGGAAGAGATGTCAGACTGCAAGATGTGTCTGTATGATAAATGCGGCCCAGCACGATTCTTGAGTGTCACCATGGCTCATATGTTCAGATGCTAGTTTACCATTCGTGAACTAGGTCAGAATGGAAAAGGCAGAGCAGACGTGGATGTGGATGTGCATCTGAAAATCCCGTTCTCAGTCTCCTAACAGGCACATTGTGATGTTCGAGCTGTTTGAGGTCATGAAAATTCCCTCTGGCTGAGGCACTGATCCACTCTCCCTCCACCTCATCACCTCACGCATTCTCCTCTGGATCTAAATCCATTCTGATCTGCTTTATTCACATAAATCTACTGTGTATTTATGGATATTACAGTTTACCTCCATAGATTATGACTGAATGGACCAGTGTGTTTATTGATTGAACTTATCCCTGTTCTTTATTACTTCCATAAATTCTATTTCCTTTTGAGCAGCTCAGTTCAAAGTCTCTCCTCCGGCCATGCCATCTGGCTGTGTGGTTTATGTAACCCCCTGGACTCACACACACTCAGTATTAATGGAGGGCAGCTTTCCACATCTGCAGCAGAGGGATTTACACTGGAACTGGACTTTCATATATCTCCTCATTTCACCAAATCCAAGCAGCCAAGTGAAGGTGTCCACTATAATGCTCTCAAAACACAGCAGCATCAGTAACATGTTAATCCCTCCACACAGCGATTAAATGAGAATGTGAGATGATGCTTGTGTGCCACCTGATTGTTGGTTTACTTAACCATCAGTCATGTAATCTGTAATAGAACAGCTATTTAGATACAAACGTTGATGCTAATTCTCCCCCAATGAATGTGGAGAGCATGTTAATGAAAGAAAGACCAAATATAATATCTAGCTAAGCCACTCAGTATCATGGGAAATGTTCAGAATGAAATACTTGAGCAGTGCACAGTAAAGTGATAGTTGATGCAGCATTTGTTTTTGTGTGTGTGTGACTTTTTTTTTTAAAATTAATTTAAGATTTATGTGTTATATATACAGTCTTTAAATTAGTTTAATACAAATGAGGGGATATACTGTATACAAATGTCCATGGGGCATTATGTGTGCTAATATTAAATGAAGTTAATGAGACTTGTCTATATAGTAGGTCTCAATGGATTTCTTCATTTATGATTTGTATAAAATGTATAACGTACAATGTTAAAAGGTATGAAATGAATAACAAATTGTATGCAATATAAGTCAAGATAAATGTTAAACGGTAGCACTGTCACATAATATTACACACGAGTATTGCATGCAATTCATTTTCATGTAATTGTGTTGAAGTTTTGTGATTTTTGAAAGTCAAACTAAACAAAATGTTACTCTATAAAATGATAAAAAATAAATCAATCAAAGCTGATGAACATCCGGTTCATTCATCACACTGGAAACACTGTATTATGTGATGAAGTATTCCACGCAGTGTGCTCTGGTTATATAATTTCCTTCACATTTTGACAAATGTAGTAGGTTATACATGTGCTCTGTGCAGGCAGAAAATTTGCATACCATGCAGAGTAGGCTTTACATGCTATGTAATATTTTATTGGAAAAAAAATACCAGTACTGTCTCCTCTCCTCTCTTCTGCTTTATAGGAGGAACAATAAATCAATAACTACCCTGTCACTTTCAGTGAATTAAACTCCTAAACTATGAGCTGTCTGTCATGTACAGACATCAGTAAGGGAACATAATATATGTGGGGGCTGCAGATTTGCCTTCAACCCACAGGTGCCCCACAATCATGAGAAGTTTATAGGCGATCAGAGGAGTTCACTCATGGCTGACTCATAAGGCTTGAAGTTCAGCCAAAAAGAAATCTGTTGCCAGACATTACGTTCAAATATACACCCTCAGAGAATGATTGCAATTTTTTCCTCTTTACATTTTCACGATGCCTTCTGTGCTAGTATGCACATGCGTTGCTTACAGTGGAGGTATGGGATTAGTTATACTGTATGCCTCCGCAGTGAAAGAAAAATGTTAAAAATGTTTTATTAGTTAACCTGAAAATGTGCCTAATGCATGCTTAAACATTTAAATTAACTTGTTTTATTCAAGTCTAATTATTCTACATAACTCAATTAACTTAAATACAATGGGTAACAAAAATCTTTTTTTAGTCAAATCAAATAGAAATAGCTGCTTCAGGTTTGTTCTTTCGACAGAATATACATTTATACTTAAAAAAAAAAAACAGTGAGGCAGTTCTGTTTTATAATAATATTCATGTTTGTAATGTTTAATTATAAAAATATTTAATTTATATTTGAAATGTCCACTGTTGTATAATGTAATGATATTGATAGTTTTTTTTGTCATGATATCTGTAATATAACATTTTCATCTTAAAGGGGCCATATGATGTTGCTAAAAAGAACATAATTTTATGTATTTGGTGTAGTGAAATGTGTATATATGGTTTAAGGTTCAAAACAGATTAATTTCCACATACTGTACAATATTGTTTCTCCTCTATGCCCTGCCTTTCTTAAAGGCGTTGTTTTTTACAAAGCTCATCGGTCTGAAAAGCGAGATGTGCTCTGATTGGCCAGCTATCCAGTGCATTGTGATTGGCTGAATGCCTCAAGTTTGTGATGGAAATGTCACGCCCCTTAACATACTGTGATGGCATGTCCCGCCTGGTCAGAACACCAGAAGGAGAAGACAAAAACAATAAAACCCATTACAAACAAGCCATTTGTTGCATCAAGTGGGGACATAATTATGGATTATAAAGACTTATACTGTCTTTTAAGGCATTGCATGGCATCGTGCCGCACTGCGTAAACATAAAACCATGTCTGCATTTGTGTTTGGAGAAATGACAAACAACAAGCTCTACACTGATTTGAATCATCAGTGGCAAATCCTTTACACATGTAAATGTACTTACAGACTGTGAGTCAGAACAGCCGTAAGTACTGTCAGTGGCAAATCCTTAACACACGTAAACGTACTTACAGACTGTGAGTCAGAACAGCCGGCATTGTAGTCTACTCTCCCAGGATCAGGAAACAGTCCTTCATAAAATGTGCTGCACACACCTGAATACTTGGGTTGAACTGCTCTGGAACAGTGTTGTAAATACAACTTAACCACTGATTTCTAGATGTGTCGAGCTTGTAACACTCCAAAAATTAAATCACATCATATGACCCCTTTAAAAATCTTCTCCAAAATAAAGATGAATTGTATCTTTTTTTTTTTTTTTTTTTTTTTTTTACTTGATTGTTACACTGGAAAAACAGTAAGCTATAGTAACATCTAAATTAATTAGTTTTAATATACTAAAATATAATTTAACATTACATAATCAGCCTAAATACATTAATTTATAAAAACAAAAATATTTATAGTTTAGATCAGGTAGAAATAGCTCTTTAAAGTAATGATTGCAGATTGGCACTTTTTACAGTGTACACACACAAACACACACACACACACAAAGGAAACAAAACAACAACATAGATTACATTTCTGAGGGCTTGTTAACGTGTGTTTTAAATTAAATTTTTTTAAAGATCTCAGGCATGTTAATTTGCCATTAAATCAATTTAATTCTTGCTTCATGCTTCTTTTTTGTTACTATATCCATATCCATAACCATATACTTGAATTAATGGTGCACTGTTTTGTTAAGCAACTGAGATGACAGAGAAGCCAAATCAATACATTAAAGTCAGCATTAACAGCACAGACCATTCTTTTACTACTTTCATGTGATACCCACCATCACATACCCACCTCACCATCACCCAACATCACAAGTGTATCACATTCTAAAATGAAAAAAATTGCCATAAAATCCTGTGCAACATTAATGAGCTTTTCTTCTTACCACTGTCTCCAAGGAAACATTATGATACCAGACTCAAAATGTCATATTCTGCACCTTTGCACAAAGGTCACCATAAATAACAGTGTTGATGTTTCGGGATCCATTCGTGTCACTACAACGCGCTGAACAAACCCACCCAGAGCATCTTTTGAGCTAACCTTTATGGCAGGCAATAGTCACAAAATAATTTCATCTTTGTGTAAAACATGTTAGGTGAGTGTAATTAATAAATTAGTCTGGCACATTGAAGTGCCATATCTTGTCAAAGTGGCCAGTGTGGTAGATGGAAGGATGTGTGGAGACACACACACACACAAGTAGTCTGACCTCTGATATAGAGGCCTCCTCATGGGGCTCCACAGCAAACAGAGCGTGAGAGGAGTAAAAACAGGTCTGAGATGCAGCCAGGAAGGAGAGAAAGACAGTGTAGACCTGACTGCGATGGGATGAGCGAGTAAGACAGGGAGAAAAAAATGCCCCTGTCAGGGAATGAATACTGAATCCAGTAGCAAATGGAGCAAAACAGTTTATTCAAAAAGACAGAGAACAATAATACAGGATGGCTAGAATAGTGGATCGCTGATAGTAAAACAGGCCTTGGCAGCAAGGAGACTGCAATGGGCTGTGCAACAACTGCTGACAGAAAAGTTCTGGAAAATCCAGAGAGAAAGAAGCAAAGATACTCTGAACAGGAACAAAACTATGATAGAGGAAACCGAAGAGTAAACTGAATGGAACAAAACAACAGCAGATAAGCACACCAATGATTTAAAAAAGACAAGAGCAAACACTTCATATATATATATATATATATATATATATATATATATATATATATATATATATATATATATATATATATATATATATATATATATATATATATATATATAGCAATCATAACGAGCTTCAGATGTACAGAACTGATTAGCTCGTCAGCTGAACAGTGTTGCCCCAGCAACAAGTGCCACCAAGACATGACAAAGTGACACAAAACAAACAGGAAACAAACCTGTGAACCGTGTCAGTACCCCTCCTCCTAAGAGCACCTCCCGGCGCTATCATAGGAGCCTACCTGTCGATTATAATCATCGATAATAGGGGTGCTCCGATCACGATCGGCCGATCGTTAATGCGCATCTCGTCAGTAAAGCCGGTTTTCTAATCAGCGGTTAATTCCATCAGGTGCGTGATTTCACATAGAGCAGCTGTTACTACACAGAGCCGTCAGTTAACAACGGTCACGCTGGAGGCGTTCCCAAAGCATTCTCTTTTCATTTCTTCTACTCTGGTGATCTCTTGAGGTTTGTGGTTTAGTAGAACTCCCCAAATTAGGTTAGCTCAAGTTGTAGGTCACCTTAGCCTCCTTGATCCTCTTGAGTCTCTAGGTTGAGCTAATGCTCCTTACCTATGAGTAGGTGTACAGTAGTTGAGCATTTTACTCCCCTGAGGGCTGCTTGTGGGTATGTCTCTGGTACAGTATCCTGGTTCCCTTGATAGCAGGTTGCAGAGTTTGTCTTAATAGGCCTCCCGGTTCATACCATCACTGGAGAGCCTCTACTCTCTTTAGGATGTCCCAGAATAGCACTGCAACCTCAGGTGGTTAGGCCCTCTGGGTCTCCTTGAGGTGGTAGCATCCAGGTTTAGCATAGCAGTACTCCTCTCACTCCAGAGTAATATTGCATACCTTTCTCCCTGATGAACTCACTGGGTGTTTTGGCTTTGAGAAGCCACCCTGGCCAAGTTGCTCATGAGGTGAGCTAATTCATATCTTGCCCTATCTTGAGATCTAAGCTCCCATGTGACAATTCTGCAAATGTACTGAGCTTGACTTCTCCGTCTCATTGAGTTGAGTAACTCCACTCTTGGAAACCCACTCTGCAGATATGACAGGTTGTTAGGCCCTCTATGGACCTCCCTATTATAATGACCACATGGTTGAACCATTGAATCTCTCCTTTCTTTGTGAGTGTATTGAGTACACTGTTTACCCTTAGGTATGAGTATGATGGTACTTCCTTCATTCTGAAAGCCTGTTACTGAGTACTCGCTCTGAAAAGCTCTAATCATGTGCATGAATGGTTTTGGGTCCCATCCTGTTTTCGTGGTTGAGCTGGCAATGCTCCCCTTGGTTATAAAGGCTGATTTTTACTTCTGCATTGGAACTGTAGGCTATGCGTCAGTTTTAATTTATACTTCTGCATCGTTGTCAGCGTTGACGTGCAGTACACATGCAAATCGCTAGTCTGCAGTGTCTACGCGCATGTTGCTGGTATAACCCGTGTACCACGACAAAAGCCAAAGAAGAAACGTCTCGTTGGAGAGGCATTATAGCCATGATGGTGGCAAATAAATATCAAATCATTAAGTCAATATTTAAAACTACTAAAAGGAGACAACAATGGACCAGGAGAAGATGACATTCTTTCAATCTCCAAAAGGACTTGTAGCATGGCATCTCAGCATTGTTTGCCGTGGACAACTACTGATGTATAATGTTATGTAGTATAATAAATGAAAATACACTTATTCTTTGCTTTATTTTGTTTTATATAAGAAGGTGTAACATTAAAATATATTAAAGTGCACATAAAAACAAAAATCAAATAAATATGGAGTGAGGAGTTCTAGCAGACCAATTACAGCATTTGCGATCTGGTTAGAATTGACGCACTGTTCGATTTTTGCTGAGGTGCATGTCAGGCAATGGTATAGGATGTGTGTCTATGCAAAGGCTATGGCGTGGTTTGAAGGTGAGGAATAAATTGGGCTTAAGGGTGGTGCAAGAGCCTGTCATTACCACAAGCCTCTTCAGCAGGCTCCTTTCAAGCCTTGCCGAATCTTCCTTTATACTGAGGTGTTGAGAGTGTAACGGAACCCTGTATGCAGCTGTATTACATTGAGAGGCCTCCTTTCTGCTACCCTGTTAGACTGCCCTTTCTGGTTGAATTTGGCATCGCTCTCCTCAATACGGGAGGATTGCCTATGAGCCTGCTGCTCCAAGGCTGAAAATGTGAGTTATCTTATCAATTTTAAAATCTTATACTCCACTTTCAGGGATCTGTATGCAGCTTCTGCTCATGGTTAAGCTTGGCAGTGTTCTCCTAACCGCATGAGGCTTATCTTATGAGCCTGCTGCTCCCAGAGCAATCATGTGAGTTGTCTTCTCTTAAGAGCCAAGGACTCCGTTCCTGGAGCTCTGTAGGGAGAATACCAGGTTGTTAGTTCATCTTTTGTCTCCCTGTTATGCTCTCATGGTTGAGCTTGGCAGTGCTCATTGCACAGTAGGGCAGTGTTTCCCAACCTTTTTTTCTGCCATGGCACAGTTTTGGTTTATAAAAGATACTGTAACAGAAATGAGTCGAACCAGACAAATTAAAGAGTCTATCAAAGCTGTTTGGAACACAAGCCGAATTCCTCAGGAAGTCATAAATCAGTTCTAGTGCCACAAGAACCAAGCAAGATGACCAACCAGCTTGTGCACACAACAGCTTTCAGCATTAAAACCACTAGAACAATTATTGACAATTTTAATTTGCAGAAGAGATTGTCAAAATTGTTGTTCATAATTGAAATGCAACACTGGACATCACATGGAAACCCAGGAGTTAAACACTTCCATTGACTTCCCCCCACCTAGCAGAACCAGATTGAAATTCCTAAGGGGGGGAAGGGCTTTAAACCTCTGTCTTCACAGAAAAGTCTTTGTCTTGAGAATGGCAAATAAACTGCTTTTGTACATATATATGGACCAGAATGAACTCAAAAATACTTATAAATGAATCAGTCCATCGCTTCACTCCATATTCATTTATGTGTAACCCACACATTTGACTATCATGTTATAATCACTTATTGTGTATGCTTTTAATAACTATGGGATAGCTGAAGGATACATAGTCATGCCTGGTATGTGTGTGATTGAATCTACTTGTTTGAAATAGCCCTGACAATCATTTATTTGTCACATGTATCATATTCGTGTTAAAGGAATCATGTCCAAAATTATACCCTGCAAGAGCAGGAAAATTCGGACCACATGCTTGGTAAGATAAACATATGATTTATGATACCCCCGAGCCAAAACAATATCTGATTGGTCAAGACAACATTTGAGGTGTGGCCAACAGGCCAGTTTAAAAACTGAGGACACCATAAAATCTTTGCTTTTAGTTTTAGCCTTGCTTGTACTATCAGTCATGCATGCTCTTAGCTTTTAGTCTTAGCTTTTAGTCTCTAGCTTTTAGTCTGTAGCTATGCTGCTGCTATCAGTCATGCCAGTTTCTAGTCTCTAGCTATGCTTCTGCTAGCTTGTAGCTTCTAGCCATGCTGTTTAGTCATCACTGTTCTTTGAGCGTGGTTCCAACGTGCTTCAGCCTGCAAGCTACTTAGCCACGATGAGAAGGAACACAACCTTGTAAACTCAACTCAAGTCCGTCTCTTGATTGTTTACAGCAATAAGTGAACTTAAAAGTAAACATCTGAGATAGTACAATAAATTTCGGGTGTATTTGTATTTGCAACAATGCAATGATTCATGTGTAACGTTAATCCATTAGAGTGTGTTTTGGTTGCCATAGTGATGACCGTGACATCACTTTTTTTGCTCTCTTTTCTCACTAAACCACTTATTTTCATTTTACTAGAAAGGGAAAATACTAACCCACAATTATTAACAATTGAAACAATTGAAACATTAAATTTATTTTGAATCATTTAAAATTTCCCTCTCAGATCATTTCATATGATCTTTTATTTCTAGTATTCTCTTTTGGGACTAATTATTTTAGGAATGAATAAGCCTTGAACTTTGGAAGTTTAAGTAAACGTATTCTTCCCAATTTATTTATTACCCATCTGAATATATGCTATTCAGACCTTTACTAATTTGAATGAGTTTTACCCCTCTTTCTGTTTTGGTTATACACTTAACCACTATTGTTTTACTTATTGATTTCTTCTATTTAATTTCATTTTTGCATGTTTTGCCCATTTATTGATTTTTTTTCTTTTTCTTTTTCTTACCATTTCTTTAACCTAGCTTGGGATCGACACACCTGAGCCCTAAAAGGAGACATTGTTATCCCTCACTACGAGTTCAAATAAATTAGAAAGACAACTCTCTTTCACTTAAAGATATTTTGTTTGATTAGTTGTGCAGCAACTAAAACAACGCTCTCCTTGTAGTTGAGATAACCGCTACTGAGACTTACCATATCCGTCCTCTCTCTCCTTTACTTTCCTCTTCTCTTTTTACATTTGTAGGACATGTAAGAACCATCAATCAATTCTAAGTGAATTAAATACACAATCGTGCCAAAGACGACGAATCATTCTTACGAATTTTGATTGTAATCAACCTCTCCTTTGTTCTTCCTAACCTCCCTGCATTTGGAAACGCAATCCAAGTTTTAGCATCTCATCCAACGTTGAGATCAATTTAATAGAGATATGTGTTGAATAACTGTCGCTTTTGCAGCCTCCCTGGTGAGCGGTCCAACTGTAAGGTGTATGGTGTCAATCCTGTCAGACTAAGAAAAGAGATATCAGAAGTATTATTGTATTCTTTTGTCCAAAACAAGAAATACAATAATATTGTTTACCTTTTTGATAACATTTAATTGGAAAAAAAGAATTTTCCTCATTTGAAAAACAGAAATTTAGCTTGTCATTGAATTTGTTTTTCACCACTGTCTCTCTTTTCCTCTTCCTCATTAGAGTGACAAAGTCTTTGCATCTCTAGTCTACTTAGACCCCCTGAGACCAACACAGTCATCACCACATTTCACTAGTAGTTCACAATCACTGATATAACACTTAGTTGTCCCACCACACATAGGTTTTTACTCCACACAGATCTGTGTCAGTCTCTCTTCTCCCCAGCGTGCCAACATGCCACAGACTGCAGACCCCATTGCCCATGGGGAAGATGTGAACATTTGGCTGAGAGGCATGACAGACAGCCTCACTCCAAAGACATTTGAACTGTTATTATTTTTAATAATAATCCTAATCCTGAGAAGATTCCTGACACAAGATTCAAGCCAGAACAACAACCATGAGGAGCTAGTCAAGATCACGAGCTCACTAAGCTATGCCTTCACCACCCAGCTGAAACTGAGCGACAAGCACATCACCCACCTTCAAGAGGAGCTGACACGTGCTCAACATCGCATAGACAAGCTGGAAGTGAAAGTTCAAGATCAACTCAAAGCACCCAGCGAGAAGGAGCAGGAAACAACAGAACAAGTTATGAAGCTCCAAGCAGCCCTGGCAGCAGCTCAGCTCGACGAGCAACATGCAATGGCTGCTCAGAAAAACCTGGTAAACAGACTCAAGTATGCCGAACAGCTACTAGAGAAAGCCAAGCTAGACATCAGAAACAAGAATTCTGAAATCAGTGCTTTGAAAGACCACCTTGAAAGGTACAGAACTGAAACGGACAATCTGACCCAACAACTAGACGATACCAACGATGAGCTCTACATGGTCAGCAAAGAACTCAAAAATGCTTACAAGCACAAACAAGAGCCAAGGAAAGAGAAACCTCTCTTAGCCTCATCACTGCTGAGCAGAGTAGAGTCCCACGTCCAAGAACTGGCATATGACGAAAGGAGCGAAGGGCCACAACCCAAAACCTCACCTGCCTTTCCCACACAACCCTTTCCTGCCAACGAAAGAAAACCTCCCGTCCAAGACCTTGGAGCTGCACACGGGATGACCATCAAAGACCTCAACAAGCTGTCTGAAAACATCAACAGGTTCAATCCGAACTCCACAGAGGGCCACGACATCCAGGCTTATCTGCGAGATATCGAATTTCATCTGGAAGTGAGACCTCATGTGACTGACAGAGACTGGTTATACCTCCTTAGAGCCACGTCCAGTTCTGAGGTATGAAACTTTCTAGATCGACAGCCCAGTCAAACCAAATCAAACTACCAGCAAATTCATGAGAACCTGATTAAAGAGTTTACAGACCCAGAGTCTGAACGTGGACTGTTAACTGCCTTGGAGACCAAACAAGGTCGTCAAGAGACTCCACAAGCTTACTACAACCGACTCCGACAAGCCTACTTTGGTGCACACAACCAACCTGACCTTGAAGAGGATGTGAACTTTAAAAGCCTCTTCCTAAGAAATCTGCACCCTGGAGTCAGTCACCATCTAGGTGTCATGGCCTGTCCGAACTCCATGACCATCCAACAGTTGCGTGACCTTACACAGAAGGCCTATAACAAGCAGAAGATAGCCTCAAAGAAAGGTAACAGAACCTCCACACTCTTGAACTCTGTCAACAAAGACTCAAGCCTTGCACTGAACGACACCCAGTGGCATCACAACACAAGAGTCTTCCATCAAGAGCACAGAGAATGTGACGCCCATATCCACGACCGCTTTCAGCCCAACTGCTGGAAAAATCCATGGGACCAGCCACGCTTCTCAAGAAACCTGACTCATCCAAGAGCAACTCGTGTGGGTAAGCGACAACAAAACCCACCTCAGCACCACTCAAACATGCACAGTGCTGAGTATGCACAAGAACATGACCGCTTACCATCAGAAGACATGGAACAAGTCATGAAACAACTGACAGAGTTCTTTCAAGACAATTCACATGCATATGACCACAAAGTTGAGTCGTGCTCGCTGTGACCAGCGACAGAACGGAAGGCCGGTGATCACCTGGTGCACCACATCAGAGATGACAAGCACCTGTTTAACAACGCACCAGAACGAACAAGTCTTTCACGGCCAACCGTTGATGAAAAATCTGAGGTATCAAAGGATAGCACCTCAGTCACTAACAAACTGTCAAATGAACTCCAACTCCAAGAACCACATTCCCTGTCTGTGCAACAGCAACCACCAGAGCACAGAAGGTCAGAAAGTCTGCTACAGCCAGAAGGCATCACAAGAAGAATGCAACATAGGAGACAAAGTTTTGCAACCCAGCTGCACACAGCCATGCCAAACTGCCTCCGACTGTCTGCTAAAGAACTTCCTGCCTTGCTGGACTGACCCTCATTAGACCATGGACACACCCTCATCTAAGCCAAGGATGCAGAGAGTCAGTCTTCAGTGACATACTAGGAAAAGGGGGAGACAACACAGACTTGAACAGATCTGACCACACATGCACTACAACAGTAACACACACAACATTACCTACACCCAGAGGTAAACACATCTACTGATAACACATTCAACAAACATATTCTTCCCACAGGTAGAATATGCAACTTTTAGTGTAACAAAGTTACACATACCCACCATGAAGAAACGTGCAGCCAACCTCACAATAGGTAGAACACCTGACACTAAGTTAAGGTTCATGATACACTAGCTGCACCTGACATCATAGCTCAATAGTGGTTGTAACCCAGGCTAGGAAAACCCACAGCAGCTTTGTTTTGTTCTTCTTTTACCTATCCTTCTCCTTCCCCTCTTTCCTGAGCAGGTGAAACGCTAGACACCCTGCAAGGGTCGAAGGTCTGATATTAGGATTGATTTGCAACACCTAATATCTGCCAGCCACTCTAAACTGTATGGAAGCTAGAGAGCTCCATTCATGATAGGTCAATTAATTTCACTGAAAATGAGCTTACTAGAAAACTAACGGTAAACGTGTAAAGTAAGACAACCTAGAAGAACCAAACAAAGTTAACCACAAATTTGATTGATGAATCAAAATAAAAAACAATTTCCAAGACGATCTAAACTATCCTCAATGTGCTAAACTACACTGACTAATTGAACTTAACCACGTGTACCTAAATAACCTGATGCCTGCACCAGTACAGTAACTGTCATGGAGGTGTTGTCTTGCTGTTTGCTGTGTTTGTCTGCTTCTTCTGCCTTTGTTTCTCCAGCGATCGACGATGTCTTCACCTAAACACCTCGCCGATCGAAAGGGGGATATGTAACAGAAATGAGTCGAACCATACAAATTAAAGAGTCTATCAAAGCTGTTTGGAACACGAGCCGAATTCCTCAAGAAGTCATAAATCAGTTCTAGTGCCACAAGAACCAAGCAAGATGACCAACCAACTTGTGCACACAACAGCTTTCAACGTAAAGACCACTAGAACAATTATTGGCAATTTTAATTTGCAGAAGAGATTGTCAAATTTGTTGTTCATAACTGAAATGCAACGCTGGACATCACATGGAAACCCATGAGTTAAACACTTCCATTGACTTCCCCCCACCTAGCAGAACCAGACTGAAATTCCTGGGGGGGGGGGGGGGGGCTTTAAACCTATGTCTTCACAGAAAAGTCTTTGTCTTGAGAATGGCAAAGAAACTGCTTTTGTACATATATATGGACCAGAATGAACTCAAAAATACTTATAAATGAATCAGTCCATCGCTTCACTCCATATTCATTTATGTGTAACCCACACATTTGACTATCATGTTATAATCACAAATTGTGTATGTTTTTTTTAATAACTATGGGATAGCTGAAGGATACATAGTCATGTCTGGTATGTGCTTCGGCCTGCAAGCCTGCTGCTACTTAGCCACGATGAGAAGGAACACAACGTGTTCTGAGTTAAGTTTTGTAACGTCGACCTCGTCTGCGCGTTTCAACTCCAAACAGCCACACAACTCCAGCTTCAGCCAACGCCCCACAACGGGCTTCCCAAGACGTCACTTCAGCGACTGAACTTCCAGCCAATCAACGACCTCGGGATAGCCCTTTCACCGGGACTCTTTCACAGGAGACACAAGTAACTTTACCTCCAGACTGTGACCTTTGCTGGTGTATCTAATATAATTTTAACCTCACTGAGGAACTCAATGCGAGGGCTAATTACGTTATTGATGGTTGTTCATGTCTATGTAATTTAACGTATTGCTGTAAACTTGGGATTCCACATTTCCATTATCTTAAACTCATCTTTCCCTAACTTTCGATCTCCCTGCAACTTGTGTGAATGTGTGAGTGCGTGCGTTTATGTGTTAGATTAGCTTATATGTCTTAGATTTATCTAATAAAGCCTTATTCATATTGATAAGGGAAGTATCTTGTGTTTTGTGCTTACAAGTTAATGTCTTAAACTGCCAATCTTGTTACTGTGCTAATTGATAGTGTTTTCACTATACTTTGGATATTAGTATCCAGCGCAGATTTGATGTTAAACGGCTTGTTCAGTGAATCGCAGGGCGTCTCAGTGATCAGCCGTGAAACAGTGATTCTGTTCAAATTCTCTTTAAATTATTAAATGATTCCCTTTGAGCTAAATTGACCTGTTTCCGTTACAATACCGTGGCATACCTCTAAGGACTGGAATATATAAATATAGCAACAACAACAAAAAAAAAAAAAGGGGGGGGAATTTTAATTTTATTAAAGACATCGTCGTTGCTATTGTGGCTTTATCAGACACTTGCACTTAACATTTTATGAAAATCAATTGGAGTTAAGGTTTTTGACCAGCAAATGATGGCAAAATTTCATCCATCATCAATCTTGTCTATCATTAGAATGGCTGCATCTGAGGCAGGAAGTGCATCACACTATGTTTTCATCAATTTACAGATTATAACGTTTACTGTGACTATATGGGAGCTCAGATTTTGTTGTTGTTTAATACACTTGGCCAACATCTCATGATATAAAAGATTATGTGCTATGCACAGGGTATTTAAAACTTACAAAAGTATATTGGGTTCAACTAGACAGCAAAAGATGGCAAAAGACTTACTCCGCTCTTCAAACTTAAAAAAAAAAAAAAAACCTTTACAGATTTAGTGTTTCTCGAGTAAAGAAAATGCTGTACATATTCATCAACAGTTCTTTAATTTACCCTTACATTGCATACAGACGGAGATACATATCCAGACTGGGCATAGCGCATCAATCTAAATGGAGGCAGGGGTGGGGTTGTGAAGTTTCGCTGACAGTTTGAGGATCCAAGCGTTACGAGGTTTAGTCACAAGCTCTTTTGAATGCTTTTCATTGTACATTTTTTGTAAAACCCTCAAACAGACATAAGGATGACCAGTAGCACTGATATAAAATAACAATAATGAAATAAAATAGAGGTACGAAGTCTGGAAGTCTGTGGCACAGTGGGAAACACTGCTATATAGGGTCGCCCATGAGCACACTGCTCCCAGGGTATGAAGTCCATGAGCATCCCTAGGTATGAAGCTCAGTCCTTTGGTCAAAGGGGGTAGTGTCACTGACAGCAACTGATGCGTCTAAGGGGTGATTCTGCCGGTTTCACTGCAGAGTTTAGTGCTTGCCTTAAAAAAAGATAGCACGCACTTCACTCAGCATGGGAGTGTGGTTATTCTGTTCCCCATACCTATCACTATAGGACAAAGTTTGAGATTCATTCAAAAGGGAACATCTCAGGTTGTGCATGTGACCATTGTTCCCTGAGAGGGGAACGAAACTCTGCATCTTGTTTTAATCCTGCCTATTAAATGCTCATATGACAGCTATGTTTCACATTGTGTATGAATACAAAATTTGTACTACAAATAATGAACACACATGGTGTTTTATGGATAACTGAACATGGCTCCACAAACACAGATTAATCTGAAATGCTAATGAGTTCAAAGAACTGCTTTTGATGTGCTCGTGTCTGCTTGTCGATCACAGAAGTCTTCTGCAAAACCGAGTCACGTTTCCTCTAATCTATCATTACAGAGCTTTTAAAAATGCGTTGTCATAACAACTGTGCTGCTATCAGCTACTGCAAATATGAAGCTGACTGACTTTCTCTTTTGGATCTTTCTATAAAGCTTAATTTCAAAGCTCTTCTCCTGGCTGAGAGAACAGTGCATTTTACTAATGGAGTCTCTTATGTAAAGAGAGTTCATGTCTGAGAAGGAATACAATTTTAAGTGTTTGTTCTCTCTTCTGTTGACATTTCCATTTATGAAATGCAATCTGCAAATGGCAACAGTTAAAAAAGACAAAGGGGGAAAACCTTGATGGTTTGAGCAATCATGAATTCCATCTGACAGCACTTGCAGTGTTCTTGGTTATATTTTAAAGCTCAAGCTCTCAGGTAATGTATTGTAATGTGTTGTGTTGTGTTGTGTTGCTATTTAGATGCTATGCTGAACAACTGGCCAGCTGCAGATGTTACACCTTTGGTTTTAAGTGTTATCTCTGTCAAGATCTACCAGTTAAAAATCGACAAAAGAGGCTAGCTAGTAGCTATTAAAAAACGTTTGGATTTCAAGAACTGTGCATCATGCACAAAGTGGATGCAGATGAGTTTTTACTCTATACACAAGAATACATTGTTGTCATGTTAAGTTTTTGTTCTACCAATAAGAGACTTGAAGAAGCCTACTAATAAGGCTCTCTGTCGGATCTGAAACAGAACATTTATAGAAGACAAGCTGCAAAACTTTTTGGTGCGAATGGGAAACTTTTGTGAATTTGTGAAACTGACTCTTTCTAATGAATTACAGTAAATTAACAGAACATTCTGAGAAATGTATGCTTGTCATAAAAAAAAAAAAAAAAAAAAAAAAACAACTCTGAATATTGGCTTCACAAAGCCTTGTTTAAAACTTTTGAAAAACAGTTTAAGTCTTGAATGTAGAGAAAATGACCGATAGATCCAGATAAGATATCATTTCAGTCATTTCCACTTTAAAATGAAATTTAATTCAATGTCTTGTCAATTATTTGTAATTACTTTAAGTATCAAAGTAAATCCTATGTCAAATAGCTAAATGTTTTTTGTAAAAATACTATACAGTATATAATACTATGTAAATATGTCTTGTAATTATTTTAAGCCTTGAAGTTTTTGAAAATTAATGATAGAATATGAGATAAATCTTATAATAAATAGCTAACTGCCCAAATTTACACAACAATTATTATTAATATAATAATAATAATAATAATAATAATAATAATAATAATAATAATAATAATAATAATAATAATAATAATAATTATCATTATTATTATTATTATTTAACACATTTCTATCTGTATTGTTTTGTGAATCAATTCCATATGATATAGCGTATATAACGGCTGCTGCTTTTTGCAAAGGTGCAGTTACAAACAATATTTGATTTGAAAGCAAATTCACTGGTTGGTATGTGTGCAGTAAAGAATTTCATAGAGTCAGTGAAAATTATCACACACAAAGGTAAAAAGTAGAATATTGCAAAGGTATATTAAAATAAACTAACATTATAATTTTAGAGTTCAAAGAGAGGGAAGAAAACGCTTATGTAAAATAAAATGTGACAGGTTTTAAATAGACCTCAGGGGAATAATATGAAAATAAAGACCATTTCAGATAATTAAAACAAAACAACAACGCTACCACCTACAAAAGATGTTACACACTACAGTGGAAATTTTGCTTCCTAAACACTTCAGGTATGAGTGAACAGTAGATAACCTGGTGTCACAAATGTAATAGGACTGAATGAATGATTTCAGAATCTCCATTATCTCAGAGACACAGACAGACAGGGAAGAAATTTAAATAAGCACTTTCAATGTTGTCTCTGAGAAACCTGTCCAGTCAACAGATTTGGCCTCAGTACACCACAAAAGCCAATGATTGAAGAGTGTGTAAGAGATAAAGGTGAGTGTAAAATAAAAAACAGCTTTTTGAGGCAAAATATCAATCCACTGGCCAGTTAACTCTCTCTGTTCATCCAGCTCAACCTGCATTGCAGTTTTGTGAACAATTTTTTATGAAATAAAAATTAATTGAGGTACATCAAACATTATAGTATACTGATAATAAGAAGAAATGTTTCTTAGCATAATTGCACTGGTGTACATCAGTTTCCAACATTTCTATCCCTGACATAGCCTTGACTGAAGAAAGAAACAGTTCCTGCCTATTGATTATCGTTTTGTCACAATTTCAGTTAGAAGCTGGAATGAGTGACGTTGCTCAATATGTCCAATGAGTGACGCTGCTCAATATGTCCAGCCGGCCTAAAGCCAAATCTAATGAGACAGCAGTAAAAACACAGCATTATGTAAATGACTAGGTTAGTCCAATTTAAAAACATGTCCATATATTTATAGTAGCAATTACTTTTTGATAGTAAATGTTCATTAATATTAATTCCAAAGTATATTTGGAAAAACCTGAGTTTGGTTCATTTTCCTTCCAAAAACATCCATGTTCTTGGAATTCTTTGTCCTCACCAAGCCAAAAAATAGTTTTCCTTCTGCTTCTCCTATATGTGGTTGGTACTGTTGCTTTGGAAACTGTGTTGTGGCTTTGTGTCGTAGCCCTGCGTGAACATATCTCCACAGGATTAAAAAAAAACACAGCGATTAGCCTTGGTCCCCACACCTCCTTACCACATACAGACTCAAAATGCTCCAAGCATTTCACCACGGGAGTCAACCACCTCCTGAGCTCACAGCATTTCCAACGTATCGTCAAGACATTTCTCCAAAAATACATTTGTATAGGGCCACCTTCAGAACAGCTGGAGTGTAGAGACATCAGGTCTGTACTGTTTAGCCTCTGGAACTTTGTATCCCACCAAGATAAATACTTGCAATACATAAAGTGAGTGTAAAGTTGAATTGTTTTATTTTCTGGTTACACTTTACAATAAGGTTCCATTTGTTAACTGCATTAGTTAACATGAGCTAGCAATGGAAAATACTTCTAAAGCATTTGTTAGACTTACTTAATCCTTGTGCTGTGCTAAAAAATCATTTACTAATTTTAGTGTTCTCTGATAAAAAGGACTGGCCTTCTAAAATTTGCTTGTAAATCTGTCATTATGCATTCACCAAATCCTGGATTAAAACTTTTTGTCTTTCAATCAGCACATGTTTGTATTTCTTTTTGGGATTGACTCATCATAGACATCACTGATCTGAGCTCATGTGCATCAGTATTTTTTTTTTTTTTTTTTTTTTTGATATTGATTATTTTGGCAATAATCACTCAAAAACTGATTTGCATACATTCATACCAATCTATCATAAATCAGTTCCAAAATGAAATACAAACCTGTGCTAAATGAAAGAAAACCAAACAAGTCGATAAATTAACTGAATCAAATATAATATATAAAATAAAATAGAAATAATATGGAATAATGAGATTTTTTAAGCAATTCTTTGTAGGTTGTCTTTATCCCCATAAAGCAGTATAGAGTTTAATTAAATGTTTATTGTTAATTTTAACATTATATATATATATATATATATATATATATATTTTTTTTTTATATATATATTGTTTATGTGGAACTGATGGAATCTTATTATAAATTATTACAGGTTATCTCTTAATAAGAGGTTATCTCTACATTAAACACTTTTCTTATAGAAAGCTACAGACCTGTCTCTCTCCTTCCATTTATAGTTAAAACTATCAAACAAGCTGTTTTCAACCAACTATCATTGCTTATTTCACATAACAACAAACTAGACGTTTACCAGCCAGGTTTCAGGAGTGGCCATTCAAATGAGACTACTGTCAGTCACGGAAGCCTTGTGGATTGCAAAAGCTGATTCCAAATAATCAGTTTTTATTCTGCTGGATCTGTCTGATGCTTTTGACACTGTCAATCACCAGATCCTCCTTTTCTGCCCTCTCATCACTGGGCATCACAGAGATTCCACTTTGCTGGTTTCAATCCTATCTCACTTGTAGGTATTTCAGGATGACCTGGGGAGGGGTGGTCTCTAAAGCACATCAACTGGTTACTGGGGTTCCTCAGGGATCAATTCTTGGACCCCTCCTCTTCTCCATGTACACTACATCACTGGGTCCCATCAGGCACATGGCTTCTCCTACCATTGCTATGCTGATGACACACAGCTCTATTTCTCATTTCAACCAGATGATCCAACGGTAGCTACACGGATCTCAGGCACGACTTGTATTCATCAAGCCCAAAAGAGCCCATGTTACGCCTCTCTTTATCTCCTTGCACTGGCAACTGTTTGCAGCTCGCATCAAGTTCAAGACATTGATGCTTGTATATAGAACAGCCACAGGCTCAGCATCCGCCAACTTTCACACTATAAATCAAAGACCATCCAGAAGTCAGAGATCTGCTTGTGAGATCTGCTAACTTTGTCTTTCTCTTTACTTATTCCTTCTCTTTCTAGCTTGTACTTATTTGAACAATGCCTTAAACTTGGTATTATGAGCACATCCTGTGTCTGTTTTCCTCTTTAAGAAGAATTGCTTTATGTATTCCCCAATTGTAAGTTGCTTTGGATAAAAGTTGCAAAATGGCTACATTTAAATGTAAAAAAAATAATGTTTGGTCTCCACATTATCATAAAAGATCATTATTACATGTATAAAATAAACCTTTACTTACACTGTATGTCAGGTTTTCAAAATCCATTTTTTTCTGAAGCAAGTATTATTTGGTATAATTAATAACTGTTAGATCAGCCTCTATGATTTCTGGCCTCCATTTCCATTAGCTGTATTTTTTATGGAGGGGTGTCTCTATCACAGGACTAAATGAATGCAATATGTCATTATCAAGAGGGTCACAGACCATATTTTCCAGCAGTGTTGTGGAGAAAAACATGTTTGTATCATACCGCAGTCAGATATTATAGGCAGAAATGTGTGATTACTTCCTACCCAAATCCAGCTTGACATCTGTGGGCAGAGGTTCAGTCATTTGATTTTCATCAGATATGTAGACACAGAGCAGACGGTTACATAACCAAAAGAAAGAGAATTTAAATTATTTATCCTGGGTTGATTTCTGTGGATGGGCATGTCTTACAAATGATTTTATAAAAGACCTATGGACATTTTTTTACAGCACCCAGATAATGAGAAACACTACAATTTGTACAAGGATTTTTATTTTTGTATTTTTTGTTGTTTATGAATCAGCTTGCAGTAATATTTTGTTACAAAATATATATTTAATTAATATTTTGGGCTCATAAATATTGCAATTATGTTGCCATATTATACATTTTGCCCAGCTTATTTTATTTAATTTTTTACTATTGTTTTCCTTGTTTAAAATAATATTATTTGTTAAAATGCATTAAAAAAATTATATAACAATAAAGTTAAAGTATTTTATTTTTAGTGTGATGTGACATACCCATAATCTGAATTGATGCTCTGCATTTAACCCATCTAAAGTGTACACACACAGCAATGAACACGCACACACACACACACACACACACACACACGCACACACACACACACACACCTGGAGCAATGGACAGCCATTTACACCTGGGGAGCAGTTTGGGGTTCGATGCCTTGCTTAAGGGGACCTCAGTTGTGGTATTGAGGGTGGAGAGAGTGCTGTACATTCACCTACAACTCCTGCAGGCCCAATACTCGAACTTGCAACCTTTGGATTACGAGTCTGAATCTCTAACCACTAGGACATGACTTTCCCCCATAATATAAAGTTCAATATAATATCTCATTAATTTTCATGAAGATTTTATGGCCGTGAATATTTAGTGATTCACATCTGATAGACAAAGTGCCTCTCATAATTGGCCATCAATAGGAATGTGACTGAGGCAGGTAAAAAAGAGTGTGAGGTAAAATAATGTAAGTATTTGATTATTATTTTTATATGATTTGCAATACAGTATAATAAAAATATACACAGTGAAGGTCAAGGACACATAATTGAATATACTGATCTGAACACTGAGACTTGAACAGTAACCTACCTTAGTGCCAAACATTCATTCATAGTCTTAACACATTACTTTTATATTTTGTGGTTTTATATGTTAAAACATTAAACAAACCTCCTGGCATTTTGAGACATTCAGACAATGAAATTACACATATTTCAAAATGTTTCACTTGATTTCATACATGCAGTCAGGAATTGTAGTCTGGGAAAAGTCTAACTAGTAAAATGTGAACAAGTTATGTCACAATAACAGGATAACAAAAGATGCAAGTAATCTTAGGCTACTCATCATAGTGATATCCTCGACTGGATCTAGCTGTGCGACACATTGTGTTGTGTTCTTCTTCTGAGGTCAATTCTGGATTATTGCTCTCAGAGTGTCTTCTTCCACAAAAAAATTAAAAATAAAAATAAAAATAAAAGTAGACGAGATGAACTTGTTTGAATATGGGGACGCAATGTGGCCGTTTTACATGTGTGCACATCTCGTGGATGTTTTGATATTTAGAATTTGAAAAGCGCGATCGGCTCATGGGCGTGGCCACATTAGAGATAATGAGATGAGACAGGAAAACAGGTTATTGCATTGGTTTCATACGGATTATTTTAACAGAGAATATTTGTTTTAATGTGACTTACTTAATTTAAAATTAGATATTTCAAACGTTCTATACATGTATTTCTCATTTTAAGTCTTTGAGTCAAGTATTCACGTAGATTCATATTATTTTATTTATGTGAAAAGAGGTGACAGAGACTGAGATGGCAGAGAATGCACCCTGCTTATTTTTTTTTATTTTTTTACAAAAGCATATTGTTTTATATTGTTTCATTTATTATGAACAGTGTTGGGGAAAGTAACTTTTAAAAGCAATGCATTACAATATTGCATTGCTCCCTAAAAAGTAACTAATTACGTTACTTTATATGGTAAGTAATGTGTTACGCTACTTTTGTGTTACTTTTAAAATATTATCAGGGCTTGACTGTTTTTAATATAAGAAGTAATGTAAGAAGTACTATTTATAGCAAATATAAGCCCTTTCACACCAAAAAGTGTAATGAATAAACCGCAGGCTGAAGGGAAAAGTACATTAACGTCTGTGCAGTAGAAAGCAGGAGAAGGTTCAACATTCTTCAGCAATGAAATAAAAAAAAGTTTAGTAATTTTGCTTATTATTATGGATGAACTGGATCATCAAAGGTCAGCAGCAAAGACATTAGTTAATAAAATGGGATTAAATACATTTGTGTTATTTAACATTTAATTATTTGCATCATATTATGGGTTTAAATTTATTTGGATAAATACAAAATCTGTTAGACCCTTTGACGTTTCAAACGATAGCTTATTCTTATCTGTACCATCAAAACTGCCGGAATATTTTTGTTCTTTACACAGTCATAAAGAAAACATGAGACAGACCACTGATTACATCACTGGTTTGTGTCCGTGTATCCAAATGCATCAGGTAATGTCTGCACTCTTAGTTGTTGCATCATTGCTCATTTGTTGATTTAAATTACTTTCATTGTGAAATAGACTCTTCTACTGAATCTCCTAGTGGCTGAAGTTGGCATTACATGATAATTATCAAGATACAGACATTGTCTCGAAAAATTACCCCCATTCCCTTATATAGTGGACTATTTGAGTGCTGTCTGAAACCATGTTATCAAGTGCACTCATTCAATCCCATAATGCACCTCAATAAAGACGCACACTCAATGGCTAGCCACTAGAAAACACCCATACACTATGAGCATCATGCTGAAATTTTTTTTTTCTTATGAGGAGATGCGCCATTCGCAACAGTTCCAGTGCACACAATGTCCAAATTCACTCATTCAGTGGACTACAATAGTTGAGTAATGTAGGGAATATTTAATGAGGGACTGGGGCAATTTCGAATGCACCTCCAATGCCCCTTTTCTGTTAGCACTCCTAGTGGCCAGAGTCGCCACTGCTTGGTAAAAGTTATCCAGCAAGCTTTTTTATTTTTTATGCAAAAAATAAATAAATAAATAAAATAATTACAAAAACAAACAAACCAAAATACTTCAGAATAATATATATATATATATATATATATATATATATATATATATATATAAACCAAAAAACATGGTAGATGAAATAAAAATATAACAATAATAACAATGTAACAAAACTAAATAATAATAATATAGATTAAAAAAAAAAGAAAAATAGAAAAAAGGAAGGCATTAAAAACATCTCAATTGGTTTTTGCTTCCGTACTTTTAAGTACTAAAAATGTATAAAATAGTAGCCTATACAGTAGGCCTATTGGTAAATTTACGATGTTACGTAAAATCTCTCACCTTGGTACCTTCACTGAGCACCAACAACACCCAGAGCGTCTTACTGAGGGAAACATCTCCTCAACCCTCCCCTGAACGTAATATCATTACAGCTGCAAGAATGACAACATTTACCCATGTGCTTGCTCTACTAGCAAACCATTCGCTTCGTACGAAACACCCTGGACTTGACAGATGCCAGTGCGGACTGGTTCTGTAGCGTTACAACAGACAGACATTTAGAATGAAGTAAGCATCTGACTGGAACGCAGAATCAGCTCAAGAGCAAACACTTCCGCGTGAGAGGGAGGACTAAAACTTTTCAAGGACAGAAAAGATGTGCTTGTAAGACATTAATCAGTCTGAACGGGTGAATATTCAGAATGTACAGGTGCATCTTTTTTTAGATGCACCTGTACATTTAGCAAAAATTTTATACATCAAATGTAGGTTGTTAGAGATTAAACACGTTTAAAATTCTAATAAGAGAAGTGAGTGTGTGTTATTTTATTAATATTTTGAATTAGCTTTAATTTGACACTTTCAGTTTTCAGTTTAATTTTTGTTAAATATTTAGTAATTTATGCTTTTGTAATATTATTTTTTTTTTTTTTCAGAAAGTAATTTAGAGCTTTAACTTGGACTACATTAAAAAAATACAACTGAAATAAGTTTTGGTTATTCCGATAATATTTATATTATATATTTATTCCAGTGTAAGGGAAACAGGTCAATTTAGCTCAAAGGGAATCATTTAAGATTTTAAAGGGAATTTGAACAGAATCATTGTTTCACGGCTGTTCACGGAGACGCGCCTGCGGTTCAGTGAATGAGCCGTTTAACATCAAATCTGCGCTGGATACTAATATCCAAACTATAGTGAAAACACTATCAATTAGCACAATAACAAGATTGGCAGTTTAAGACATTAACTTGTAAGCACAAAACACAAGATACTTCTCTTTTCAATATGAATAAGGCTTTATTAGATAAATCTAAGACATATAAACTAATCTAACACATAAACGCACGCACTCACACATTCACACAAGTTGCAGGAAGATCGAAAGTTAGGAAAAGATGAGTTTAGGAGAATGGAAATATGGAATTCCAAGTTTCAGCAATACGTTAAATTGCATAGACATGAACAACCATCAATCACGTAATTAGCGCTCGCATTGAGTTCCTCAATGTGACTAAAATTATATTAGATACACCAGCACAACAAATATCTGGGGATACGTTGCCTTCGTGTTCTGTGAAAGGGACTCCCGTTGAAAGGGGTATCCCGGTGTCGCTGATTGGCTGGAAGTTCAGTAGTGAAGTGACGTCTTGGGAAGCCCGTGGTTGTTGGGCGTTGGCTGAAAGTGCGCCCAAAAGAAAGAGTCGTGTGCGCTGGTCGAAGTTGAACGGGCATCCGAGGTCAGGCTTCGGAGACTCGACGTTACAAAACTTAACTCAGAACACGAAACTCTCAAACGGAAAAAGAAAAGAAATAAAGTTTGACAAGACTAGGTTGTGTTCCTTCTCATTGTGGCATAAGTAGCAGCAGGCAGGCCGAAGCACGCAGGAACCGTGCTCAAACAGTGATGACTAAACCGCATGGCTAGAAGCTACAAGCTAGCAGAAGCATAGCTAGAGACTAGAAACAGACATGGCTAATAGCAGCAGCAAGAGACTAAAAGCAGACTAAAAGCAAGGCATGACTGATAGCACAAACAATGCTAGAACTAAAAGCAAAATTTCATGGGGTCCAAAGTATTTAAACTTCCTTGTTGGCCACCCCTCAAATGTTGCCTTGACCAATCAGATATGGTCTTGGGTCTGGGGTATCATAAATCATTTGTTTATCTTACCAAGCATGTGGTTCTTGCCTCACAGGGTCTAATTTTGGACATGATTCCTATAACATGATTATGATATATTTTACAAATAAATGATTGTCAGGACAACATCAAGCAAGAAAATTTGATTATATCAATACTAGACATGACTATGTATCCTATAGTTATCAAAAGACATACACAATAAGTGATTATACATGATAGTCAAATGTGTGGGTTACACATAAATGAATATGGAGTTAAGCAATGGAATGATTCATTTATAAGTCTTTTTGAGTTCATTCTGGTCCATATATAATGTACAAAAGCAGTTTCTTTGCCATTCTCTGGCAAAGGGACTTTTCTGTGAAGACAAAGGTTTAAAGCCCTCCCCCCCCTTAGGAATTTCAGTCTGGTTCTGCTGGGTGGGGGAAGTCAATGCAAGTATTTAACTTGATCTCCTGGGTTTACATGTGATGTCCAGCGTTGCATTTCAATCACGAACAATAAATTTGACAATCTCTTCTTCAAATTAAAATTGTCAATAATTGTTCTATTGGTGTTAATGTTGAAAGCTGTTGTGTGAACAAGTTGGTTGGTTGGTTATCTTGCTTGGTTCTTGTGGCACTAGAACTGATTTATGACTTCCTGAGGAGTTTGGCTCTCGTTTAAATGCACACAGCTCTGATAGACTCTTTAATTTGTCTGGTTCGACTCATTTCTGCTACACCAGATATATTTAATATATATATATATATATATATATATATATATATAAAAAAACTAAAATAAATGTTTTTATATATTTTTAGTTAACAATAACTGTGTAGTTAACATTTTTCTATGTTTGTGTTTTTAAATTTTTTCTTTTTGCATTTAAAATGGTAACCAACCGGCAGTTGTTTTTGAGGGGTTTAATGTGAAATGTCTATATTGGAACTTTTTCTTTGGATGTAAAGTTAAAATTTTTGGATATAAAGTTCTATTGGCCTAAATTGGTTGTGGATGTGGAGAGAAAAATCAGAACATGCCCCAGTTCTTTGTGTCTTAAATCCTTACCTGGGAAAGCTGCTCCTTTGGTCAATATCCAAGTGACTCGTCCTCTTGAACTGGTGTGCATGGACTTTTTGTCTATTGAGACAGATTCCAAGAATACCAAGGATGTGATAATTATCACTGATTTCTTTACCAAGTATGCTGTTGCTGTTCCAACTTCCAATAAGAAGTCGCGTACTGTGGCTAAAGCTTTTGGGAGAATTTCATAGTCCCTTATGGGATTATCTGCCTCTTTATACTGTAGTTTAAGGTGCTTTCACTGATGCTGATCGCCTGTAACAAAACAAACAGATTTGTCGTCTTTTTAGGCATTCTTCATGGAAGATTACAGCAAGAGAATGTGCTTATCCACTGCATATTCAAAACAGAAAGTAGATTAGTGTCAGTCTTTCGTCATTTTTTAACGAACACTAACAACCCATCAGAAACGCATGCGAAAAAGTGGCTCCATTTTCCGTTTTAGAGTTGTCCCCTTTATTAAACTTTTTTGAAAAGCTTTACAACTACAGTAAAATGAAGGTTTGAAATGGGGCTGTATCTGATTGCATTACAAAACAACCCAGCAAAGTAGGTGTACAAATAATTCATGCTATTGCTACTTAAGATGTAGTGTTAGTTGTATGTACAGTATACAACTAGGGCTGCAGCTAATCACTACTTTGACAACTAATTAATCTGTTGATCCATGTTCAAATGCATTGACTACTGTGGAGTGACTTTACGGATTACAGTAATTTCGTTGCCACTTTTTAACTATTTACTTGCTTCAGTACATTCAATAGCTGACGGACTTGTGGTCTTTGCACACCGTCATAAGCAGCTTTGCGTGGCCTCTCACCACCAACTCACCTGGGAAGTTGATACAGCTACGTCTCTGAACGCCACCCTATCAACCGAACAGCCTACAACAAATTACAATGCATGAGTGTGGGCGACTTGTGTAATCATATCTCTGCAGAAGGGAAGTGAATATAACATTTTTATGTTAAGAGCATTGCCCCGGCATTCCAGGGTCTTACATACGTAGCCAACTATTCCCTGTGCTTTGCAGATTAGAGGATTAAGAGATATAGCCTTGAGTTTGTGCAATATCCATAATGCCTCAGCAGTAACACTGACACTAGTGAAAAACGCATGGCATGCTGCACTCTAATATGCCAAGAGACGCTCATGTCACTGGTCTGTGATGACTGACCTCTGTGCCTGTTGCTTTTTATTTTGTACTTTAGTTGACTGACCCTATTATTTGTCTGTGCTAACCCTGCTGTGATATTTGATTCTACAGTGAGAGCTACAGTCAAAACAAAAACTAGTAGGGTAGACCAGTGCTCAGTGCTGGCTGTCAATTTATTTTATTTTTTTACTCTGATCTCAATATTCTGACTTTCTTCAATTTTCAGCACATGTGGACTTGGGAATTTATTACTCAATATATTACTCAATTACTCAATGTAGTGTGATAACATATTGTATTTATTCTAAATACAATATTTTATCACACTATATTGAGTAAGCTTTCATAATAAACTCATTAGCTAACCCATAAGCAACTGTAGTGATTAGTTAGCGACGTGACATACAGACAAGTATGGTGACCCATACTCAGAATTTGTGCTCTGCATTTAAACCATCCAAAGTGCACACACACACAGAGCACTGAACACACACACACACCCGGAGCAGTGGGCAGCCATTTATGCTGCGGTGCCCGGGGAGCAGTTGGGGGTTCGGTGCTTTGCTCAAGGGCACCCCAGTCGAGGTATTGCCGGCCCGAAACTCAAACCCACAACCTTAGGGTTAGGAGTAAAACTCTCTAAACACTAGGCCACGGCTTCCCCAAGTAATATATGTACATACATTAAATGTCCTTATATGAATTATTGTATATCAAGATTTTATACACACACACACACACACCTATCTCTCTGTCTCTCTATTATTATTAGTTTCTTCTTCTTCTTCTCCGAAATGAAGCACATTTTTGAGGGCCTAGACATGCTCCAAACTCACGAAACTTTGCACACGCATCAGGACTGGCGAAAATTTACACCTGATATATAGGTTTCAGAAGTGGGTGTGGCAAAATGGCTCGATAACGCCACCTGTTATATTTCAACGGAGTGCGCCTCGAGCTACGTTTCTTGTACATCAGAGATGCTCACAAGTCTCTGAGCTAGAGTCCAAGTCAAGTCTCAAGTCTCAGAGCTAGAGTCCAAGTCAAGTCTCAAGTCTCTGAGCTAGAGTCCAAGTCAAGTCTCAAGTCTCTGAGCTAGAGTCCAAGTCAAATCTCAAGTTTCTTTATTATATTAAGTCTCTGGTTATGATAAATGTTGCATCACGTACAGCGACCCATCCAAGCTGCTTAGAACACTGCATAGCTATATGTAAGGAATTCAAAGCATGTAATATATTATTATGACAACTCTATTTATTAGCATACAATATCAACTTTGATTTTGGTATATAATCAGTGTAAACAGGCTATTGCAACATGACAAAACCAACAAGAATGCTTTACTTTTAAGTTGATATCTGTATTTTGCATTTATGGATTCAGTAATGGCCTTCTGTCTGTCCTGGCTGTATAGCTGCACACCTCTTGTCTGGCTTAAGAATGAACAAAGCTACGCTGACTTATGTTATTCATACAATACCTACTCACAAATAAACATCAAAAACAAAGCCAGCTGCAATGAATTTCTGTGCAAAACAGCTTTTACTACAAACACTTCCACACAAGAACATTGTTATCACACAAGAACATTTTGATAGAGAACCAAAAATATTTAAAGTAGATAAAATTAGAATAAATAAAATGGAAATGTCTACATACTATTACTACTGTAAACTTTGCAAATAGGACATCAGCCCCTTCAAGTCAATGAACAATAACAAAGTGGGCTGCAATGAATATCTGTGCAAAACGTCATGGCTCCGCTCCTACCCAATGACAGAGGAACGCAGGTTTTTTTCCACTGGAGTACTCACGTGAAGGATGCGTGCACAACTAATAACTAATATCATCACGCTATAAAGGGTTGGCCTGCGCTGGGTGCGCCCCTCCCCCTATAACTGTTCTGTCTCGCGGAGGAGCTCATTTGTGTGCATCTGTGTGAAACACGCGCTCTGAAACACGCATAGGAAAAAAGAACGACAGAAAGAACGGCTCCCCTCCAGCCGTGACTCGGCTCCCATCGTTCATGTTTATGAGCCGTTCAAAAGAATCGGTTCGTTCGCGAACGTCACAACTCTAACAGCGAGCTCATCTGACGTTTACTAAAAATTAACATTGTTCACGAGTCCCGGAGCTCGAGTCCGAGTCGAGTCTGAAGTCTTTCGAAGACGAGTCTCAAGTCGAGTCTGAAGTCACTGTTTGTGCGACTTAAGTCGCACTCGAGTCCGAGTCTCAAACTCGAGTCCCCATCTCTGTTGTACATGCATGAAAATTGGTACACACATGTAGCACACCATTATCTACAAAAAAGTCTCTTGGTACAAAATCCAAAACCCAACAGAAAGTAAGTTATTTTGAATTTCCTGTACAATTTTTGTGCAGTTTTTGTCATTTCCATGCCTCGTACTTTGAAGAAGTCCTCCTACAGTTTTAATAGGATTGTCTTCAAATTTAGTGAGGGTCCTCATAAGACCTTTGTGATGTTAAATTACGAAGTTTTTGAGTTTTAGTCAAGGCGTGTGCCCCTGCCAGCCTGACAAAATTTTATGTTTCGCCATGAAGCAGGAAGTTGCTGTAACTCAGGCAAGCAATGTCCGATCTTCCCCAAACTTCACACGTGTGAAAAGTGTTCTGTCCTGAACAAAAACTCATGACAAAATTCAGTTATAGTCATAGCGCCACCTGCTGGTAACAGGAAGTTACATGGTTACCCCTCTCATGGTCTCCTAGGAACATATTAAAAAGTGTCAACAAGTGTTAAATAAGCTGGCATTATGCTAGATACATACTAATACATGCTAGCAACACTTAGCTAAGTGCTAAAGCATGCTACTAATGTAATGAAAAAGGAAGTTGCTGTAACTCAGGCAAGCAATGTCCGATCTTCCCCAAACTTCACACGTGTGATAGGTGTTCTGTTCCGAACAAACACCCATGACCAAATTCAGTTATAGTCATAGTGCCACCTCCTGGTAACAGGAAGTGACAAGGTTAACACTGTTATGGACTCCTAGGTACAAATTAAAAAGTTCCAAAAAGTGTTAAATTGGCTGGGAAAATTCTAGAAGCATAATAAAACATGCTAGCAACATTTAACAAAGTGTTAAAGAATGCAGCTATTGCACTGAATAAGGAAGTTGCTGTAACTCAGGCTCGCAATGTTCGATCTGCCCCAAACTTCACACGAGTCCTTAACTGAACACATCACCAAGCCCGGTATTTGGTTATAGCAACAGCGCCATCTACTGGCAAAAGGAAGTGTCATGTGTAACACTGTTATGGACTCCTAGCAACATATTAAAAAGTGTAAGTAAGTGCTAATAATACTGTCAACATGCTAGAAACATACTAAAACATGCTAGCAGCACTTAGCTAAATGCTAAAGCATCATCTTAATGCAGTGAAACTGGAAGTTACTGTAATTCAGGCATATAGTGTCTAATCTGCCCCAAATTGAACTAATTTAATAAGAGTCCCCTCCTGAACACATCAATGTGCCCACAGCAACAATTAGCTAAGTGTTAAAGCATGCAACTATTGCATTGAATAAGGAAGTTGCTGTAACTCAGGCTAGCAACTTCCGATCTGCCCCAAACTTCACACATTTGACAAGAGTCCTGTACTGAACACATCAACATGCCCATATTCGGTTAGATTCATAGTGCCACCTGTTGGTAACAGAAAGTGTCATGTGTAACACTGTTATGGACTCCTAGCATGTGCAACACTGTTATGGAATCCCAGCAACATATTAAAAAGTGCTAGCAAGTGATAAATACACTGGCAGCATGCTAGAAACATATTAAGACATGTTAGCAACACTTCATAGCATCATATTACTGCAGTGAATTAGGAAGTTACTGTAATTCAGGCATACAGTGTCCAATCTGCCCCAAATTGAACACGTTTGATAAGAGTCCTGTCTTGAACACATCAACATGCCCGTATTCGAAGATAGTGCTACCTGCTGGCAACAGGAAGTGGCATTTTTAAAACTGTTATGGAATCCCTGCAAAATAATAAAAAGCATCAACAAGTGTTAAATAGGCTGGCAACATTCTAGAAGCATACTAAAACATGCTAGCAACACTTAGCTAAGTGCTAAAGCATGCTACTAATGCAGTGAAAAGGAAGTTGCTGTAACCCAGGGCAAGCAATGTCCGACCTGCCCAAACTTCACACCTTTGACAAGGGTCCTGTCCTAAATAAATCACCATGCCAATATTCGGTTATAATCATAGCACCACCTGCTGGCAACAGGAAGTGTCATGTTTAACACTTTTGTGCACTATTTGCAACACAGTAAATATGCCATTGTGTGCTAAATATTCTAGAAATATTTTCAAACATTCTAGCTTTCTATGTGCTAAATGATGCTATTAATACTATGAAACAGGAAGTTATTGTAACTCATGCATACAATTCCCAATCTGACCCAAACATCACGTTTTAAAAGTGTACTGGCCTGAACACAACTAAAGGCCAGTATTCAATTATAAGTACAGGAAATGACTTATTTTAAAATAGCTTGAACATGAGATGTCTGAACTGCCCGAAACTTTGCATGTTTGGTAAGAGTCCTGGCTGAAGACATTTACATGTCTATATTCATTTATAATCATAGCGTCACCTGTTGGCAGCAGGAAATGTGGCACAAATATTCACTATTTTATATTCATATGTGTGTTTGTGTGTATTTGTAATACACTTTTGGACATATATATGTCTATCCTAAAACCCTTCAGTACATATTGATATTATCTAAGTAAATGTAAAATGTATTATAAATTACATACAACAACATAAAAAAATGTATAATATATAATTATATATAAATATATATTGTTGACATATATGGTGGCTGCATATAATACCATATACAATCATCATATAGATATTATTAACATATGTATAATTTTTACCATTTATATTATACATTTATATGATCACCTACCCAGAGAATGTACATAAATGTGAAAATTATATATGGCAACATCACTCTTGACATAAGGCAATATGTGTCATACATTACATTTCTGAAAGATATTTAAAAGTAAATGAATATTGAAAATGTAAAACATCTTTATCAAAATGTAAAGATAACAACTCTCTCTATTTATATATTTTACCCAACTCACAAACCTACTGCTAGACAATCATTTGTTTTCTAGGCAAACAAGCCTCTATGATGACTAGCCCCAGTCTCCTCTATTCATTCATTTCAAAGTTTGGTTTGATTGTGTTGTGTTGGCTTGCAAATCGAGAAATCCATTCGGCTTAATTTGTTAAGCACTCATTAGAGCTGCGAACAGGTTTTTGAATTAAGACTGGCTTATAGCCTTGAATGCCAGACTGCAAGGGAAGGTTTTCATTTGATTTCACACTCTTATTCAACACCTTATACTAAATGAACATTAAACTAAATGAAGTAGCCAGTGAGCTTAAATTTCTGAGCCAGTGCACTGATTGCTTTTCTCATTTGCATTGTTTCTAAGGACTAAGATTGAGAACTCTTCAGACAAAGGACAAGATGAAATGCAGCATTGTACTCAAACAATGGGGAGTGTGATGATCCATCATCCGCTTCCAGATTGGAGTTTGTTTGGAAGGCGTTTGCCATGGAAACAGGGTTCTGCTTTCGTTATGTTTTCTTAAAGAGTAATAGAGATTAAACCAACACAGTCCAAACTTTAGAGCCATTCATTTGCTAAAACCATTTGTTTAACTTGAAATTGAAAGGACTTATTATTTATTTATTTTTTGCCAAGTGACTATCTACGAGCAGCATGCAAGTTGCTCAGGAATGGAGGAATCTTAGTAATGTGCCAGAACCTTAAAACAGATCCCATTCCCTCATGTAATGGATTTTAAACAACATTTTAGCTCACATTAAATGCTCCATCATCTCTGAGATAAATGCAGACTTGTTTTATCATTTGTACAATTAGTTCTGCCATCTCAGGTGGATTCATAACAATACTTTTAAATCAACTTATCGCTAGGAAATGACAAGGAGCCCTGCCTTAGTTAGAGGTTATGGAATATTGTCTAAGTTAATAAAAGCATGTAATCAATTATTCGTGCTGGCTGTAAATTTAAAATAACTACTGAAAAGAACAGCGATTTCCTCTTTTTCTTGCTCTTAGTCATAAAGACATCATTGAAACCTAATTTAAAGAAGTAGCGTGGCTAAAATTTATTTGACCTTTGTAATATTTCACAAGTGAAAAAGAGAATAAGGTGACTGCTCATAATGGATTAAATTCATAATGGCTCTGTGGATAGTTTTTTTTTTTCCTTTCGGTGCATGTCTGTTTGACTTTCATTCTCATTTACTGCTTTTATATCTTTTTTTCTGCACCTTACTTGCCCTTATGCTTATGTGAAATCATAAGCTATAGCACCAGAGAGAAATATTTAAATATCAGCAAATATTTCTGATATTTAGCCTCAGTTATCAGCAACTGCATGCATGTCTGTGTTGGTGCCACGTCATGATTATATCTCTTAAATATTATATAGACTAAACTATAGGAGTTTATTTGGCACAATATGAAAACATTTTTCATACAAAATAAATAGGTTAAAAATACTGTAAAAGTTAATAAAGTCATATGTAGCAGTAAAAAGGCAAAAATCTAAATGTTTAATTTTTGCATTTGTTGTTACAGAAATATGAATTAATTACAATGCATTAGTGTTGAATTAAGCAAAGTGTCATATGATAGACAGTCCTTCTTATTAGGATGATGAGAGCAGATTCGCTGTGCTTTGTTTTTAGGCCATTAGCAGCTTTATGTTTATTAGATTTGTCAGGAGAATGACGTGCATTGTGCACAGTGGGCCAGGTGTTGGATCTTTCTGTAACCAAGTAATGAATTGTGGCAAAATACTTTTTAAAACAAAAGTAAACTATAGAATCACTTTGCTTAATACCCTTGTCATCTGTGTGATTCAGGCTGACTCATTTGTTAGTTTTGAGTGACTACTGAATGAAAGGTGTTTTGTGAGGGTGGAAATTGGCTTTAGGAATGTCTAATGTAGCAGCTTGTCAGTCATTGTGTCATGGTTTAACATTGTCAATGTCATAGTCTTGTCACAGAGTAGAAAAGAGGCAGAATGATCTGTGAGTAAATTCTCTGTTCATTATGCAATCATCATACTGAACAACGTAATATTCAAGACATTTGCAGTATTTTTCATTAAAGTCAAACTGTTGCATTTCAAATCAGTCTCAGTATATTACGATCTGGCTGGAAATATACATACAATCTGACAGCTTGACTTTGTGGCTCTGATGGATTTGTTTTGCAAGTAGCTTGATAATGAACTCTTGAAGTTTTTGAGTGCTTATGATTTACATTCATTTTTGTATCACCACCACAATGGTATTTCTTGTGTGTGTGTGTGTGTGTGTGTGTGTTTGTGACAGACACAGTTTGAACTGACTTTGTAATGACAGTTTGAACTGATTCACAAAATTAAACAAAACATCTCTGTCCTACATTTTGGTCTTCATAAAAAATTACCTCAAAATATACGTTCAATGCTTTTAACAAATAATTTAACAATAAGGTTTAAACCAAGTGTCTGGAAGTTAGTTTGAATGCTTTTACATCAGTTGCGAACCCGTTGTTCTCACAAATTGGAACATACTTTCACAAGTTCACACTTACATATAATTAGATGAAGTATTATAATGCATATTTGGTGTGCTGTCCGGGGAAAGGCTCCGAGCTTGGGAATGGCCCGAACCTAGAGTACCCCCCAAAAAATCAATAGCAAAAGTAGGGCTGAGGGGCAATATATCTGACGTTATGATCATGTACATCTAGTCAGTAAATATGGTTCTGTGATTACTGTTAAATCGCCATCACCTGGTTTCAAATCGAGCGGCATTTAATAGACAGAGCCATGGATCACTGACAAGCTACGCAATATCGCGTTCATATTGAGTATTCATCGAAGGAGATAATGAACGTGATATTGCGTAGCTTGATACAGTGTTGTCCTCCAAGCTGCTCAGAACAACTTCGGCTTTGATGGGCAAAGCCTATGCAGCAGCAGGTTAGGCTAGTGCGTGTCTGCCCACAGTGACTGTGTTACAGGCATAACAAGCTGACCTGCTGAAAGAGCTTGATGAGGGATATTTCAGAGCTGAGGCAGACCGGACATCTCTCCTACCAAAGACACTGCTCGGGCCATCGGGCAGTTGATGGCAGCTATGGTGGCTGTGAAGAGACACTAATGGCTGACCCTGTCCGATATGAAAGAAAGGGACAGGGTCTGCCTTATGTATATTATGTATGCCTTATGGTTTGGGCTTTATAGCACAATTTTCCGTGGCCCGGCCTTCCGCAGTATGTTAACTGAACCAATCAGGATGCAGCGCGCCTAGGTGGAGCGCGAGAACAGAGCAGACTGGGCATATGCCTAACTCCAGGTTCACACACAAGGTACGTTCCATTCGACCGTGAGTGTAATGCGAAGTATACTTCACAGGGTATTCCGCCATCTTAAGTGAGATTCCAATCCGAAGGGAGCAAACATGTTCAGTTCGAAGGGCACTGCGCACGGCACAGGGAATAAGGGAACATCAATACATCACTTCACAGGAAGTGGAGAGTGATTATCCCCCAAATGTCATTGTGCGCAGCATGTCATCACCAGTCAGAACAGCCGTCTTCGCTATCTTCATTCATATTCATTACGGATTGTAAAAAGGTATGATAATGTAAAAGCGACTAGAAGCAGATGAGGCTCTGCCATTTTTCTTTATTTTACTTTATTTACCTCAGTGTTTACTATACGGCTGTGTGTGGGAAGAAGGCGCACCAGACCGCTGTGCAATTATATGACCAATTATTAAAAACACATTTAACCAAATTAAAGTTTATTTTCATATTTGCATGACAGTTACAGCAGGGCTTCAATTCTGTTAATAGTTAAGTAATAGCAGCAATAGTCAATTCAAGTGTATAATAAACATACGTTTTTCATTATATAGTACTCAATGTTTTTTTTATTGTTTAGTATACATATTTTAAATGTGATTTTAAATAAAATTTTAAATATGAATGTAGTCCTATATATTTGTTATATCATAATCTGCGCGACCCCATCGTTGACTTTCTTTGATGACATTTGCAGGGCGTTCCAAATTGGCGGTTATTGTCAGTGAAGTCCACTTCAACTGATATACCGTGCTCAGGGAGTAGGGAGCAGTGAACACTGCGTAGGGACCCTGTCGAATGGAACGCACCTACTGTCTGTGATGCATAGCCTTTGTTTTTTTTAAGCCCATGTTAATGGATCAGAACGTTCACACTGCACGCAGTAAAAAAGATGAGAACAGAAAAGGTTCTAAATAGAAAGGTGCGAAAAGATTTAATATGATCTGAGCACGCGCATTACAAAACCAGAGCAAAGAAAATCTGCGTGGGAGCGGATAGATTCGCGCTCGCGGATGATATTAATGTGCTTTCGCCTTACAATAATGCACTCTCGTTGCTGCTTCTGAACCTACACATAACTTACTGTATACGCACTGCAGACAGAGTACATGTGAACATTGGGCAATAAATATATTAGGCAAAATATATAACACCTGAGGCTCCGCTACATTGAGCTCTATGTCCAATAAATGGCAAAACAAATTTGAAATAATAAATCCATGAACATGGGTTTTATTTTTATTTATTTATTTATTTTTGCCATTTTGCCATTTTGTGTCTAGACATTTTGTTTGACATATTTACTTAGTGATTATTTTGACTTATGTGACCTCTAACCTCTAAGATGTTTTAGGTCATATGTAAAAGTATAGAAAATTCTAAAGTAATAGTGATACAAGTAAATATAAAATATTAATAAATACTTAAAAAAGGTAATCTAATACTAAAATACTACTTGGAAATTCTGGTAAATATATAATATTTAATGTAATTTATTAATAAGATTCGGGATGAGCGCATCAGATACTTAGCCTAATCAACACAGGTGGACCATAATCAATTAATCAATCCCATAGTATAAATATCGCTGACTTACCTCTATCCATTGACGGTTTATCAGCATGCTGGTTCGCCTTAACGCGCACGTTTAAACCTCACTGAAACGATACAGACAGTTTCATGTTCCATGATTAAAAAAAAAAAAAAAAAAAGCTTGTAAATCTCTGGATAAAAGCGTCTGCTATATGCTTAATTTAAAATTTCAATCTCCATGAAAGTTTTCTGGAAGGACCAAATCATTTAGGGACCTATTTCACCTTTCACTGGCGTGATCACTCAAAATTCATCTAAAAACGCATCTGTCCTCATGTTTTGACGCAGGATAGCAAGTGTGAGTAAAATTACTGTCGCCTTTTAAGGACCGTAATACAAAAAAAAAAGAAAAAGAAAAAAACCTGGCAAGTAAATATCTTTAGAAACCAATTGGAAGCGAATAGCACATAATTGCTATTAACGTTACTGCTATAATCATGTCTTTCGGTACGTCTTACAAGACTAAACATGCTTCATCGTTTCCAAAAGCCTCTGTTTCCACAGTCTTTACTACAACGTGAAAACAGCGTTCCAAACGTATTTGCTCGGGAGACCGTCTCAAGAGCCCAGAGACCAAATGAGAGGAAAGATGCTTTTCCAACAGGAACATAATAATGCGGACAAGGCTTGAGGAATTGTCAAATCAGGCAACCAATTGCTAAGCTGGTAACACAGTAGGCTACCCATTCATTATTAGCTTGCCCATCAAATGTTACTAACCCTTTTTTACTCTTCCCACAGCCAACATCTATAGCAGCCGAAGCAAGTAGACTTTCCTGTACGTCCTCACTGCCGTGCAGTGTCTGCTACCGCAGGAGCCTTTCCTATACCTCCTCACTGCCACAGCAATGTCTGCTCCCGAAGGAGTCTTTCCTCTACCTCCTCACTGCCGCAGCAGTGTCTGCTCCTGCAGGAGCCTTTCCTATACCTCCCCAGCGTCTGTTCACACGAAAAAAAAAAAAAAAAAAACATATCACCTCCGCTTGAAGGTATGCCACGCATCCTAGGTTGCGGTGATAGCATCATGTATCGACAATAGCCAAGACGATATTAGGCCCATTCTCCAACCAATGTTTTTTGTAATAATTATTAGGCGGCCTACCATAATTCGGCTACCAAACCGCTCTGTTATCCCATCTCAGCACTGCACTTCATGCTTGCCCGTGCTCTCAAAGGATGACGTGAGCCTGTAGGTGGCAAAGAAGTCTCCATCCACAAATAGACTTATATCGTTTGCAGATATAAGGTATTCCATCGCACTTTAACAGGTAATCCGATACGTGCCATATTTTAAAGGAGCTCTCACTAACGGAGTTTAATGCCACAGTTACGTTAGAACGCATCTCATTCTGGTTTCAGGGGCGGTGCGTCGGTCCCACCATGAGGCATGTGGTCCGGGGCACATACGACTAAGGCATCATTTCAACCGAACTCCCTCCAAATATATGAACTTAGCGGTTTTTGAATACCTTATATTTAAGGCATTCGTTTATGTCCATATTAGGGTTAAATCATTGGAGTTTTCCATTCTGGTTTCAGCAAGGCTTACCCATTCACTGCCAGGAGCTCACACTCCCTTCGGATGTAGGTGAAAGCCCCCGGCTACCTGCTTTGCCATTCTGTCTTACGTACGGAGAGGTTTACCCATCCAATGCATGGAGTCAGGGCTCCCATTGAATGTAGGTGAGAGCTTCCCGGCTAGACAACCTTACCTTTTCTGTCCTTTGGCCAGCGAGGCTTAACCGTTCGATTCCGGGAGCTAAGCTTCTATCGGACGTCGGTCCGAGCCTGCCGGCTAGACAACCTGACCTTTTCCATCCTTGGCCAGCGAGGCTCACCCGTTCGATGCGAGTGCTCCCATCGGACGCTGGCGAGAGCCTCCTGGCCAGCCAACCACGACCTCTCGCCAAATCCTGCAAAAAAAAAAAAACAGCTACCCTCACATCTTTTAACCCCGCCTGGCGAGGCTTACCCGTTCGATGTTCTGAGTTTAATGCCCCATTGGATGCCGTGAGAGTCCTCCCAGTCGTGTTTTCCTTTCCAACTCTCCTATGGGGGCCTATGCTTGCTGGCCGCAAGTGAGTCTCATCCATCCGATGCCGTGAGTTGGGATCTCCCTTCGGATGTCGGCAGATAAAAAGCCCAAAGCTTTTTATCTGCCAAACTGAGAGGACCCAGACGTCCATCATCCTGAGTCTCAATCTCCTGTCGGAGGCTTCATGGGCCCTCTCGGTCAGCGTTAGGCCGTTCACCCACTGAATAGCAGGGGCTATTAGTCAGTAGGGCCCGTACACTGACACCGTGACCTATTCCGGTCGAGGTAACTCGGGTCCTCACGGTCGGGCACCACAACCATGCTGCTCCTCCTCATCGGCCGGTAGGGCTCACCGTTACAACGTCAAAAAGCTCCAGTTGAGCATCGGCTCGAGCCCTACCGACCGGGCGCCAACAACCACATAGTTCACTAGCTTCAGCCGGTAGGACCTACTCTCCCAACGCCCAAGTCGCTCCCTCCGGAATACGTAGGCCCTTCCAGCCTGCCAAAAAGATTACTTCTCAGAAACCAAGTCAGCCCCCGCCAGTACTCTATGGGGGTACTCTAGGTTCGGGCCATTCCCGAGCTCGGAGCCCTTCCCCGGACAGCACGCCAAATACGCATACCATACCTCAGCTAATTATATGTAAGCGTGAGCTAGTGAAATGTAATTTATTAATAAGATTCGGGAGGAGCGCGTCAGATACTTAGCCTAATCAACACAGGTGGACCATAATCAAGTAATCAATCCCATAGTATAAATATCGATGACTTACCTCTATCCATTGATGGTTTATCAGCATCCCTTCTCCACCCCATCTCCTCACTTCAAGTTCACTTTATAAATAGATGGGGAAGGGGGGGGGTACTCTAGGTTCGGGCCATTCCCGAGCTCGGAGCCCTTCCCCGGACAGCACGCCAAATATGCATACCATACCTCAGCTAATTATATGTAAGCGTGAACTAGTGAATCTATTGTTCAGGGCTCATTCTTCCCACTGTTCACACTGGTAAGACTAACTTTCTCAGTTGGTCTCAGCAGCACATGATTTGATCACATTTTATTTTATTTTATTGTTTGTAGCACTGTTACAATGAATTATTTCACAGCTCATGCTTTTTCCGGGCATTACAGACCTCTATTTTTTCCCCATCTCTTAATTATCCATTTCTCTTTTGTCTCCTCTATTCCTTCACAACTGAAGATGTAGGCTACACTAAATGTACATGCCCTGCAAAAGTCTGCCTTAACAGTTCCCATGTCCAAATAAAGCCATTGTTAGGCTCACAGCTGCCTCCCATATCCCTAAACATTTTCCCCATCTATTTAGCCCTGCTGTGTGCAGCACATGGACGTCACCAACATGTTACAGTTTAGCCATCAGTTGCCTGAGAGAAATGCTGTTTGAATATATATATATATATATATATATATATATATATATATATATATATATATATATATATACTCAACTCAACTCAACTCAACTTTTATTTATATAACACTTTCAAAACCATTAGAATGGACCAAAGTGCTGTCCATAAGTAGGCTGATCACTAACTCTAAAATACATACCAACAATAAGTTACATTAAAAACAAGACACAAGAAAATCAAACCACAAATCACTCACAGTTCTCAGACCTAATCAAACGCCAAAGGCTTGATTAAATAAATAAGTCTTCAATCCCTTTTTAAAAATATCCATGCCTGATGAGGTTTTTAAGGATAGAGGCAACACATTCCAAAGAGCAGGAGCCGCCACAGAAAAAGCGCGGTCTCCACTACGCCTCAAGCGAGACCGTGGGATGGTTAGGAGCAGGGGCGTCGCACCCGTGGGGGATGTGGGGGTTTTAACACCCACACTTTTCCCGGTGAGAGGGTTCGACACCCGCACGTTTTCTGCAGTTTTTCCGCAGTTTTGCACAAACGCCTTACTACAGTCCCTCCTCCGTTTCTCTGACCGCTCTGTGTCTGCGCTCGCCGCGGCTGCCTCCTCCCCCTCCCTCTCAAACATGACACCGGCTTTGAGTGTGACCAGCTGATGATTGGCTGTTCTGCCTTAAGTCCCGCCTTTCTTGGGGTATTATAGGTCAGCTCGTGCTGAGGAGGCGGGAACTTATGGTTATGGTTATTTACATCTCCCTTTTCCAGGTACTTTGAATGAGTGTTTATGCTTTCGAGGTTTTTAAAAAACTTGATATGTGTTTGGGAAGATGTTCTGTTAATCGTTTTGTTGACATGTCAAGTGTTTTCGCTATTATATTTTGTTTTTTAGACTAATGCTAATTGCTATTATTGGGATATTGTTTGCATACCTGTTGAAGAACTATGAAAGAAAAGTGAATATTATTTTAATGTTTTAAAACAGTAAATTGTTACATTATTTATACCACCAGAGAAAAAACTTTGTGTGGGCTTTTTTTTTTAAATGTAGGATTATTTTTTTCCCAGCCAAACGCTGCAAGCCGAAAATCCCGCAAAGTGCCAGAGAACATTAAGCCCTGCATTTTACCTCTCTGTCAATGTATTCTTTATTTTTATTGTTTATAAACAAACCACATCCATCCCCCACACTTTTGAAAAGCTTGCTACGCCCCTGGTTAGGAGCATATTCCGAGAAGAGCGAAGGTGACGTTGAGACTGATAAGGAATTAACATGTCTTTTATGTACTCAGGAGCTTGATCATGTAGTGCTTTAAAAACAAACATCAACACCTTATATTGTATTCTGTATCTAACAGGTAGCCAGTGAAGGGATATCAATAAAGGTGTTATGTGATCCCGTTTTCTGGTATTTGTTAAAAATCTCACTGCAGCATTCTGGACACACTGAAGACGAGTAACCAGTGATTCACTTATGCCCAGATAAAGAGAATTACAATAATCCAGCCGGGTTGAAACAAAGGCATGCACAACAATCTCCAAGTCCTTGTACAAAAGAATTGGTTTCAGTTTAGACAATTTTCTTAAATGAAAGAAAGATGATTTCACAACGCTGTTAACTTGACGGTCAAAGCGTAATTCCGAATCGAGAAATACTCCAAGGTTCTTTACATAACTTTGCATATTGTTGGACAGTAGTCTATTATTTCCAGCCGGAGCATTCCCAAACTCCTTGTTCCCAAACATAATAAACTCAGTCTTATCCTCATTTAATTGTAAAAAATTATTAGCTAGCCATCCCTTTACCTCAGTCAAGCACTTATAAAAATTAGTAAAAGATGCACAACCATCACACTCCAATGGAAGGTACAATTGTAAATCATCAGCATAGAGTTGAAAGTTAATATTATGCTGCTTAAAAATAGACCCCAGGGGTAACATATACAGAGAAAACAGAGTCGGACTAAGGATTGATCCCTGAGGAACCCCCCAAGAAATAGCAGCAGATGCAGAGACATAATTTCCAATTTTAACAGAGCATGTCCTGTCATGCAAATACGAGGAAAGCCACTTAAGGGCTACACCATTGATCCCTACATAATCTCTAAGGCGGTCTATTAAAACTGCGTGATCTAAAGTATCAAAGGCTGCACTTAAATCTAGCATCATTAAGGCAACACTTTTCCCGGAGTCAATACTTAACAAAATATCATTTGTAACCTTCAATAGTGCTGATTCTGTGCTATGTTTGGTCCTAAATCCAGACTGAAAAATATCCATTATGCTATTTACAAACAAGAAATCTGTAAGTTGATTATGGACAACTTTCTCTAAAATCTTATTCATAAAAGGCAATTTTGAAATAGGTCTGAAATTTTTTAACTCATGTGAATCCAAGTTATGTTTTTTTAATACCGGCTCAATAACAGCATGCTTAAACCCTGAAGGTACAATTCCCTGATATAAACTACTATTGATAATCAGAAGTATATTAGGTCCAATAGTGTCTACAACCTCTTTAAACAATCGCGACGGGAGAACGTCATAAAATGAGGTAGTCGGCTTTAAATGCATTATTATCTTTTCCAACTCAACTAATGTAATAGATGCAAATTTACTTAAACAACGAGAAGGATTAATTATATCAGCTACAACATTGCCTACAGGCACAATATTCGACCGAATAAGAACAACCTTATCAATAAAATACTTTAAAAAACTATCACACAGATCCTTAGATGGGAAAGGAAAATAGTTGATAGAAGGACTCAATACTTTATCTATAGTTGAAAATAGTACCTTTGGATTATTTGCATTATGTGATATAATTCGCGAAAAATATGAAGATCTAGCGGCTCTAACAGCGTTTTGATAATTTGATAGAGATTCTCTAAGAATATCATAAGATATCTGCAATTTATCTTTCAGCCACTTACGCTCTGCAAGCCGACAAACCCGCCTCAAATTACGCGTTACATCATTTAACCACGGTCGTTTTTTAACTTTTTGACATCTCATTTTAAAAGGCGCAACATTATCCAAAATTTCAGAGCAAACATTATTAAAAGAATCCACCAATTCATCAGGTCCTACAGCTTACAATATGGAAGGCTCAATATGAATGGCTAATTCAGTAAAAGCAGTTGAGAACACACTAGATGTAGAAGTAGTGATAACCCTGGACAAGAATGATGGAGGCTGATGACAGTCATTTGTTGTAGAGGTAAAATTAAATTAATAGGCATATGATCCGAGATGGCCATTTCTTCAATCAATCAATCAATCAATCACCTTTATTTATATAGTGCTTTAAACAAAATACATTGCGTCAAAGCACTGAACAACATTCATTTGGAAAACAGTGTCTCAATAATGCAAAATGATAGTTAAAGGCAGTTCATCATTGAATTCAGTTATGTCATCTCTGTTCAGTTGAAATAGTGTCTGTTTTTATTTGCAATCAAGTCAATGATATCGCTGTAGATGAAGTGACCCCAACTAAGCAAGTCAGAGGTGACAGCGGCAAGGAACCGAAACTCCATCGGTGACAGAATGGAGAAAAAAACCTTGGGAGAAACCAGGCTCAGTTGGGGGGTCAGTTCTCCTCTGACCAGACGAAAACCAGTAGTTCAATTCCAGGCTGCAGCAAAGTCAGATTGTGCAGAAGAATCATCTGTTTCCTGTGGTCTTGTCCTGGTGCTCCTCTGAGACAAGGTCTTTACAGGGGATCTGTATCTGGGGCTCTAGTTGTCCTGGTCTCCGCTGTCTTTCAGGGCAGTAGAGGTCCTTTCTAGGTGCTGATCCACCATCTGGTCTGGATACGTACTGGATCCGGGTGACTGCAGTGACCTTCTGATCTGGACACAGACTGGATCTCGTGGCCACGGTGACCTCGGAACAAGAGAGAAAGAGACAAATATTAGCGTAGATGCCATTCTTCTAATGATGTAGAAAGTACGGTGTTATGTGAAGTGTTTCCGGTTCCGGTTTACCTAATTAATGCAGCCTAAAAATCCTTTAACGGATTTGGATATTAAAAGCATATTAGTATGTTATGTGTATGCCAGGTTAAAGAGATGGGTCTTTAATCTAGATTTAAACTGCAAGAGTGTGTCTGCCTCCCGAACAATGTTAGGTAGGTTATTCCAGAGTTTAGGCGCCAAATAGGAAAAGGATCTGCTGCCCGCAGTTGATTTTGATATTCTAGGTATTATCAAATTGCCTGAGTTTTGAGAACGTAGCGGACGTAGAGGAGTATAATGTAAAAGGAGCTCATTCAAATACTGAGGTGCTACATTTCTGCATTTGACATTGAGAGCATAGGCCGTAATTTAGATATATTTTTGAGATGGAAAAATTCAGTTTTACAAATGCTAGAAACGTGGCTTCAACACAAATATTTTCTATCGTTATCCCCAAAGAAAAGACCAAATCAAGTGTGTGGCCACGATCGTGTGTAGGACCGGAAACGCATTGAAATAAGTTAAAAGAATCAACTAAATTCAAGAATTCCCTGGTCATGGGTTTACCAGGACAACAAACATGAATGTTAAAATCACCCATAATCAAAATCCTGTCAGCAGATGGAACAACCACGGATAAAAACTCACTAAATTCATCAAGAAAATTCTTATTATAACCAGGAGGCCTATATATCAAGGCACAAATCACTGGCGAGGGCAAGTCAATCTTCATTAATTGAACTTCAAAACTCTTTGAACTTTCAGCAGGCAGTAACTTGCACTTCATCATGTTATTAAAAATAACAGCCAAGCCTCCACCTCGACGATTACTTCTCGAAGTACTTAAATATATATATATATATTAGGGGTGTAACGGTTCACAAAATTCGCGGTTCGATAGGATACACTGATGTCATGGTTCGGTTCGGTACGGTTCGGTACGTTGTAGATACAGCAAAATGTAAAAACATCTCAACTTTTCAGAATGCCGCAAGCGCACCGCGGGTCATGTGACAAGAACTAACCAATCAGCTTCATCCTTTCCCGTAACAACGTTGAAAACTCAGCCAAGATGAAGGAACAGCTGATCATAGTTGTATATGGATTGCAATTTTGAAATAAATTTAGTAGCACAGCTACTGCAAGCGATTTTTAGAGCTGCAAATCCATTTATCCTTTGCTGAATTTTCCGTGTCTCATGGAGAGAGCACGTCATTGTTGCATAGCAAAGACAGATGCCTCATGAGCGCTTCTGCCCGAGCGATTTGGAAAGGAGGAGAAAGCGGCGCGACTACCATTTTCCACGCATTTTTAGGCACGATATGTGAACGGCTCCGAAGGCCCTCGCTCACTCAGCACGCACTGAAGGCTCGTTGCAAACTGTGTAATGCATTTAACAGACCAGAAATAGAAGATCCTCCAATAACAAACAGGTCTGGTGTTTGGGTGCACTTTGGAAACCCTGTAAGCTATAATGGTGTATCGGTGTCTAAATGCTCTTGGGATAGTTTGTTGCGTGTATGTTTCTCCTTTTTTTCGTCTTTTCCCAGATACTGACACAATAAGGTGATGTAGGCGTAAATGAGTTGACATGTTTCAAGTATTCCCACTGGTGTTTTTTTTTTTTTTTTTTTTTATTTTTTTTTATTCCCCCTGGTGTACCCTATTGTCATGTAGCAGATGCGACATAATGTTGTTTTTTTTATCCACCACTCTCTTGCCATCACCATTATATCTTAAAAGGAATCCAAAGTGCACCCAAACACCAGACCTGTTGGTTATTGGAGGATCTTCTATTTCTGGTCTGTTAAACGCATTGGCCATTTTGCAACGAGCCTTCAGCGCATACTGAGTGAGCGAGCGCCTGACTGAGTAGCCTAACATAAACATATAAGTTGGTGTTTTTTTCTTCTTTGGGAGTGTCAGGGGCGTTGCCTGTTACGTCGTTTGGGTTATTGGGCTACCTTGTTGAACGCATAACATTATATTTCTCTTTTTTTTTTTATATATAATTAATTAGTCCAACGAACCGTTAGAATATATAAAACTTTTGTTAATTGTTTATGCAGCCTATACTAAATCTGCTCTTGTGTGATGTCATATAAGTCACACCTGTTAATAAATACAGTTGTCCTTCACAAGCTTTGAATTGAATATGATCCACAGCATTTCTGTGATCACTCTTCACTTTAGGTCATGAAATTTGTGTGTTTGTAACTAGAATCTCTATAACATCTCACAGTTTTAAATGCCCAGCAAATGTTGCTGCAAATGTTTGAGTGTGAAAGACATCTCATTTAGCAGCATGAGGTTAATGCTCCGCAGTATAATAGGTTCATAACACAGATGTCTTTTTCTTAAATTAATCTGAAGAAGATCTTTGTGTGCACTGTGGCGTGCTGCCTGTATGTGTTTGTGCTGTGATGCTGAATATGGAAATGGTTATATTTTCACGTATAGACCTTGAAGAGTTCCATAGGAAGACACTCCAGTTCCAGACGTCCTGTAGTCTCTTGTATTATAACTTACATTTGAATATTTTCATAAGAGCGGCTTTTATATTAGTTTTTCTTCAGACACATGAGGAAACTATAGCTTTGCCCAGCATGAATAGAGAAAGTGAAAATGAGTGAATTGATACTGTTCGATTACTAAGTTCAAACCACATATGGATCAGCTATTTTTGCCATTCACTCATTCGATCTACTGGCAGTTTTAATTTGTCATTCACCATGAATGTAGCTAAGGTGATAGGTATAAACAATATGTCGGTAACTTTTGCTTAATGTGGGAGCCTGGCTGTGTAATGGAGAGAGTAAGTCATTTTTCAGCATGGTCAAGTACTGCATTTAAATAGCCATTTTCTCTTCTGTAATTTCCAAGGCATTAAAATGGCTGACTGCTTCATTACTTGAGTAGAATCTTATCATTTCAGTAGGATGTATCTTACTGTTCTCCAGGGCAGTTTTCCAAATAATGGCACGGAGGCCTATTTTTCCTTTGTTCTTATCTATTTCTCACTCTCTCACTCTTTAGTAATTTAATTCCACCCTTTACCCAACTAGACAAATGTAATCATGACATTTAAATGAATGAAGTTGCCCAGTGTAAGTATTACAGTAATTGGTTGTAAGTGGATAAATCTGAGATGGATTCTACCTACATTAAGGAAGATACTGTGGACAATAGGATATGATGTATATTTGTCATACTTTTTTGGGAGGCATTTCATAGTGAGGATAGCCTGATGCGTTAAAGGGATAGTTCACCTAGAAATGAAAATTCTATCATCATTTACTCACTCTCAGGATTTGGACCTGAAATCAGGACCTGTATGAATGTCTTTTTTCTGGACTTTTTTCTAGAATTTGGGTAACCAAGCATGTTGTATCCCATTGACTTCCATAATATGAAAAAAAAAAAAATAATAATAATAATAATAAAAAATATATATATAAATGAAATTTGTCAGTGGAGGCCAAAAACTGTTCGGTATCTTTATTTTTGTATTATTTATTAATAATTATTATATTGTATTATTATTCGTGCTGTCAAACGATGAATTGCGATTGCAACCAAAATAGTTTAGTTTTTTTTTACAAAATATACAGTATGTGTGTACTATGTATATTTATTATGTATATATAAATACACACTCATATATATATTTTGTAGTATATATTTTGAAAATATTTACATGTATTTTACATGTATATTTATATAATTGATATATATATATATATATATATATATATATATATATATATATATATATATATATGTTTATATAATGTTTGATATACATTATACATAATATATACATATTTTCTTAAATATATACATATATACATATATAAATAAATTTACACAGTACACACATTATGTAAACAAATATTTTTGTTTTGGATGCGATTAATCGCAATTCATTATTTGACAGCATTTATTTATGTTGTCACGGGAGGGAGCACAAGACAGATACAGTGGGCGTGGCGTCAGGCCTCGGAGAGGCTTTTATTAACAGAAATCATAAAACACAGGGAATAAAAGTGGCAAAAGGGGGAAAGTGTCCAAAATAACAGGGAATCTGGTGTCCTCGTCGTGCTGCGGGGTTTGTGTAGGTCGGGCAGTGTTCATCGAGGAAGGGTCCAGGCAAGGGGCGGAGTCCGGCGGCCGCATGCGCTCCCCTCCTCGGTCCGGGGCGCGAGGGGTGGCGGCTTCTCCTAGCGGCCGCGTCTCTCTCGTTGGCCGCGGCGCTGGTAGGGGATGGACAGCCCGGCATCCTGGCCAGTCAGCCGTGTATACGGGTGCGGTTCCCATCTGGATCGCGGGTCTGGCAGCTCACGTCTTGGTGGCGCGGGAGTCCCTCAACGCACCCTTCCTGGACCCACGAGGACACCAGTGTGCATGCACGGGGAAGAGACCGGTCTCCTGAGGAGAGGCGCGTTGGGCTTTTAAACAGCGGCGGTAATGAGGCTCCACTTCCTTCAGGTGTGCCCCATCACACGCCGCCAGCCCCGACTCGTACAGCGCCCCTCCTCTCACACACCCACTCCAGTCGGGAGCCTGGTGAAGGGCAGCGATTTAGGATGGGGTGCCGGTGATAATCAGGGAGGAGGCAGCTGACTCGTCACATTCCCCCCTCCCAAGCGACATCCCCGTCATCAGGGCGCTGCCCACCCGGGAGTGCTACCATCCTCAACCAGGCTCCAAACGGTCGGAGTGGGCGGGGCTTCCTCTCCGGGCGGTCCTCCCTCTCGCAGCGCACCAGAACAGGGACAGAGAAACCAGGTTTTTGTGACAGCCTCAACCAACCACAGGGTAAGATGACAATAACAGAAGTCACTTACCCCTTTTGTGGCTGGGAGACTGTCCCCAGTTTTCCTCCGTCCCAGTCTGGGTTCTCACGAACGTTTGCAAGCGAGAGGGAGTGACGTCACCAGACGTTTCCCAACTGCGCTGTCTAGGCTCCGTCTTGCCCGCATTCTCCACCAGTGTCACAGGAGGGAGCACAAGACAGACACAGTGGGCGTGGCGTCAGGCCTCGGAGAGGCTTTTATTAACAGAAATCATAAAACACAGGGAATAAAAGTGGCCAAAGGGGGAAAGTGTCCAAAATAACAGGGAATCTGGTGTCCTCGTCGTGCTGCAGGGTTTGTGTAGGTCGGGCAGTGTTCATCGAGGAAGGGTCCAGGCAAGGGGCGGAGTCCGGCGGCCGCACGCGCTCCCCTCGTCGGTCCGGGGCGTGAGGGGCGGCGGCTTCTCCTAGCGGCCGCGTCTCTCTCGTTGGCCGCGGCGCTGGTAGGGCCCGGCATCCTGGCCCGTCGGCCGTGTATACGGGTGCGGTTCCCATCCGGATCGCGGGTCCGGCAGCTCACGTCTTGGTGGCGCGGGAGTCCCTCAACGCACCCTTCCTGGACCCACGAGGACACCAGTGTGCATGCACGGGGAAGAGACCGGTCTCCTGAGGAGAGGCGCGTTTGGCTTTTAAACAGCGGCTGTAATGAGGCTCCACTTCCTTCAGGTGTGCCCCATCACACGCCGCCAGCCCCGACTCGTACAGCGCCCCTCCTCTCACACACCCAATCCAGTCGGGAGCCTGGTGAAGGGCGGCGATTTAGGACGGGGTGCCGGTGATAATCAGGGAGGAGGCAGCTGACTCGTCACAATGTATATACAGTACATACATATATACATATATATGCATTTATAAGTCTTCTTAAAGGGGTCATATGATGCGATTTGAAATTTTCCTTTATCTTTGGAGTGTAACAAGCTCTTGGTGCATGAAGAAGATCTGTAAAGTTGCAAAGACTAAAGTCTCAAATCCAAAGATATATTCTTTATCAAAGTTAAGACTCTGCCACGCCCCCCTAAATGCCTCATTCAAACACGCCCCCACATCTCTACGTCACTATGTGGAAATATTTGCATAATGCCACCCAAATGTTCACACAAATAAAGAAGGCATGGTTTCAGTAATGCAGTAAGTGTTGAAGCAGTCATGTCAGAGAGATGCTGTGTGTATCCAGGTGAAAGCAAAAACACTTTATTTGGCCTTCTGAAAGTAGATGCATTTAGGAATCTTTAAGATTACTTACAACAGAACAGCAACGCATTTAATAAAAAAGACTGTTTCGTGAACCTGGAAAAGGAGGCAATTCTGACTTTGCTATGACAATCTGGCGCTTCTGAATCAGCTACTGTAAGTATGTTTTGTTATTAGTTTAAGTATTTTCTATTATAATGTTTAAATGCGGAATTTTGCAAATAGTATCTGCGCATTGTGTGTGTGTGAGAGAGAGAGAGAGCGAGAGACAGTCAAACAGTGAAATCAGCTGTCTTAACCATCCGTGGCTTGTGTACTGCAAACACATACGAGCTTCATCGCTGTGTCTGTCACGCAACTCTGTTCCACTTTCAGGCTTGAAATGATGGTAAAACTAAGTAAACTAACTAAAATTAATTTTGAAAGATGAAGCTCGTGATTATGGAAAGGGGCATTAACATTTCTGACTAGTGCTTGTGGTGATCGGCCAATCATAATGCACTGGGTCAGTTGTCCAATCAGAGAAGAATGCTCTTTTTAGAAGGAGGTACTTTGTAGAAAACACCACATTTGAGAGAGGCAGAGTTATAGAGGACCTACACAAATAATGATCTTTAAAATAGCATCATATGACCCCTTTAAATTAAATGATGTAGGTTTGTGTGAGGAACAGACCCAAATTTATGACATTATTCACTGAAAAGGTTGTCCTTTGTTAAGTCTGGGCCAATCTGTGTTTGTTGGATATTTGATTGATATCTGTCACAGCAAATGTCATCTCCTTCCCTCCCAAAAACTATATTTACACTATCCACTCTTTCCTTCAGTAAGTCCTTTTTTTGTGACCTATGGGGGTGACCGTTCCAATTACTGCCACGAGCTTGTTCCTTCCACCTTTCTCAAACACAGCTGCTCTCACGCTGACCATTCGATGCTGAGAGGGTCTAATGCCTGATAAAAATGCAGATTTATAGACCGGGATGAACTTTAATCCCTGATAGCTCTGTAAATTGAGTCTTATGAAATGAATTATGCCCCAGCTCTGTACGGGCGATGAAAAGAGTCCCCTGTTGCATCAGACTACCTAAGCATGTTCTCATCATATTTACACATGTAAAAATATGAGTTTGAAGAAAAATTAATCTGATGTGCATTCATCTGTTTCAAAATTTTGGAGTCAGTCAGATATTTGCTGTTGTTGGTGAAAAAAAGCATAGGATTGATTAAAAAAAAAAAGTAACAGTAAAGGCATTTAAAATAATGTTATAGAAGTTTTCTGTTTCTCACAGTTTCCACAAAAATATTAAACATGAGAATGATTTCTCATTTGCATCATGTACTGTAACACTGAAGACTGAACTAATGAATATATTACAATAGGAAAGTTATTTTATTTTTTGTAATAGTACTTCAGATGTTACCATATTTATGATTAAATAAACCCAGCCCTGCTGAGTATAAGCAACTTATTCAGGAGAATGCAATTATAACTGTATATGCTGTTATATGTTTTAGGGGCAGTGATTTCATAGCATTTAAACTCCATTTGAGCCAAAGCCAAATGAGCTTGAAGTGTGTGTCGGTGCCTGCTGTTTTCCTCAAGCTGCTGGTGTCATCCACTTGGAGCATGACTGTGACTTCTTTTAGAGTTCAGAGCCCTTTGAGAAGAAACTGGCTGCACATGAGCACTTTAATGAGACATTATGAGCCTGCACACATACTTTTGGGTTTTAAGCTGTCAGAAGATAAAAAGAAGAATAAAGATAGTGTTAGTGAAGTATTGTGAATGTATTTTACTGATTGTATTTTAGATCCTTCAACCCTCTATTTGGAGAAGTGTAATTAGATGTATCAAGCCAAATATAACAGAATATCATCACGTTACTTGTACTGTGATAAAATAACTTCATTAACACCATTCATCATTTCCCACATTTCTATAACACAACATAATTAAAAGGTTAATTTTAATTAAGTGAAGTCTTTATTTGACATTGTGTAAAAAAAATGTATTTCACTATTGTTTAATTAAGATGTTTTCAGTATTAAAAATGAGAAACAGCTAGACATTTTCCTTTGAAATATTTTTTATAGGATTCTTTCCCTGAAGTAGGCAGCATGACTCATTGTCACTTTTCTGTTTTTTTTTTTATTTTTTATAAAACTGTCAGTTTTATGTACATCACTACTTTTCTAAGGTGCTTTTATAGTTTTATCTTTTTGAACTGGATCAAAATATAGGTTGAATGTTGTGGCAAAGAGTTCCTACATTGTTTTAACACTTCTTTGTCTGTGTAATAAACCTGGTTTGTTTCTATCTGTTTCATGGAGTCCTTGTTTCATGTCACCCTGCTTTCTCGTGTTCCCCAGTGGTTTTTTATGGTTTTTGTTTTTGGACTGCTTTAGTTGTTATTGACCTCTTGCCTGTTTTTGGATTTCCCATTAAACAGCCCAGCGCCACCGCACAAGATAGCCAGAGTCGAGTCAGGTTCCCTTGATCAGGTCCCCATGGACGCTCCGGAGTTGATTCAGGTCCCCTGTGGATGCTCAAGAGTCGAGTCAGGTCCCCACTGACCAGGTCCCTGCTGATTTCCCAGTCTAGTCAGATCCCCATTCACTGTCCTGAGCAAGGTCAAGTCACCAATAATCTTCATGGACAAAGTGAAGCAACAGTTGATCTTCCTGAACGAAGTCAAATCACAGTTGATCTTCCTGAACGAAGTCAAGCCACAGTTAATCTTTCTGAACCCAGTCAAATCACCACGGATCTTCCAGAGCCTCTTCACATCTCAGCTGATCTTCCAGAGCCACGTCTCAGCTGAACTTCCAGAGCCTCGTCATGTCTCAGCCGAACTTCCAGAGTGCTCGTCCTATCCTGTAACAGTCACAGTGTCTGGTCTGTGTTTCCCTGGGTGTCCACTAGTGGTCTCACTTCCCCATAGAGTCACCCCACTGCAGGCACTACATTTCCCACAAGTCTTTTTCCCATTCATCACAGTTAATTGCACACCTGTTAAAGTGTTAGTTCGCCCCAAAATGAAAATTAATAATCATTAATAACTCACCCTTATGCTGTTCCAAACATGTAAGACCTCCTTTTATCTTCGGAACACAGTTTAAGATATTTTAGATTTAGTCCGAGAGCTCTTTGTCCCTCCATTGAAGCTGTGTGTACGGTAAACTGTCCATGTCCAGAAAGGCTAGAAAAACATCATCAAAGTAGTCCAAGTGACATCAGAGGGTCTGTTGAAATTTTTTGAAGCATCGAAAATACATTTTGGTCAAAAAATATCAAAAACTACGACTTTATTGAGCATTGTCTTCTCCTCCATGTCTGTTGTGAGAGAGAGTTCAAATCAAAGCAGTCTGGATATCCGGTTCATGAACGAATCATTCAGTTCACCAAATCGAACTGAATCATTTTAAACGGTTCGCATCTCTAATACGCATTAATCCACAAATGACTTAAGTAGTTAACTTTTTTTTTAATGTGGCTGACTCCCTCTGAGTTCAAACAAACCAATATCCCGGAGTAATGCATGCACTCAAACAGTACACTGACTGAACTGCTGTGAAGATGAACACCGAGTTGAGCCAGAAAATGAACAATAGACTGACTCGTTCACGAGTGAAGAACTGGTTGCATCGGTGTTCGGATCACCAGTAGTTCTTTCGGACAGTTTAATTCAATAAACTGGTTGAAGAAAACAGTTCACGTTTTCTGCAAACTGCTCCCAACGTGCGATGATTGCCCTTGATTCAAGCTTTCGGTTTACCCGCGCTCATAATACTAGCACAGAATCAGTTCAGAATCAATGACCAAAAAAGTCAGTTCAGTTCAGACGCTCTGTGTGTCGGTCTGCTTCACGCTGAATCACACAGTATCATCAGCTCCTCGGTTCATGAATCGGACGTGTCTGACAGAAACGGTTCTTGACTCGTGAACGAGTCAATGTTTTGTTCGTTATCTGTCTCGGCTCGGTGTTCATCTTCAGTTCTCTCTTCACAGCAGTTCAGTCAATGTACTGTTTGAGTACATTAATTACCCCGGGATATTGGTTTGTTTTAACTCAGAGGGAGTGTCAGCCACATTAAAAAAGTTATCATCTTAAGTCATTTGTGGATTAATGCATATTAGAGATGCGAATCGTTTAAAAAAAAAATTGGTGAACTGAATGATTCGTTTGCGAACCGGACATCCAGACTGCTTTGATTTGAACTCTCTCTAACACAGACACGGAAGAGAAGACAATGCTGAATAAATTCGTTGTTTTTGCTATTTTTGGACCAAAATTTATTTTCGATGCTTCAAAAAATTCTAACTGACCCTCTGATGTCACATGGACTACTTTGATGTTTTTCTTACCTTTCTGGACATGGACAGTATACCGTACACACAGCTTCAATGGAGGGACCAAGAGCTCTCGGACTAAATCTAAAATATCTTAAACTGTGTTCCGAAGATAAAAGGAGGTCTTACATGTTTGGAACAGCATAAGGGTGAGTTATTAATGATTATTAATTTTCATTTTGGGGCGAACTAACACTTTAACAGGTGTGCAATTAACTGTGATGAATGGGAAAAAGACTTGTGGGAAATCTAGTGTGATTATTAATGATTATTAATTTTCATTTTTGGGTGAACTAACCCTTTAACTGCACTGAGCTGTCCCCACTTTCATCGTTTTCACCTGTCCATATAAACCTGGTTTGTTTCTTTCTGTTACATGTAGTCCTTGTTTCATGTCACCCTGCTTTCTGAGTTCCCCAGTGTTTTTCATGTTTCTTGTTTATGGACTGCTTTCGTTGTTATTGACCTCTTGCCTGTTTTGGATTCGATTTTTGGATTTCCCATTTAAACACTGCAACTGGATCTCTCGTTTTGTGTGTTCATTCGTAACATTTTTGCTATGGTGATAGGGCATCTTGAAGACTTCAACACTTGTTAGTTAGTGTTATCTGTAGACCAAGGGTCTGAGAGTAACGCAATTTCAATTCTGTGTATATATGTACAGTACATGTGGATGAATTGTATTACTCATCACATATTTCAAACACACATTGTAGCTCAAGGACACACTTTCCTTTCCTTTCCTTTTATTTTTTAAAATTTTGGATTACTTAGTAGATTGATGAGCTGTTTGATGAGCCGACTGTTTATGTGTATTTGTGCTAGGAGTCATTTTTGTCCTTTGGGTCAAAGCGATGGATGCCATAGACAGTAATAAGTGAAATCAGATGAAATGGGCTAACAATGTGTGTAACTAGCAGCAGTGTCAGAAACTTGATCTAGTACTTATTTGATTTACTTGATTGATTGTACTTGGTTTGATTTTAAGATCCACTTATTCATTTGTATATTTGTTTATGGTGCTGCTTTTTCTGTCATTATTTTCTCATTGTATAAGTGAATGTTTATTGTCCATGTTTATTTTAGTCAGACTGTCAGTCTGTGTCAGTCTGAGTATTTTTCAGAGACTGTTTCTCCAGATTAAATAGATAAGGCAGTAGGTGCCAAGTGACTGAATGATTTACTCAGGAAAATATTTAACCAATTTGTTCAGTGCTTCTTTTTTCAAGGAACAAAACAAGTGACTGTCTTTTTGATTGAGTCATTTAATCATTCACTAGGCTGTTCATTAAGAAACACAAGTGGCCTCTTTATGAGTCACTTAATCGACTCATTTGAATTGTTCAAAACACCAATTTATTCATGACCAAAACTAGTGACCATTGTTATGAGTGAGTCACTGAATCATCCACACAATTGATTTGTTCAAAACACCAATTCAATCATGAGTGAAAACAGTCTTTATTCAGTGCATCAGTTACTCGGTTGATTTATTAAAAACAGCAAAACAAAAACAAACAAACAAACAAACAAAAAATCTATTGTGTGTTTGCTACAAGATGCAACTATTTTTATTTGGGTTCATTTTGCGCTATTTTAGTTGACAAAGCAAAAGTAGAGAAATATTAACTTGTTTACTATTGTATAAAAATCATATATCTGTGAATCATATAATTGTTTAAAAAGGGCACTATTTGAACAAAATATGATTTATCCTTGTATTATTTCTTCTTCTTGTGTGTGTACCTAAATGTGTTATCCCTTTTTTTCATAAAAATGTTCTGTTGAATGAAGAAAGAGCAAGTTTTCTACTGTTTGTTCCCACAGTGTGATTCACTTTGGCTCCATTCTCTGATAAAACCTCCCCTAACCCATGCTTCGTCTTAATAGTGTACAATATTTCTGACATCCTTGTGAACAATCTTTAGTGCTTATTCGATTAAGGACCTAATTGGAGTGAAAAGTGCCATGGCTTGGGCCGTTGATTAGCCGGGCTTTGTGTCAAGAGCCAAGTTTGGACCACATCCAGTCAATCATCTGTTACTGAATGTGAGGATAGTGCCGAGAGCTGGATGCAGGCCAGTGGGTTTCTAGTGAGGGACTCCATCAATATCAGGCCTGGCATATAGTACTTTTCCTGCAGCTCTAATTCACTCTCTCCCTTCACAGCAGAACAAGCCTGACCTGTTCAATCGGGGGAAGCCTAGCCAGCATGTATATCTGCATCTGCTCATTCTTGTCTCCTGACAAGTGCTGCTTGGAGAGGGAGCACTGACCTTCTCTGTTCTCTGCCCACTGCTTTTTGGAATACAGTTTGTTCAGCTGGGGTCTGGCAAATGTTTGGTCCAAATGCATTGCCATACGAATTATCACAATTATATATATATATATATATATATATATATATATATATATATATATATATATATATATATATATATATATATATAATTTTCTTTTTCCTCCTAGATGCTAATGAGATGAAAGGGAGCACAGCTGAAGTCCTTTTATATACGTTTTATTAATAAAATGTTGAATTTATCAACCTAATATAACAGAAGAATTGTTTGAATTAAGAAACAGAGTCTTCACATATTACACAAACATCCTGTGAGTATGCGGACTGAATCCTAACAACTCTGTAGATGCACATACGGTATGACTGAATTTGAGTGAACGCGTTGATTTTTTAGGAGCTTGGTGAGTTATGATTTGGGCAGGACGCAGTTGGAGGATGGTGATGCAGCTTTCAATTTTACAGTTTGCAGCACATCCAGTGTTACTCTACACTCTCCCCCAAACTAACACTTGCATAAATAAATTACACCATGCTCATTCATTTAGGCCAGAAGAGACTGGCCTCATGACTGAGCCTTGTTTCTCCCAAGGGTTGTTTTCTCCATTTCTGTCACTTGATGGGAGTTTGGGTTATTTGGCACTGTAGCCTTTTGATTGCTAAGTTTGGGTTTCAGAAATACTTAATATTCAGTATAATTATCAACTTGACTGCTCTGACACTGAGAGAACAAACCTTGAACTGAACTGAGCTAGATGACGAGACTACTGTTTTCTGCAGAGCTGCTTCATAGTTGAATCAAATTTGTTTCATAATTGATTTTGCAATACTGACACTGTTATTGAACTGAACCAAATCACCAGTCATTTAAATTACTTAAGCCTTCTGTAGAGCTGCTTAAAGCTGAATTGAACTCCTTTAATGAACTTTACACAGTAATCAAACTGAATTAGCACTGAACAGATTTTAAGTAAAACCATGAAAGTAGTGTTCCTGTTGCTCAAGTGATAGAGCATTGTGTTAGTAAGCGGAAGGTTGGTGGTTCAATAATTTATGGTCTTTATAAAAATCTCCAAATCTGTCCAAATCTTATGTTCTTAAAGGTATCATGAACTGCCTTTTTTATTACGTTGTACTGTTCTGTGATGTTCACTTATAATGTTATCAAGATTTTTACATCAAAAAACATCATAATTTAGAAGTAATACATTTCTATTTTCTGTCCTGTTTTGAACCCCTTATTGGAACGCTGTGTTTGAATTGGTTTGTCAGATTGTAGACTTGGAAGTGAATGCCCACTGCTATGATTGGCTAACAGCTTTGTATGCTTGACAGCTTACATCCTTCATAGATGGCTGCTGTGATTTAGGTTAAAGGGGTCATATGATGTGATTTCAATTTATCCTTTCTCTTTGGAGTGTTACAAGATGTTTGTGAATAGATAAGATCCCTAAAGTTGCAAAGAAAAAAGTCTCAAACACAAAGAGATATTCTTTATAAAAGTTAAGGTCCCCAATCTCCTTAAACGCCTCTTTTAAACATGCCCCCATATGTCTACCTCACTGTGTGGGAAGATTTGCATAATACCACACAAATGTTCACGCTAAGAAAGAGGCGTAACTTAAATTCTTGCTGTAGTATTGTTGCTGCCGCCATGTCGTGGAGACACTGTGTGTTTCATTGTGAAAGCGAAACTACTTTGTTTGGGCTTCAAAAAGAGGACGCAACTACAAATCAGTGGCTAAGTTGTATTTTCAACACTATTCCAGAACAGTTGAAACCAAATATTCAGATGTGTGCAACACATTTTATGGAGGATTAGGACTGTTTCCTGGGAGAGTAGCCTGACAAATAATGCTGACTTACAGCCTGCAAGTATGTTTTCATATTTAAAGAATTTGCCACTGGTGATTCAAGCGTGAGTTTTAATGCAGTGTAGAGTAGCGCTTGTTGTTTGTCGTTTCCCCAATCACAAATGCCGACGTGGATTTATGTTTACGCTGTGCGATGCAACGCTACACGTAAAAAGACAGTATAAGTCATTATAATCAGTAATTATGTCCCCACTGGCTGCAACAAATGCCTAGTTTGTAATGGAATGTATTGGTTTTTTTTTCATCACTGAAGGCATCAAAACTATGAATTAACACATGTGGAATTATATATGGAATTATATACATAACAAAAAAGTGTGAAACAACTTAAAATATGTCATATTCTAGGTTCTTCAAAGTAGCAACCTTTTGCTTTGATTACTGATTTGCACACTCTTGGCATTCTCTTGATGAGCTTCAAGAGGTAGTCACCTGAAATGGTCTTCCAACAGTCTTGAAGGAGTTCCCCGAGAGATGCTTAGCACTTGTTGGCCCTTTTGCCTTCTGTCTGCGGTCCAGCTCACCCCTAAACCATCTGGATTGGGTTCAGGTCCGGTGACTGTGGAGGCCAGGTCATCTGGCGCAGCACCCCATCACTCTCCTTCTTGGTCAAATAGCCCTTGATGCCTTCAGTGTGACTCTACAATTTTCATAGTCATGAAAATAAAGAAAACTCTTTGAATGAGAAGGTGTGTCCAAACTTTTGGTCTGTACTGTATATCCGCAGTAAAATACCCCCAAAAAGGACCTTACTTTACTTACTTACCTTAAGTTCTAACCGATGCGGTCTGTAACCATTAAAAATTAAGTTCATCCACTCTTTCCTAATGTTGGGATCAGAAGGCAATGCAAAGATTGTTTTTTTTCCACAACTCGGCATTGCACAGCGTCTTGTTTTCTTTGGAGCTTCATAATTTGGTATCTGTGTAGACCTAGTTTTGCCTCTCTCGTTAGTTACAATACATGTGCGAATCAGTGTGTGGGGCTAAACCGGCAGTGATGCAGAAGCAGAAGCACATTCATAGTTCGTGTCGTTCTGGCAGATTGGCTTCAATATAAACCGTTTTTAGACTAATGAGAAAGTGAGTTCTGAAACTTACAGGATGTTACAGTGACATTTGATATGTCAAAAGGTCAAGGAAATTTAGATTTCTCAGTATATTACCTCTTTAACTGAAGTATAAAATCATAGACTTCACAGCCATTGATTTCATGAATTTGTGGGTCATACTTAATAGCATTTCAGAAACATCACATTTGACTACTTCACATGTGAATGTATATTCCTATAATTAATAATCTTAGGATATTTCACATTCTCTCAGATGTATAACTACTAGGAAAAAGGTTCATATTAGCCAAGGCATCCTTCTAATGCACTCATGTGTTCCCTCTGCTACCCGAAAATATACAGTTGCCTTTGGCAGACGTTCTGCGAAAATAAATGTGTGGTTACTGCGCTTTCCTGAGCACAGCTGCTCCCCATTTCATTAGTGTACTGAGGTAAGTCTTTTTCCTCTCTGATTAAAACTAAGAGCATGTTGGCTGCGATGTCTAGCATGCTCCGTGCTTACCAAAACAAATCGCCGACTGCAGGAACCAGCGGAGCGCAGAATTGGCCTCCTCTTTTCCTTCTCTCATTTCCGAGGCCCGTGGAACCCCGCCTTCCTCATCTGCCTTGTGTCTCCTTAGGCTGCTTAGGTCTGGGGATTTGTTCAGGGTTATTTTTACCATTAGAGGCTCCATTACAAACATTATAATGTCAAAAAGCACATGTGCACATGTAATTGGGCCCTGACCATTGTTAGCACGGTGGAGAACAGAAGCAGCCGCCAGCAGCCTTCCTCGTTTTTTCCGGGGAGTGTGAGCTTTTAATTATTTAGCCTGAATCTATTTGATCGATGCCAAAGAACCGCACTTCTGTACCTCCTGTGGCACAATATCAGCGTCCTGGTTCTGTGCTTAAATATTTATGAGGAGAGAATGTAAGAAGTTTGTAGGATAGTTGAATGGATGGAAATTGAAAGAGGATTGCTCAAGAGGATTACTTTTCTCTCTCTCTCTCTTTGACTCTAATGAATTTTTGATTATCAGACATATCTAGACATTTTCATGAAAATGAAGTGGTTGAAAATGGCTAATGATTATTTTAAGATCAATGGAACGCTGGGTATCAGAGTCTGAAATTCTAGAGACCGTTGGGTAATTGTCAAGAATAGCTTTTATTGCACAATTTATTGTGTTCTCATGCTTTAATCTATAATTACTCTATAATCACTGATTATGCCCTTTTATACTGCGCTCCGTTATGCCCTTCAGAAGCTCAGGATTTTCTGCTTTTCTCATATCAAGCTCTATTTAAATAATTGATCGCGATTTCATCCATCAGTCTCGTCTCTGGGTTGTGTCAATATCAAAGGTCTTTCTGCTGGTCCTCTATTTCTTTTTGTGCTTCCTGAAAGTTTTTGGTACCTGTGTAAAGCTCTTGTTTACGTTACCAAATAGTAGCGGGTAAGGTCTTCTTAGGCTTATTATATGTATTTAAATATATGTATGTTGTATAGACAAAAGCATTAGGATATCTAAACATCACACCAATATTATTTTGAACATTTAAAGGCAGGGTAGTTAAAAAATATGTAAAAAACTTTTTTTCCAAATTTGTTTAAACTTTATTTATATATGAATACATAATTAAAATGTAAGTACTCTGAAAAGGAAAGTATAAAAATCGAGTGTCTGTAGACCTCTCACGACTGTTTTAAAGAGAGCTCATTATTTCCATTCACTCCGCCCCCTCCCTTCTGGGCTCCTTCCAAAGCCACGCTATAGCTATCATCTTGAGCTAGGCCTATAGATTATTTATTGTCTCTACTACGGCTCGCTAAGTAATGTTATGTTAGCTATATTATGCAGCTACGTGTGCTAATGACACATGCTTCATGAAAAAATAAACAAAAAAATATGCATGATCAAAATACAAAAATAAAGATTTACCTGTCCAGCAGAAATAAAGCCATCAAGGAGTCACTTTTCAGCCCCTTGAGTTCCCTCAGTTCTCGCATCGCTGGAAAGCCACGCCGATATTAACTCACGTTTTATTTCTTTGTTTATCCAAAGACTTTTTGTTAATTGCCTTTTCTTGTACTGTTACTGTCTTCCTTTTTTTGCCTGGTTTGCCTTCACTAACTGCATAGGCCGGTACTGTGAATTTTGCTTGCTGTTTCTCTACAATTGTTTTGGTATTCCTAGGATCCGTGCCTCTTGAATTCCTCAAATCAAACATACGCGCGCAAGTGGGCAGGTCATGTGTGGCAAAAGTGTGGTTGCCATGGTTGCGAGAGAGTGACAGTCGCCTAAGCCAATCCTATGTTTCGTCCCGAATGGAAATAATGAGCTGTGTTTAATACAGATTAAACGGTCTAGAGTCACTCGATTTTTATACTCTTTTTATCAGAGTACTTACATTTTAATTATGCATTGATATATATAGAAAGTTTAAACGAATTTGGAAGAAAGTTGTTTATAAATTTTTGACCTACCCTGCCTTTAATTTGTTTCATATATAATTTCTTGTTTAATATATAATTTTTTTGTTTATTTGAATTTCAGTGTTGTTGTTAAATAAGCCAATGACTGTATGGATTTGCTGCCATTTAAACGCAAGATTGTGAGTCAGGTCTGGCCTGATATTGTGTAATGGGATGTGGCTCACTGTTCCATAGGTGGTGGAAATGCACATTAAAATGCTGTATCAACAGGGGTGCACATAAGTGGTTCAAAGGTGTGCATGCATGACCAAAATAAAAAATGTGGTGCATAAATAAGTCCAGCCACTCATTTGTGGACAGACATACATAATACTGTATAATATTTCTGTTCGAACTGAAAGCATTATTTAATTCCAGAGTTATATTTTGTACAGGGAAACCATTATTGGCATTTTAGTTTTAAATATTTAAAAAGATAAGTCAAATTCTCTTGATCATATGATTCACCCCAAGAACAAAATTATTTCTTCTTTTACTCATCCTTATGTCAATCCAAAACTATATTTGCTCTGTCAAACATAAAAAATATATATTTTATATTATCATTTTTAGCTGACGTAGTGTGTATTTTTAATGTTTCACATGTGTAAACATAAATATAAAAATAGTAAAGTAAAAAAAAAAAAAAATCACTGGTTTTAACAATTTCTAGCTGTAATTTGTTCACACATTTTACTATGTAAATTGATTTGCTACATGGAATTGATTTTAAACAATATTGAAAAGGGAATGATTAGCATAATACATTTTCAAGTGGCGAATTGGTTGTTGACTGTTTGAAACCCCTGTTTTCAATCAATCAAGCATATTTGGAGCTGTTGTCAGTAGGAAAACTGTTTCAGTGGAACGGTTATTAATATTTTTATGAAGTTTTTGCTCAGTGGGTTTTCATTGGATGACTCTGCTTGACTTCCTTTGTTTGCGGTTGCTGACAGACGCTATTTAATGGAAGTGCACTACTTGCTGTGTCCAACATCAAATGCACCTGCCTGATAATAGCAGCTTCTCAGAGAGCGATCTTCACTTTATTTCCTTGTTCATTTGGTCACTGCACTGAGACCGACATTGCGATAATGATAAAGTGGACAGGTCTCCTTCTCTTTCTCTCTCTCTCTCTCTTTCTCTCCTGCTTTATAATTGGTAAAAGTGTTTAAAACCTCAGAGCTCTTTTATAGGAAAGACAAATCAGATTACTGTCAGTCCTGATCTTCTATTGCTGGAAGTCTCCATTAGAATGGACTTAGAGTGAAGAGGAAAAAGGTAAAATCATATTTGGTGTCTTTTTCAGTGGCAGTTATGATGTAAAGGTCACAGTAACTATATTTCCAAGCAATCGCTGCATCTGTTTGTTGACTGTTAGCACATATTATTCTTTTAATTGTAAACTTTAACCTTTGACGTCATTTAGAAATGTTAATGCATTATTTCCTTTCAGAGTTAGATTTTATTGTGTAGGGAATCTATTTCTAACATTTTAGTTTTTAAATCCTTTTTTTATATATATAAGTCAGATTCTCTTGGTACATTCACACACAAAAGAAAATTCTTTAATCTTTTAGTCATACTTGTGTCATTACAAAAGTTCAAAAGTTCTGTCAAACATAAAATAATATATTTTAAATGTTGGGGTCCATTCAAGCTTGAACCCCATTAACAGAAGAATTGGACATTCTGATAATTGTCCATCTGTGGTAGTGACCCAAGTATCACATGGAGACCCTTGTGATAAAAAGTGTACTTTGTTTATTTAATTAAGGATACTTTAGTAAAGCTCAAATATACTTTATGTAGTAAGTTTACAAATATTATTGCACTAGTTATATACTTGTAAGTGTTTATAAACTCCTTGGAACTAAATTGGCCCACTTTCTAGTATACAAAATTATACTTTTAAGTATACATTAAGTATAACAGGGGAAAACTTTAAGTACAAACCTAGTGTAGCATCTGCTTAGGATAATGTACGATAGTGTAATGCCGTACCAGCAGAGAGAGCCCTCACCTGAGTACTGACTGTTCACTGCTCCCTCTGCTTCTACAGTCATTTCCTGTTTGTGTGTATTTAACACAAGTCAGTGCATTTGCCCATTGCGAAGTATTGCCAGTTTACCTGCCTTACCAAGCATTTCCCATAGTTATTCTGCCTGCCTGTTTGTGTATGATTCTGCCTGTCTTCATGTTCTCGATTGTTGGATTGCCCCATTGGTTTTATAGCCTGATTGGACTAGTGTTTGTGTTTGAGCCATTCGCCTACCCACTCGTCTCTGCCTTGTAGATTCCCCTTAGGGATTCCCCTTGTGTATGTAGAAAGATTGGACTGCCATTACGGTACTGACTATCTGCCTCGTTCAACGATTCTGTCTTTAAGATCTTCCCCTAATAAACTTCTGCAAATGGATTCTAATACTGCCTCAGCCTCCTCATTACAGATAGTATGGGCTTCATGTCTTAGGAATTCCATTTAGCCTTTTGACATTTGCATATAAATTGTATACATGGCCTCACATTCCACATTTATATGGGTGATAATTACCAAGGGTTTTCCCCCCACTATCAAAATGATGTTAAACAGCAACTCTCTGCTGCTCTCCATCGGACTTCAAATTCATTTCATAGATATGTTAATGACCCTCAGGGCCAGACACCATGGCCAAGCTGACCAGTGAACCATCTCCACGCTTACAAATACACATAGCACACACACATAAATACATTTTCTTTATTTAGACTTAATTAATAAGTTACAAATGTATTTTGTATATACATGTTTTGTCTGTATGTTTCCCTATTACATTAGTCTAGTTACCACTGTTTATTTGTATTAGTTAAGCTTTAAATGCTAATATTCAGGTTTATGTATCTCTGGTTCTATATTTTCTAGATGTTTTGTTCTTGGTATCAAAATTATCTGCTCTTTATCCTCAAACCATGATGTACTCTATGTGATCGTGAAATACATCATACTATTTGTACCATAGTTTGGGTAAAACTACACCGATTATTCAGGACAACCTTAAAGCATGCAAATAAGGTGTCACTGGGACAAAGAAACACTTTCCCGCTGAAACTATATGCCTTGTTACTGCATGGTCAATCTAACCAAAGTGGGTGTTACAGGAAAACCAGATAAAACCTCTCCCACACCCAAAAAGTGAGCTTTTCTTAACTTGTGGTTCCCTGGAGACATCCATCACCCATCACCTTGGAAACCTCCTCGCCAGAGGAGTCCGATCTTCTGGCAGGTTTTAGAAACTTTGTTGATTCACTTCGGAGCAGTGAACCCATGGATGAAATGATGAAGCTTTTATTCATAACGGGATTCAACAGGAATCTACACATTAAACATGCACCAGGACACTTTACTCAGCAACTACGGAGGGCTCCGAGCTCGGAATTTGGCATGAATACAGAGCTTTCCTCCCTGTGCCCCTATAGCTGGGAATAGGATCAAGCTAAAAGTGAGGAGATGGGGTTGTGGAAGAATATGGAAAAATGTCCAGGAGTGTAGGTGAGTCAAATATTTGCCTCCTGTCAAGCTGATTGGGTACATCATTTGAACGTGCTCTTTCCGAGCTTTGTTTATAAAAATGTACAAGAGCTAATTCCAATGTAGGTAAATACAATAAAACGTGTGGATAAAACCAAAACATACATTTGCACAAACATTTCCATGAATAAGATAAAATGAGCACTTCCCCACAAGTTTGCACTTCCTTAAAGGCCTGCTCCGTTAAAACAGGAAATATAAACCAGTTAACCCCATGTTAATACTATGTAGTGCGTACGAACAGTAAAAGCTTAAAAAAAAAAAAAAAAAAAAAAAAAAAAACATTTTAAAGTTAACTTAATTGTCCGTCAGACAATTAACAACATGAAAATGTTGGTGAATTTCATTGCCTTGTACCTCTTTAGGCAGGACGTGGACTTGTGGCTTCTCAGTCTAATTCATATTTCTGAGCAGATCATCAGAAATGTTTTTACCATATCAAATTCAAACTAGTTAAGTGCTTCTTCCTGTACTGGACTAGCTGGTTAGTGGCTAAATTGTACGCAGAAACTGAGCACCTCCTGCTCACTTATGTACCTGTAACCAGTTCAACTAATGTTGTGTCGAGTGACTTGAGCTGAGTTTGATCTGCTCATATGTCCTCAGCATCTTAGTACAGTAATGCACATTGATTCTCTGGGACATATGACATCTTGGGAATTCTTTAAAGGACATCTCATTGAGTGTGTATTGCATGGTGAAACAACACCATTTCAATACAATAGAATAGAGTGATTCTCTGAAAAAAATCTCCCACATGGTTATATATATTTGCCAGTAAAACTCATATCTTCCACCTCCTCCAGCCATCTGCCGAAAGAGATCATGCTTGAACTGTGACATCAATGATAAATCCATTCTAAAATCTGTATAAATGTGAGCCACAAAAAGTAAAACCTCATAGGAATTTCATCAGCCTGAATTGCAGGATCTTGGTGACTTTGACCCTTTTGATGTCTTGCGCAATGCTTTGCTTTTTTTTTGTTCTAACATCCCTGAAAATGTGAACAGGACTGAAATAGCTGTACACTTCTGTAATTAGCTCTTTTGTCATTTCCTGACCTCATCTTCCCCTCTCAGCCATTCCGAGTCTTACACAAAACAGGAAGAAGAGCTTCCTTTTCATCTCAGTGGCACGGCAGCAAATTGGCACTAATTGTTTTGAGATAATTGGGACTCCTGGAAGAGGTAGAGAGGACCCTGACTAAAAGAGAGGTCAATAAAAAGAGACACATGTTTAAAGAGAAGAGGAAGCAGCACATTCTATATATTATGCTGATATTATTTTTTCCCAAAACCCAAAATGTGGTCACATTTTGCCAATAAATAAATACATGTTGCAATCAATCAATCAATCAATCAATCAGTACAACTTTTTGTCTTTTAATGATCATTACTGTAATTTCTGGTATACTTCTTGCTAATTGTTATTTTTTTTTTTTTAATGATAATTCTCTTTACTGCAATATTATTTTCTTTTAATTGTTAAAATTAGTTATATTTTAAAGGCAGGAAAACAATGAATCCATTATATATATATATATATATATATATATATATATACAATTTATATAATTTTATATAATATTTTGTCTGTATTAAAGTAATGAGAACTACAAACCCAATTCCAAAAAAGTTGGGACAATGTACAAATTGTAAAAAAATAAAATAAAAAATTAATAAATGCAATGATGTGGAATGACATGGCATCCCAGTTTTCCAAAAAGAACTTTTTTTGATTCGTCTGACCACAGAACAGTTTTCCACTTTGCCACAGTCCATTTTAAATGAGCCTTGGCCCAGAGAAAACGCCTGCGCTTATGGAATATGTTTAGATATGGCATCTTTTTTTACCTATAGAGTTTTAGCCGGCAACGTCGAATGGCATGGTGGATTGTGTTCTCCCACAATGTTTTTTGGAAGTATTCCTGAGTCCATGTTGTGATTTCCATTACAGTAGCATTCCTGTATTTGATACAGTGCCGTCTAAGAGCCCGAAAATCACGGGCATCCAGTATGGTTTTCCGGCCTTGACCCTTACGCACAGTGATTGTTCCAGATTCTCTGAATCTTTGGATGATATTATGCACTGTAGATAATGATAACTTCAAACTCTTTGCAATTTTTCTTTTTCGAAACTCCTTTCTGATATTGCTCCACTATTTTTTGCTGCAGCATTGGGGGAATTGGTTGATCCTCTTCCCATCTTGACTTCTGAGAGACACTGCCACTCTGAGAGGCTCTGTTTTTACCCAATCATGTTGCCAATTGACCTAATAAGTTGCAAATTGGTCCTCCAGCTGTTCCTTATATGTACATTTAACTTTTCCGGCCTCTTATTGCTACCTGTCCCAACTTTTTTGGAATGTGTAGCTCTCATGAAATCCAAAATGAGCCAATATTTGGCATGACATTTCAAAACGTGTCACTTTCACCATTTAATATGTTATCTATATTCTATTGTGAATAAAATATAAGTTTATGATATTTGTAAATTATTCCATTCCTTTTTTGCTCACAGTTTTTGCTCAACTTTTTTGGAATCAGGTTTGTAATTAAAATTAATTAATAATAATTAATTAATTAAAATTCCCAACACAGGTTCAGGAGGAGCCTAATCATCCCGTCCTGTCAATTATCGCTAAAACTGTATAAGCAGTAGCCATTACTCTGTTCTAGCGACAACTCTTCCTGCATCCCTCCATCTCCCATGCTCCTCCTCTTATTCCTTATCTTTGTCCCTCCACACTTTACCATTATAATGGCGAGGGGGGGATTCTTACTCAGAGCCGAACCTCGGGTTCGAGCCTCTTTCGCAGATAGCAAGCCAATCTTGTTTACCCTTATCTGGCAGAGCTGAATGGGCAGGCAAACTCATTAATTGTTCTGGAAAAACATAACACAATGCTAAAAATATTTGTGGTTCTAACAGAGGATTTTATTTTCTACTAATATACATATATATTATTTCTTTACTTTGTCTTTTGATCTTTGGTGTAAAACAAGAGTCACCAATTAAGACTCAAACATCTGTTGTGTTCTGCAATCTAAAATACACATACTTAACTATATTTGCTTGATGCTGCATCTTGAACCACAGTTTGTTTCAGTCAAGGTGGGAGTTGCTATAACAAAAGGTGGTAGAGTACAGGTGAACTAACAACTGGAAAGTTCAAGCAAGTTACTTAACCCAATGTTGCTCTAAAGGGACTGTTCTACAATAAGTATACTCTAAGGCTGGTGTCCTGCGAGCCAATTTTCAGTTGGAAGCTTCATTTATAGCCATATGAGAATTAGAGGAAGTGTCTCTTAGTGGAGAGCCTTAGCAGCCTCTGTGACTCAGTTCCCTGCTGAGTTAATGGTCTTGCAACTATATCAGATCATCTAGCTTCTAGAATGCTTGATATTATCACAGGCAGTGGCTGGGACAGACTTGTGCCTTGGAAGTGACCAATAAGCTTCTTCTAACATTGAAGAATGGACAGGCCATCGTGCTGCTCAAATCTGATCCAAACTTTTTCCTCAGCACACATCAGATACTCCGATTGCATAACCATTTCCCCCCCCTGCCATTCTTAAAAAAAAAAGCGGAGGCAGAGCAGGCTGTGTTTATTGAATATACTGTAAATCTTTTTCTTGCCGAAGCAGCGCATTGTCTTAGAACAACCCCAAAGGGACACATATGCATACCCTAATTCAGTCTATTACAATAGTTTATGTTCGTATAGTGTTCCTGATTTTTTCTTCACATTGTTTTGTTGCCAAAATGGACTGTTGCAGTGCATGAGGGATTTGGAAAGACCTCCAAATAAAAAGAGTGAGATTTCAGTGAAAACAGTCGGTAGGTGTGACATCTCGACAAAAGTCTGTAGTTATTTGAGTCAGCTACTGGGATGTTGCCTTTAGTTGCTTGGATAAAAAGCATCTGTTAAATGGTAATTAACCAAAACAGTTCCCGCTGACAAACAACCAGTTTAGTGGCAAACAACCAGCATTTTTGAGTTTTGCAGAGGCAGTAATAGGGTGTAATTCTACACAAATCTTTGTGATCTGCTGTGCCTTCAGTGGTGGATGGGTGGTAATTGCTACAAAGAGCCAGAGAGAATTTACTTACACATGCACAGCTAATCAAGCATTTTGACACCTACTCATTCTTTATTATCACTGGTTTTGACATTTTAGAATAATGATAAAATAAAAATAAAATCTGAAGTGACACAAATTGAAGTGTGCCTTTTATGTCTGAAATTGTTAATAGAATTTAAATTACCTTATTCACTATTTATTAAATCTTATCTGGCCTATGGTGAAATCAATTATTAATGTAAAAACAAAACAAGCGAGGAAGTAAATTACCTTAATTAAGGATTAAATTGACACATAAATATACATAAAGTAATTCATGTAAAAAAAAAAAAACGAAAACGAAAAAAAAAAGAAAATAATATATTAAACGTTTTCATGTACAAATTGCTTTTCTTTATCATGTTTCTAAATGAACTGATTCTTTGCTTTTTTAGTTTGCCACAGATTACAGGTCTGCACACATATTTTTGTTAGTTTAAAAGTGTATATTAATCTTCAAAACAATTCAGGTTTTTCAGATTTTCATAAACATACGCTACTGTTCAAAAACAGTATGTGAAATATATAAGCTCTTTATTCTATTGTCATTTATTTTGTGTGATTAAATTTATATTCCCGTGATGGCAAAGATACATTTTTAGCATCCATTATTCTAGTCTTCAGCGTCACATGATCCTTCAGATATCATTGTAAAATGCTGATTTGGTGCTCAAGAAGCATTTCTTCTTATTATTAAAGTTGAAAACAGCTGTGTGCTCCTTAATATTTTTGTGGAAAATCAAGTGTAGCATTAGTTCTGGCAGGTCACGTCAAGCTTGCATCAGCTGACTATCAGTTGAACCATGTCTACCTACAGGGATACGACCCCTACCATAGCATCCATATATAAGGTACTACACTATTATCAGCAGCTTCTGCGTTTCTCAATATTGAATTACCCTACTCCATCCCCAGCTCCTCCTCTCAACAGTCAGGATTCAGCCTTTGGATTCTACTTTGAACTAAGACTAAGGGACCTATCATACACCCGGCACAGTGCGACGCAAGGTGCATCACAAATGTGTTTGCTAATTTCAGTCCGGTGCTATTCGCATTTTCCCATCCAGTACCAAGTTGTTTAATTAGCAAATGCATTTGGACCCATTTGTGTGCAAATGGGCGTGGTGGTCTAAAAAAGAGTTGTGTTCAGGCGCATTGCTGGCACGTTGCTATTTTAAGGAGCTTATACTGTGCCATAGACCAATTCAAACCTGGTCTTAAGTCTAAAGTTAATGACGCAATATATTTTTTTAAAGAGCGTGTTGGCAGAAAATGCACCTCTTGGCGGGTCCACAGTGCGTGTTGACTTTCTTATTACACATAGGGATGCGCATCACTAGCCTGGTAATACCAGACTCTGCTACTTCACTTTGCTTCGTAGACAGAGTCTGGAATGGCATAATAGAGAAGTGTTTTCTCTCTCGCTAGAGGGTGCTTGTCTGAAGTTTAAAATCATTGGTTACCCGTAAGCCAATAAGATACGTTTAGTTATGACGTATGTTATGCGCCTGTACAGCCGCATCGAAGCACAGACATCATGCATCGAACTCAAATCTATGATTGAACTTCCACTGTAAACCTGTTGTTAAACACTCTTCTTGTTCTGGCTTCAGTTTGAAAAAGAGTTGAATGTTCTCCATAACAGAGCGAATCCTGTGTCTCGTTTCCCATTTCCGCGGTCGTTTCGGTTTTCGATTTCTCTAACCTACAATTTAAAACTCGGTGCTTAGCATCTACGTCACGGCTCTCAGCCCGCCCTCTGCTCGTTGATTGGCCCGGCTGTTTTCAGACCGGTGGCAAACAGAAAGCTCTGAAGCTGTATCAGACTGAGTACAGAAGCAAAATGAAATTGAGCGGAAGTAGGAAGTCTGACGTAGTCAGGCTAGCGCATCACACAAACATGCCAAATATTAAAAACAAAAGGATTACAGTGTAAAATAATATTATTGTGTAGGCTACATGAATATAAAAATGTAATGATGGATAGTCATTAGGTGTTTTAGAATTAGGCTACGTATTAGCAATTCAGCCTATTACTGTTTATAATGATGAATGAAATTCTACTTCATCCCACTCCTTCTTCACCTAGGCAAGCTTTGGTGGATTCCTGCTTGTTCCATAGATAATCTGCTCACACGCTTTTACTTTGCACATGAGCAGGTCATTTTCTTCACTTGAGAAGAGTTCAGCTTTTCCGGCAACAAATTCCGCTGTGTAAATAGTGATCCGCAATGGCGCGAGTGCATCTGTCTTTAACCCTTAGGGGACTAAGCCCTTTTTGGTCCGTTTTCTCTATTTTTACATTTCGGCTTATAAACCATATGTAATGATGATGGACCACCATGTATTTGGTATCAATGGATTCAGAAGACCCTAAGCTACCATAAGCATGCATGCAATATGTCTATAAAGGAAGTATGAGTGAAAAATTGTACAATAAACTAGAGAATTTCAAAGACGAAAATGAGATTTTTGTCATTTATTACTGAAAATCCTACCTCACACAACAATAGTTAAAAGTTTTTGACCCAAAAATATATTTTTCAAACTCTTTGCTTGACAGAAATGGGTTAATGTTCAATCAAATGTGTAAAGATCAATTAAATAATTAACTTTATTTACAAACAGTCCTAGGCGTTTTTTTTATTTTTGGGACTAAGCCCTTTTTGGTCTGTTTTCTCTATTTTTATATTTGGGCTTATAAATCATATGTAAAGGAGATGAAACACCCTGTGTTTGGTATCTATGGATTCAGAAGACCCTAAGCTACCATAAGCATGCATGCAATATGTTTATATAAAGGAAGTATGAGTGAAAAATTTTACAATAAACTAGAGCATTTCAAAAACGAAAATTAGATTTTTGTCATTTATTACTGAAAAACACACAATATAGAACAGTTTTTGAACAAAGAAAATATATTTTTTCAAACTCTTTGCTTGACAGAAATGTGTTATTGTTTAATCAAATGTGTAAAGAACAATTAAATAATTAACTTTTTTAAAAAACAGTCCTAGGCATGCCAGTGAGCAAAGCAAGGCCTCTCCAGGCCTTTCCAGTAATTGTTCCAGAGCTTGTTCTGCCGTAAATCTTTTACTGCTTGCCATTTTGATAAAACAATTGTGTAATAATGCTGTATCTCTCTCGAATTGATCTCTTTGTGCTCGCTAACACACTTTCTGCTATCTCCACGTGATGCTGATTCTCCGATCGCTCGAATTTAGCTCTTTGTGCTCGCTAATACTCCGATCGCGTTCTGCTTTCTCCACCCTGATGCTGATTCTCTGAACGCTTATTGATTACATGTCTTTTACTTTAGTCCAGCCAGCTTTTACAAGGCTACAGCAGAGCTACAGAGTCCTCTGAATCGCTAGAAGACATAACCTTCCTCTGATTGGGTTAGAAAAAGACTCCTCCCAGCGGCAATTTTTCCATTGGCTGTTGCGTGTTGAATCTGCCTAGCACAATCTTTTTCATTGGCCTGTTTACGCAGTGGTATTGCGCAATAAGGGAACTGTTTAATATACAAACTGGACACCGCTGTTTTCAGCGGAATCTGAGGAAGACGGCAAAAAAACCCGCATCTCTCTAGCATTAATAGTTTTTGAGATAACTACACATTTGTAAAAGTATGCCATTTTGGGGGCGGTACCGCCTAATCCGTCCCCAGAGGGTTAAGGGAATGGGAGACGACACTCTGATTGGTTAATTGAATTTTATGCCCATTACTTATTAAGAGAATAGGGACAACCCATTCCAAAAACGGACCATTTTTCCATCGTTAAAAAAGCAAAAGTTGATTTGGACATGCCCTGAGTGCATCTGCGCTGTGTGCTTTACACTTTGTGTTTAGATCGTTAAAATAGGGCACTAATTCCTAAAATGTGTACATTAAATTATTGAACATTACTTGTTTTCTGCAATACATTTATGTTGGTTCTATACATTTTGTATCTTTCCCTCATCTAACACACCTGATTCAACTTATCAGCTCATTATAGATACTGCAAGACCTGAAGTGGGTGTGTCAGATAGGGATACATGCAAAATGTGCAGTGCTGGTGGTAATTCAGGGAGAGGTTTGAGATAACCCTAGGGGGTTATCGCTGCTCTTCCTGCTCTTATACATGCTAGGCTGCATGGATGCGAAGGGAGTTCTTGCCCAGAACAGAACCATCAGAATCCAAACTCAATACTAAACTCAAGTAATTGTCAGTCATCTTTTATGATAGTGGTCCTGACAGAACTAACACTTTTGATCAATTCAAAAGTGTGCCCTTGCTGAATAAAAATTAAATTTGTAAAACATTTTTAATGTGAATGTATTCAAATTTGTCCAAATGTTTAATTTGGCTGGCTTTCAGTGGACTGTACCAGGACACTGCGTACTTTGGCTAACTTTGTCCATGTTATTATAATAGTCAATTATTTTCTCCCAAAATATAGCTGCAGAATCCCAAAAACTTAGAGGAACAGAAAAAGCAGAAAGAATCAGAGCTTGAAAATGAAAAAAAAGAAAGAAACCCACTTGTTTCACTCCTAGCCAAATCAATAATTTAACGTTTATGTTCCTGCATTCCTCTGTATTATTATCATTCTGAAACCAGTTTGCAATGAGAAAAAAAAAAAAAAACTTTATTTAAAAAAAAAAAAACATTACTTTTGTAACAACAATGAGTTTTACATAGTAATTAACTCAAATGATATATAGGGAATTTGAATAATTAATCAAGAATTTGATTAATATATATCTCAGATGACAGTTACATTTAATTTTATTGATTATGAAAAATAGCTCAATTGCCAATACCAATACTAATCACAGGGCACTGTAATTTACTCATTAATATGTCAATATTACATTCTTCATATCAATTATTGTGATCTCTTACTGTAAATTACTGCAGATCAAACCGGGGTATGTCCAGCACACCACTGTAGACCTATCAATTTTCAATAAAGTTATCACGCCTTATAATTCAAGGAAAAGTATTCTCTGGCCATGAAAATATTATCCTATCCTTATGATAAATTTAGTTTCTAAATTTAGAGCTTGTAGCTAAAGATCAGACACATCTCAGTGACTCGTAATGTGAGTGGGGTGGAGTCCAAAGCCAATCATTTTATATATGAGTTTTTAATAATTCAACTAGTAATACATCAGACTACAAATCACACAGAGTAAATATGCGTACGAAAATACAGACAATAAACATTTACAAGACAACGGAATCCAAATAAAAGAGAGAGAGAGAGAGAGAGAGAGAGAGAGCGAGAGAGAGAGAAGTGTAGAAAGCGAGAGAGATCACAGAATGAGCTCAGGTATGAAAATCAGTCAGTAAACCTTAGTGGAACCAACAACGAATCAAATAATAGCAACACTTTAAAGCAGCATTTAAATCTCCATAGAAAACGATACTTGCATGGCCCAGTGGGTGAGCGTGGTACCGGCGACGCACGTGTGATGTCACGTGGTCCTTTGAAAACTGCGCGCGTGGGCCGGAGGCCGTGTGACGCGCGCGCAAGCTGCGCTGGATCTTGGCGTGAGCGTGGAGTCACGTGTTCCTTTGTTGCAAAGAGGTGTTCGTTCATCTTCGCGCGGTATTTGAAAGGTTCAACAAACAATGTTCCAGAATTCGTCTTCATTGTGTGGAGAGGCGAATAGTTTAATAAACTTAGTAAAGAAAAGAAAAGAAAACGAACGAAACGAAAGCTTCCAAAGGAGCCATTAAAATGGCTTTTTCTCTCAGCCCCTGTGCTGAGGGGGTTCGCGCTGTGAGCGCGGCCTATGGCCGCGCGGAAACAACGTTGGAGAGCAGCGTATCCGAGAACGGGGAAGAGGAAGAAGCAAAAAAAAAGAGGTGGACCTTGTTTGGTCAATTCTTATAGCTTGAAATAGTTCACGCCCATTTTCGAGGGAGCATCCAATGAATGTCCGCGATCTGAAGCGGAGGGAAAGTTCCTTTGTCTCGGTTGAGACAACCCCCTGATGATTTAGGGCCTGTCCGATTTCATCAGGAATATTAAAACAAGTTCATTATTCCAGATTAAATACATTTTTCATTACTTTGCTTTAGATAAGTGGGTCTGTCAAAGCATGACGATTAGAACAAGACTAGACATAATATATAAATGACCAAAGATCTAATTTTTAGATCGAATTACACATTTAAAGATTTGTTTAACACATGATAACACTGCAGATGTTGGGAAACATCTAAATGTACCAAAAGGGAATACGTAATACATTTATAAAACATGAAAACAGAAAGTTAATGAATACATTCCATAGAATGCATTGTTCAAAAGAAGCCAGTGACTTGGCTTCTCTCCTGTCCTGTGTGGTCGTAACTTTTACAACCTGCAAAAGTGGGGGTTGCAGAAACATGGCTTTCTTTGAGAAGGTTAAAGTGAGGAGAGACATTTCCTAAAGTATAAGCTTGCAACTTATACTCTTCACATAACAAGGATTAACCATTTTATGCAATCCATAAACATAATTAAAATACATATTAATAATAAAATGAAAGTAAGGAACTTATACGAAAAGTTCCTTTGTCTCCAGTGTTGGAAGAATTTGGGTTGGGGGTTTTCGTTTCTTCTTTGAAGCTCGCATGGGCATCGTAAATAGTTTAAGTCCAGCCAGGCTGGCATTTAGTACCAACAGTCTGAATTTATAAAACAGAATTTAACCCATGAATCGCTGACCTGCATATCTGTTACACTTTTTTTGCCTATGAAAACAATAATACAAGCTCCTGAACAAAATCTTGATTAACATTACCAGTTTTTGCATTTCACGCTGGTGGATTGTATCCAGGTTGTAAGTACTGGTTCAAAATGCCAAAAGAAGAAACAGGAGAAAGAGACAAAAAATAGAGAGTAGGCAATTTAAACTCAAACAGGCTGTTCATCAGGCGATTGAATGTTTAAGACCTTAAAAAGTTCAAATCTGTGCAAAAATATAGCTTTCATGTCAGTGTCCTTCAGGCAGTCACACTGTCATTATGTCTTGATGGCACAGGCAAAAAGGCTTTCTGTCTTTGAACGTGGCAGTATTGTTGAGCTGCACAAGCAAGGGCTCATGCAATGCACCATCGCTGCCGAGGTTGGATGCAGTATGTTTCTTAAAAGATCTTGAGAGTTATGAGACAAAAAGCCAAGTGGTAGATCCAAAAAAAATGTCACCTGCACTGAGCCGGAGAATCTGATGGGCTGTCCTTGAAAACTGCTTTTTAAAGTAAAGTCAAGGGATAGCTTGTTATGTTTATGCATAAACCCTAGTAATAAAAAAATATTAAACAAAGTAGACCCATAAATTCCACATCTGTTACTGAGTGAAGAAGAGGAAAGTATCCTTAACTGAACAGAGCTGGTCACACTTACATGCTCTCTTAAACTAAAAAGATAATAGACATAGGAAACCAGTTAGAATTTGAAAGTTATCATTTATAGACATTTTAAGAATGAAATTGTTTACCTGTTGAGAGTGTGTTGAGAGTCTGTGTAGTTGGATGGCTGAGCTCCAGAAAATCAGTAATGAGGCATAAATAATTAAACTGTAGACTCAGTTAAGGTTTTACAGTAACACAACAACAGCAGCATGTTGTGCAAATTATGTTTTTATTGACATGCAAAATTGTCAGTACTTGTAACAATTATAGTAATTAGCTGAATACATTAATGCATGGCATTTGGCATTGAACATGAATAAATACATGAAGTAAAACTCAAAATAAGAACAACAACAAAAAAATAGATGTGATGAAGACTAACTTTCAGTGAATAATCACAATCCAATCAATATGATGCCTTAAAGTCCATCATTTTGGTGTGATTAATTCGTGATTTTTTTCTGTAGAGAATGAGGTTGTGGGATGTGATACATCTGAAATACACAATAAAGTCTAGATGTTTTTGTAAAAACAAAAATGTTTATGAAGGCCAAAAGGAAAAATGAACAGTGTATGAGTCCTTCACAATCTTCAAAGAAAAAAGTGGGATAAAGTCATAGGATAGTTTTATTATTATTTTATTGTAACTGGGTACGTTTATACACAAACTCAAGTAATATACATAAAAAAAAAAAACTAACAGTATGAATTATAAGTTAGTTGTCTCTTTTACTTAGTGGAGAAGAGGAGAGAAGTTTCCACCGCTTATCAGAGTTAAATTTGCATTTAAATTTTAAGAATGAACCCATTTTCCTGTTGATAGTGAGTTGACAGTCTGTGTAGTTTGATCACTGAACTCCAGAAAATCAGGTGCTTTGTCAGTTACAGATTTGAAAAACAAAAGGGCAGGAATAAAGAACCTTAAGCTCTAACACAAAGAACCATTTAAGCATGAAAGGGTTCTTCGGAATGTGTTTTTAGAGTGAATATATACATATACTTTATTATATATATATATATAGGTGCACGCGCTTGGCCCTAAGTTAACTTCCGGTCTGTGTTTTGTATATCGTTCTGGCTGTGGTGCCATCTACAAATGCAGTTAAAGTCAAGGTGATGAGTAGACTGAAGTTGGGCTCTGAAGGTGGTTGTGCTGTGGGATATGTTTCCCATACATTTATTTATTTTTGGAGACTCACAACGATTTAAAAAAAAAGATTTTCAAGAAAGCTTAGTTAACGTTACGTACTTGCACATTTAATAATAATAATTCCTTACATTTATAATTTTAAATATCAAAACGAGGCACGGGTGTTTTTATATCACTGTATTTCTGAAGGAAGACTTGCATGTTATATGCCTGAAAACGCAGCATTTGTGAGCGTAGCTCTGCTTTGTTTCCAGCTGTTACTGGGGAAACCTCTATTTCTCGCGCTTTATGCATCTCCTGCTCGAAAATAATTTATTTGCATTTTCATTAAGTCCACCTTATTTACACAGCAAACATATTTTGTTTGTTATCAAAAAATAAAAAATCTACTCTAGAGGGACTTGGCTGTTGTTATTGATTCTATTTGTAAGTTTACCGGATGTTAAAGGTCCCGTTTTACGCGCTTTTTTGTAGCTTTGATTGTGTTTACAATGTGCAATATAATATGTGTTCATGTTTCGCGTGTAAAAAAACACAGTATTTTTCACACAATTCACCTATCTGTATACTGCTGTTTTCACTGTCACAAAAACGGGCTGATGACTTCCTTGTTCGATGAAGCCTCTCCTTCAGAAATACGTGACGAGTTCTGATTGGGCCAGCGGTTCCTGTGTAGTGATTCGACAGCAGCTGAGAGCAGGCTGCTCTCCTGGTAACGCGATTGGGCTAGAACGCACGTGCTGGAGATGTATTTATAGTCACAGGAGCGTTTTTACTGACGAGATGCGCATGAAAACTGCATTTGTTTTTTTGCACAGCCCTAACATCTAGTTAACAAAGCTAAACGGCGTTGCCCTTTGTGTAATAAGTTACAGAAACTGTTAAACTCACCAACTTAAATAATAAAATGCACTCACCAGTTGTGGTCCATAAACAATGCCTTCTCCAGACAAAGAGGGAACTGCTCCATCTTTCAAGAATAATCTTTGTGCAAATCCGGCATTAAACCGATTGAGATTGAGAAAGTTGTCCTCAGCAAGCTGTCCTCAGCAAAATGAGCTGCACATAGTTTTACATGTGGATTATAATTTTCGAGAACCGAGTTAAACATAAATTGTAACCATTAATCTCAAAGTACAGCGTTCCTGGGAAGCCCAAACAAAGGTGATTGAGAGATGAAAATAACAGTGTTTCAACGACATGGCGACAAAAACAAACAGCTCTTCCTTCTTCTCCTTCGGAGCGCAACAAGGCCACGCCCCCTGTTTGTGTATTCATGTGGGCGGAGATTAGTCAAAAAACCTGTTTTAGTGACGTCATTCCTGAAGGAACTAGAGGGCTGTAGTCCAAACGGGTCGTTTTTTGTAGGCGAATTCTGTTAAATAAAATATCTCGCTTGGCATTGAACTTTGAGCTTTAGCATTTTACAGATATTATTTATACTCTAACAACAACATTACACACACACTAAAGTTTAAAACATGGAATCACGAAGAAGGGGACCTTTAAGTTAGGGCCACAAAAGCGAGCATGCGCAGTAACGTTTGTTTATGTTGTTGCCGTTGAAACCGTCTATATATATACAGACCAAAAGTTTGGACACACATTCTCATTCAAAGAGTTTTCTTTATTTTCATGACTATGAAAATTGTAGATTCACACTGAAAGCATCAAAACTATGAATTAACACATGTGGAATTATATATGGAATTATATACATAACAAAAAAGTGTAAAACAACTGAAAATATGTCATATTCTAGGTTCTTCAAAGTAGCCACCTTTTGCTTTGATTACTGCTTTGCACACTCTTGGCATTCTCTTGATGAGCTTCAAGAGGTAGTCACATGAAATGGTCTTCCAACAGTCTTCAAGGAGTTCCCCGAGAGATGCTTAGCACTTGTTGGTTCTTTTGCCTTCTGTCTGCGGTCCAGCTCACCCCTAAACCATCTGGATTGGGTTCAGGTCCGGTGACTGTGGAGGCCAGGTCATCTGGCGCAGCACCCCATCACTCTCCTTCTTCGTCAAATAGCCCTTGATGCCTTCAGTGTGACTCTACAATTTTCATAGTCATGAAAATATAGAAAACTCTTTGAATGAGAAGGTGTGTCCAAACTTTTGGTCTGTACTGTATATATATATATATATATATATATATATATATATATTGTGAGCCGTGTCCTGGGCACCTATCAGCGTCGCCCTGGCAACGAGGGAGATTCACCTGCACGCAATCACAGCGGGCTGATCGGTCCCAGCTGAAGCGGATGAGGAGAGGACTATAAACGCTGTGGCTGAGGGTGACACAGGAAAGAGAGGATCTTCAGATGACTGAAACTAACGTTGTGTCTCTTGTCCCTCTAGACAGCTGCGGATCGACCAGCCCGCCACCCGAGCACCGGACACCAAGTTCCCTTGCACTCAGCCGGCCGGCAAACAGGATCACGTGGCACCGAGGACGAGCACCAGGCACTACAGGATTCAGCACTACACCGAGCACCATTTAATAAATACACCCTCCGGGGCTTCACTTTTCACTAAACACTGTCGTGTGATTCTTCAGTCCGTGACACTGGTGGAGAATGCGGGCAGGCGGAGCCTAGACAGCGCAGTTGGGAAACGTCTGGTGACGTCACTCCCTCTCGCTTGCAAACGTTCGTGAGAACCCAGACTGGGACGGAGGAAAACTGGGGACAGCCTCCCAGCCACACAAGGGGTAAGTGACTTTTCCATTGTCATTTTACCCTGTGTTTGTTTGAGGCTGTCACTAAAACCTGGTTTCTCTGTCCCTGTTCTGGTGCGCTGCGAGAGGGAGGACCGCCCGGAGAGGAATCCCCGCCCACTCCGACCGTTTGGAGTCTGGTTGAGGATGGTAGCACTCCCATGTGGGTGGCGCCCTGGGGACGGGGATGTCGCTTGGGAGGGGGAATGTGACGAGTCAGCTGCCTCCTCCCTGATTGTCACCGGCACCCCGTCCTAAATCGCCGCCCTTCACCAGGCTTCCGACTGGAGTGGGTGTGTGAGAGGAGGGGCGCTGGACGAGTCAGGGCTGGCGGCGTGTGATGGGGCACACCTGAAGGAAGTGGAGCCTCATTACCGCCGCTGTTTAAAAGCCCAACGCGCCTCTCCTCAGGAGACCGGTCTCTTCCCCGTGCATGCACACTGGTGTCCTCGTGGGTCCAGGAAGGGTGCGTTGAGGGACTCCCGCGCCACCAAGACGTGAGATGCCGGACCCGCGATCCGGATGGGAACCGCACCCGTATACACGGCCGACGGGCCAGGATGCCGGGCTGACCATCCCCTACCAGCGCCGCGGGCAACGAGAGAGACGCGGCCGCTAGGAGAAGCCGCCACCCCTCGCGCCCCGGACCAAGGAGGGGAGCGCGTGCGGCCGCCGGACTCCGCCCCTTGCCTGCACCCTTCCTCAATGAACACTGCCCGACCCACACGAACCCCGCAGCACAACGAGGACACCAGATCCCCTGTTATTTTGGACACTTTCCCCCTTTGGCCACTTTTATTCCCTTTGTTTTATGATTTCTGTTAATAAAAGCCTCTCCGAGGCCTGACGCCATGCCCACTGTGTCTGTCTTGTGCTCCTCCCGTGACTATATATATATATATATATATATATATATATATATATATATAATGAAATAGACTTGTACTTCACTTGCATCGACATTATCATACATATCGGCTATATCAGCACAGTGAGGTGGTGGTCACACTGAATGCAACAGATTGTACAACGGAGCAGTGCAACTTTTTATTTGAATTTTTATGTGAGTCATATGGTTATATCTGGTTCTGGTTATACAGATAGAAGCAAAACGTCATTCAAAACTGTCAAGATTTGCAAAATAAATAAAACAATGAAATAATAAAACTGTAAAATTTTATTTAAAATAAAACTTATTTTAAAAATAAAGAAATTAAAGATTTTCTGCTGTCTCGTTTTCCGTTCCGTGAACTTTGGATCGTGTCACAATAAACCAAAACTTAGCTAATTTTTATCTCTGTTTAATTATTCTGTCAATTTATGTGAAATGTATTTTGTGTAGGCCAATGTAGGCTATTCCTTTTTATGTAAGCCTTTAGTTTTATTCTGTTTTATCCATTCACGAGCACTGCAGTTGATCTGTTGAATCCAACTCAATGTCAAAATTCAGTTTGTTTCCGCTTTTTGTTTTCGTACCTTGAACCGGTTAAGAGCCCTGGAGAGAATAGCCTAATCCTTTTTTTAAAAGCTGCAGTGAAAAATAAACTTCGAAATTGTGAACAGGGCAAATAAAGAGATTTTGTGAGGGAAAGAGATGCTCAGTAAGTGCGTGTTGAAGCACCATGTCGTGTCTGAATTCAAATTTTTATGGCACTTAGAAGTACAGACTACAGGCCTCTCTGGCCACTTGTGCTGCCCGCCTGCAATGGAATATAATGTGTTTTGAGAGCAGCCCTATTATCCAGGCCTGGGGGGAAGGAGGCTGAAGTGGCCAGTGAAGCAGCCCTTAGACAGCACTGCAGGTCTGTTTCTGTGTGTGTGTGTGTGTGTGTGTGTGACAGAGAGAGAGACACTTCTTAGTCTTTATTAGTGTCGATCCTCGTAACAGCCACTCACGCTGTGGTCGAGTGAGAGGCAACCAGTGAGCGCACACTTCCGAAGAGCATCTCGATTTACTGATCTTTGTCTCTTCCTTTAATTCCACTATTGTGAAACATAGTGTTAAAAATATTATAACCTACAAGTGTGTGTGAGTGTAGTCTTGTAAAATCAGGTTTTGTCATGCTGCTGAAATGGGACTGAAGTGTCATTTGTTTTTCACAGGAGATCTAAATGCTGGGTTACGCTGGATGGGATAATAGAAAGCCGTGATGAATGATACAGAGAGAGACAAACGGAGGTATTCAGCACACAGTGTGATTTTGTGAAAAATAACCGTTCTTCACTGAAATCTTTCTGCCAAGGTTATTGTATTTTAAGCAGACAGATTTAGCCCATTCGGGAGGTCTGTAATACCCAGAGAAATACCTGTCCGCCTGATTGCTTGTTAGTTATGGCAAAGACCTCCTTCTTTTCCTTTCTTTCTCTCTTTCTTTCTTTCTTTCTTTCTTTCTTTCTTTCTTTCTTTCTTTCTTTCCTATTAAATACAATACAATTCTACAATACAATTAAATATGATCAATTTTATTTTAAAATATACGTAAATATTAATCTATTATAGCCATTTTATATTCTAATTACATATTGGATATTTACGACTTTAGTATGAATTCTATATTAAATATTAGCTATTCCTGTTTGTGTCTGTTATAAATAATAACTTAATATCAGTGATTCTTAATTTAAGTAATTTATTCTATGATTTCAGCTGAATATGAATAGCTAATACAATTATACTATAGAATAAATATAGTAAAAATATAACTCATTGCTGTATATTATAATTAATTATTAGCAAATTATATTTTTATTCTCAAATATATTAAGACCAAAAATATAATTTGCTCATATTTAGCTATAATATAGAATAACTATATAAATAACATATTAATATTTAAGTATATATTAGAAAACAAATATAGATCTTTAATATGTAATTATATTCTAGAATTAAATTAATAAAAATATGAATCACTAACGTTAAATTGTAATATGGAACAGACACAAATATAAATATCTAATATTTAATTATATAGAACAGCTACAATACAAATAGAATGCATGAATAATTATGTATATTTTAGATATTCAGATAGTATGATAGTATTCAGATAGTTTTCAGCTATTTCATTATCCATTCCACTATCCTAATATATCTATTGTAATTTAATATTCAAATTTTCCTTAGAATGTATAGGTAGGCTACTTAATTCGTTCATCAATGCACAAAGATAATGGCTTCAGAATAGCAACATCTACGAGCAAGGGCTTATGGATCTGAACTCTCTGAGAATCTCTGGGACTAAGTGAGCACTAAGTGAGAAAGAAAATAAAGCATGAAGGAGACTGCTGAGAAACAAAGTTTAAGTGGTGGTCATTAGATAAGCTATTAAACACAAGCTAAGCTGTTCTGCACTTGTTTTTCTGTGCTTGTTTCAATGGCACAATTGAGGCCTTTTGCCCATCACTTTGAGTTTCTAGAGATATTTTCTTTCTTTTTCAATCCACAGCAAACAATCCACTAGAGATTCTTGCAAAAATAAATGGAGAAAACCCCAGCGTCCCTCTGCTGATCTATCTCAGCCTAAGAGACAGAGTGCATGGCTGCCCCAGGGCTTTAGGTAAAGCAAAATTGTTCTGTGCGTGCTTTAGGGTGTACTGCACTCCGGCTGCATGCTCAGTACCGCAGTACTTTACCTTCAAAGACTTCAGAACCACACAAAAGAAGATCGCCTCCGGTGCGCACAGAGTGGGAGGAGATTTTGACATCAAGTTTGCCATGTCGAAAATAGACACTGTTCTTCTGCTGGATAGTTCTTCAGAGCATGGAGGTGTGATTCCTGCACAGGGCGAGCAATAGGATGTATTGCATTCTCAGCTCTGGCTAATATCATATCAGTTCCTACAGTTTTGACATTTTCTCTCGAAAAGACTATTTTCATCAGAATCCGCATTGCCTTCATGTTGTATATCTCGGATTCTATAACCCTGTGTGCTCACATATAGTTCTTTAGCATTTTTAAAATGGTTCTGTGTTAAATTGGTAGTCAATTAGGCTTCGTCAGTTGTGTCTTTGAAAAATATAAATTTTACAGTAGCCATTTTTTTTTCAATTAGCTCTTATAAATGTGCAATACTATTGTGTTTTCAGCTGTTTTAAAACCTTTTTTTCTGTAATGCACCACGTCTCTTTATATTTTATGACTTTTTGCTAAATCTGAGAGTGCACAATTACTGGAAGTGAACGAGAGGATTATGACACATCATAAAATTTTTCATAAAAATAATAATAGTTCTGATTTATTCAACCCCACTTCATTCCAACCGATGATTTTGTTCCATATGTGGAACACAAAAGAAGATAGTTTGCAGAATGTTCATGCTGCTGTTTTTCATAAAATAAAAGTGAATGAGAACCAGGCACTCTAATCCATAAAAAGGACAAAAAAACATGACATGAACCCATTTCTCATTCTTCCTCATCACACCACCACATTCTCACATTGTTATAAAGCTCTCCGCTCTCTTTTCCCCACTCATTTCCTGTTATAATGATCATTTCTCTCTCTGCTGTCTTGATCTGAACAAATGTAATTGAACAGTCAGAGTTAACAGTTGGTCACCCTGTGGCGGGTGCAAGCACCAGTCAGGCTCAGTGTGGGGTTTGCTGTGGCCTTTTGTTTCTAGACTGATTAAGACATTGCTCTGCTCAAGATGGATTTTGGTGGATTAACTTTAATAGAGTAGCCTGGAATGGGCTGCTTTACCATGCCACTGAGATTCCCCAATAGATAGAGAGGTTGTATCAATTATTGACATTCAGCAGAGTTTTCATATGGATTTCTGTTGCAGCTGTGTCTGTGTGGAACTTGACCTGGCCTCCAAAATATTCCAAAGTGACTGCAGTTGCACTCTGAACATGTTAGTCTGAATGCTAATGGTTGGCCTCCAGCTATCAAGTTCTATTTTGGCTATTGGTTGTTATATGATACAGTCATTATAATTGTTTATATGAGTCAGTTTAAGCTGTACAAAACTGTAATTTAGTAGATTGCCTACTGCCAGTAGATTTCTCTATTTTTACATTTAGATTACTTTTGCTGTCATCTTATGCACCCTTAAGTTTAATGGGTAAAATAGCACTGTTAAATGTAACCTTTAGCAAATGTCAAAATGAATAGTCATTTTTAAGACTTTACATAATGTTGTGAGTTGTGAGTAATATTGAACATGCATGCATTGGTTATTGGTTACTATGTAAAAATAATTGTCAGTTTATCATAATATATATATATATATATATATATATATATATATATATATATATATATATATATATATATATATATATATATATATATATATTGGTGAATGCAAACACTAATGATTGATCCATATATTAAATCCAGTATTATTATTATTATTATTATTATTATTATTATTATAGTTTTTGTTAATAATTTGAATTAGTTTTTATTTTTAATAAATTTGTAAATGTGGAAAAATACATTTGGTATTTATTTTCAATTTTCATTTTAGTTGTAGTTGAAGTTTTAGTAATATTGTTGTTTTTGTAATTTTTATTACTTGTTTTACCTTTTACATTTTTTACAATATTTGTAATGGTTTTATATTTATTTAATGCTAAAATCCCTGATTTATTCACTATTCTCTGATATCCCAGCAATTGAATTGGACAGTAAATTTGAGCATGTTCTCATTGTTTAATTATAATTTAATGTTATGTTGATTATGAGAAACTAAAAGTTTTCACTCAGAGATTGTCGCTTAAATGATCACAGTAATTTGCTGCTCTTGTTTTACTGTGAATTCACATTAAAAAGTTGTATTTAAGTCTGCCACTGTGAGAAATTTTTTGTTTTGATGTCACCATAATAGTGATTAGTATTTATGATCTTGAACCCTGTAAACTCATATTCAATTTCTTGATCTTATCATTTAAGAAGTGTGACAAATGAAAGCATTTGTTAAAATGATGACAAGCTAGAACATGAAATAGGCTGATTGCCTGACTTTAAGTTATAGTCAAACTATAGCATGAACATGAAGATTTTATTTTAGCAATTTTTAAACATGAAGATTAATCAGTAATATTTTAATTTCTTAACTGTTTGTGGATGGATCTTTCACAATAGTGAAGCTGCTGCTGAGGTACATCTTTGAACACAACACTCAATGAATAAAAACAGCATTACAAAATAAACCAACAACACAGCAACAACAACAAATACACAAAGTGAATCAAAAACAAGTTCAATAGCACAAATGCAACAAACAAAAATTTTAAAACTCTACTGTACGATCTATTCATGCTGCATTGCATGCTGTGTGCCTTCATAGTACATATGCACTTTAGAAACATAGTGACGCTGTTTGTTTGCGAGAAATTTCTGACAGTGCAGATACTGTAGAAGCAAGAGAACTCCCACTGTGAAATAAATGTAAAAGTAATTCAATTATTAACCTTGAATATACAGCAATTTCACACTAACATTTCTTTTAACAGTGTCATTTATATTTATGAGCTAAGCCTTTACATTTTCATGACATCACGACCAATATGGCTAGTTTTTATTTTTCCTGTTTGAAGACACTTTATCAAAGGCCAGCTTAATGGGATGGGTGACATCAAACATATATTTATTTGAAAATGGGAAAGTATAAAAGTAATGTATATGTTTCATCTTATTTTTTCAAAAAACAAATGGTTTGTATTGCCTTCATGTCCCATCTGCAAACTGAAAACTTCATGTCCCATCTGAAACCTTTATTATTGTAAATACCAATTGGCAATCAATAAACATAACTAGAGCACCTCCCTGTATGTAAACACTTTCCTCATTGAACATATTGACAGCACAGTGCTGGGTTTCCTGCTGCCTTGCTCTCAAATTGATTCTCTTTGAAGTTCCCGATTTGTGCTGATGTAATTTTTTCAAACAGGCAACTTCTTTATCAAAGGCTTTTTTTACTTTTTTTAGGGTCAAATTGTCTAGTCACGTAAACAAGGTTAACTGACTAATGGTTGTGGTAGCAAAATGAATATCTGGAGCCAGAACAAATTTTTGATACTATATGTCAGGGATCCTCAAATCGCTAACCCTAATCAAACACACCTGAGCATGCTAATCAGTGTCAATCAATGTCTTTGGGATCATTCGAAAATGGCAGACAGGTGACTTTAATCGGGGTTGTAGCTAAACTCTGCAGTTCATTGGACCTCCAGGGTAAGATTTGAGGAAGGGGGTTATATGCTGTAATGCTTGTAATGCTTATAACACAATGTTTAAATGGGGTATGAGGTAAAGTAAGTGTTTTAAAAAGATGAGACAAACAACACAAGTAAAATGAATAAATAGTGCATTCAAACAATTTACAAGGAACTTAAAACAACACATTAAAACCAGAAGAACGTAGGCTGTTAAAAGCATGTAGTCCATTTGTATAATACCATAAAACAATCCTTAATAATCTTAATGTGTTGTAAGTTCCAAAATAAAGTCTCCACATGTCTATACAGTCCAAAGAATGTGATAAAAGTCAGGTGCTGGAATGGTAATTCCTTAAAACAGCTCATTCAGTGCTTTGGTCAGTGACCCTGATTGTCTGCCATGCTGCTTGCTTTATACTGGTCTACTTCCTGATTCCTGTCGTGTGATTGGGCAGACCCATGAACATTTAAAGACATCCACACATTAGAATGATTAAGAGGTTTAAAATGGCAAAGACAACATGTAAAACCATTGAAACTCAAATATATAGATATAAAACCATCTTAATACATAATGAGCGCTATAAAAGAAGTCTTTGTGTGACAGTGTCACAATGAGTCTTTACATATGTGTCCACTACTGTTAGCAAATAAAATATGTTCAAATATATTAAATAATATATACAAAATAACATATTAATCAGATATTCCTATAAACATGAATAATGAGAATAAATATTTCTTGAACACCAAATCAGCATATTAGAATAATTTGCCATCATAGTAATACATTTCACTTTAATATATTCAAATACAAAATAGCAATTATAAATAGAAAAAAAAGAAAGAAATCACAATAGTATTGTTTTTACTGTATTTTTTTGTCAAATAAATCATTCTCGATGAATATAAGAGACTTCTTTCAAAAACGATGTCGCAGTCAGAACACTCTCTAAAAATGTTTCTGGTCAGATGCTGATAGACTTTCACTTTGTGAAGTAGATTTAAATTAGATCTAACAATGCTTCACCAGCCTTAACCCCGATTTCCTTATTTTGGTGGTTATATTTGTCAGACATGAGACTTTCTCTAATAAAAACTGACAAAATGAGTTCACTTCTCCATTTACATTCGCAGGGTGTAATTGATTCAACTCTAGTAGTTCTCTGCCAACTGCCACTTTAACTATTGTAAGCGAAACCAAGCGGTAATTTACAGTAAGTGGATGAGATAGCGTAGGATGGTTCTTTATTAATCTCCTGGGTGAAATTGATGGTAAAAGGACTTACATTTTAAAAATTTAGGCGAAAATATTGGCCTTGGCCGTTTAGTTTTTGTAGTAGAGTAACGTGTCCTAAAAGACCTAAGGGTAATTTGCAGAGGTGTAGTATCTCTTTCATTGCCTCAGTTTCCCCATATGTAACATTTAGAGTGCTATTTTTCCTAACTAAATGATGTAAAAGTCCTAAACAACAGGCTTTCTGCCAAAGACTCAATGTTGTGATTGTATCCTCCATTGGCTCCCATGCCTGGCTTACTAAGCACACCGACACAGATGTAGAGTGGGAGGGTGTGATCAAGTCTCTGTGTCTCTACCTGATAATAAGACATCATGAGGATACGTCTGTCTTGAGCTGAAGATAGCACATTCTGTTTGGGAGGCTTGAGACATTGTTGTGATGTTAAGGATATGTATTTCTCCTGCAATATGACATTCTGCGTTGATCTGAGTTTTTGCGGGTGGTTATCGGCTTGATCTACAACTGGCATGGAGGCATTTGGTAGAATGCAGCATGGGAATTTGCTAATAGAGAAGCAACTGTTGGTTTTATCAGGTACAAATAGACATATTTTTCTGTTTATCAAATTGGCATGCATAAATCACCCAATGGAAGCTTTTACAAAAGTGCAACTTGAACAGAAAATCAAGAAATCATCATGTTACAACCATTTAAAAAATATAATGTGAGTTAAAAGAACTGTTATCTTGTTATAATGTTATAATGTAACTATATTGTAGAAAACTGCTCTCAAAATGCATTAAAATTATAATTCAGAGGACACATACAGTATATTCACATTAAGCAATACTATATAGCAAATCTTGGCAGGATAATTGTATAATTGTGTAATTGCACAGCTAATTATACAGTTGCACAGCTCTATATATGAAGATGTATTTAAATTTAATCTATAATTATTTGCATGCATACAGTACACTTGTGTAAAGCAACATATTCTATATAGCAAATCTCCACCATCATATGATGCAACTATACTATCGCACAGCTCTGTAAAAATAAAATTGGATTATGTAAGTATATTAAAATTCAGTCACACACAGTATACTCACATAGGGTGACATATGCTGTATCGATTATCTCAACATCTTTATTGCTTATACTGTTACAAAATGTGAACTATATTATCACTCAGCTCAGCTAAATACAACTAAAAGTAAAAGAATAGAAATTATAAACATTAACATCATGATTTTCTAATTGCTTTGAAACAATTTGTATTGTGAAAGCACTTTATGAATCAATGTGACTTTGCTTGACTTTTTTTGTGTTGTTGATATTTTTGTGTTGTTATTTTGCATTCTAACCAGAAGAACAAGTTAACTGAGTGGCTAGCTAGTTATCTACAAACACCATCGGCCTTTGAGCTCCTTCAGGGGGCAACCATCTTTACGAAGTTGGACCTACGCAGTGCTTATCACTTGGTTTGGATTAGGGAGGGGGACGAATGGAAGACCGCCTTTAACACCCATACAGAGCACTTTGAGTATTTAGGTATGCCGTTTGGGCTTTCCAACTCCCCGGCGGTCTTTCAGGCACTCGTCAACGACGTGCTCTGAGACATGGTCGTTTGTTTTTGTTTATATCGACGACATCCTTATTTTTTCCCAGAATGAGCGCGATCATGTCCAGTGCTCCAGCGGCTGCTGGAGAATCGTTTATTCGTTAAGTTGGAGAAGTGTGAGTTTCACGCACAGTCGGTTCCGTTCCTGGGTTTTATTCTCTCGCCTGAAGGTTTCCGAATGGATCTCGCCAAGGTAAAGGCAGTTGCTGATTGGCCCACCCCAGATAGTCGTAGAGCGGTCCAGCACTTTCTGGGGTTTGCCAATTTTTACAGGCGGTTCATTCGGAACTTTAGCCAAATCGCCCTTCCTCTGACTGATCTCACCTCCAAAAGGAAACGATTCTGTTGGTCGTCGCAGGCCCAAGCTGCGTTTGCAAACCTTAAGAGTCGATTTGTTTCGGCCCCCATTCTAACGACCCCTGACCCATCTCGTCAGTTCATTGTGGAGGTGGATGCGTAGGAGGTGGGGGTGGGGGCAGTTTTGTCTCAAAGATCAACTTTGGACGAGAAAATACATCCCTCCGCCTTCTAGTCCCACCCTCCCGGTGGACATTTTGCATCCCGACCGGGTTGTGGCTGCGGTCACTTGGGGGGTGGAGTCCAAGGTCCGCACAGCACAACGCCATGCTTCTGTTCCCACTGGATGCCCAGAGGGTCTGCTTTTTGTACCTGAGTCAGTCCGAACTAGCATACTTCAGTGGGGCCACTCTTCTAGTCTAGCTTGCCACCCTGGAGCGACTTGTACTTGTAGGTTAATCAAGCAGCGGTTTTGGTGGCCGTCCGTGGTGCAGGATGCTCGACGGTTTGTGTCGGCCTGTCCGATTTGCGCTTCGAGTAAGGGATCCAATCGACCCCCTGCAGGGCTACGTCAGCCGTCGTCGGTCCCTTCGTGGCCCTGGTCACACATAGCGATGGACTTTGTGACTGGCTTGCCTCCATCTAGGGGCAAGACGGTGGTTCTCACTGTGGTGGACAGGTTCTCAAAGGCAGTCCATTTTATTCCCCTCCCCAAATTGCCGTCAGCGAGGGAGACAGTGACTACGGTCTTAGATCACGTTTTCCGTATTCATGGCCTCCCGGTGAACGTGGTTTCTGACAGAGGTCCCCAGTTTGTGTCTAGGTTTTGGACAGATTTCTGTCGACAGCTGGGGGCGACTGCGAGCCTATCTTCCGGTTATCACCTGCAGACTAATGGTCAGGCCAAGCATGCAAACCAAGATTTTGAGATAGTCCTGCGCTTTGTGGCGTCTGCTGAACCGTCATCTTGGAGTTCCAGGTTTACCATGATAGAGTATGTGCAAAACTCCCTCCCGGTCTCATTTACGGGTTTGTCTCCCTTCCAGTGCTGTTTAGGCTACCAGCCACCTCTATTCCCCTCTCAAGAATCCGATGCCGTTGTTCAGAGATGCCTACGTAGGATCGCCAGAGAAGCCCTCACTCGGACTGGCGAGAGGAACAAGGCATCGGCGGACGGTCACCGTACTAAGCCCCCACTTTACGTGTGTGGTCAGAGAGTCTGGTTGTCTTCTAAGGACATTAACTTCAGACTGCCCTCACGTAAACTGGGACCCAAATTTGTTGGACCGTTTATCAAGTGCTTATTCCGGTGTCAGTTCGGCTCAAATAACCCCCTCAGTTTAGAAGGATCCACCCGGTTTTCCACATTTCTAAGATTTAACCCGCTCCCCCCTTCAGCCTCTGACTTCTGCCCCTCCGCCTCCTAGGCTCATCGAGGGGTCCCCTGCCTATACTGTACGGCGGCTCATTGATGTTCGGCGTAGGGATAGAGGTCATCAATATCTGGTAGACTGGGAGAGTTATGGTCCGGAGGAGAGATGCTGGGTTCCGGGTAGCGATATTCTGGATCGCGCTCTCATTGATCAATTTCATCAGCGTCATGGTGAGTCCTCCGGGGATGCAAGGAGGCGTCCCTGAGGTGGGGGGTACTGTCACGGTGCAGGGTGCCGTCTCAGCTTCCCCTGTGGTCTGTGTTGTCCTGTCTGTTCAGTAGCTCGTGGTCTGGGCAATCAGCACTGATCATGGCGGGGTTGTGCAGATCACGAGCTGACTCTTCCGCACCTGTCGCTCGTTCCCCCACTCCCTTATATGTCTCTGCTTTTCTGTCTGTGGTCGTGAGTAGATTGTTTTGTCTTTGCCCATGTTTTGCATGATTCTCAGTATCAGTCTCACCTTCTGTTCTTTTGTCAAAGGATCCGTAATTCGGAGATCCGGCAGCGCGAGTTGTCCACAGTGTGCCGGCCAGCTCGGAGATCTCTGTATGTGCCAGAGCATTTCATTATTGTTTATGTTATTTTATGTTTTGTGGCGAGAATAAAGATTCTCCTTTTCTTTACTCTGCATCTGAGTCCTCTGTCCAGTACGCACCCCTGACAGCCTATGCCTATTTGTTAAGATGTCACAGAGGCCTTATTTTATTTCTTTATTCCAACTTCCAAGTGGTGTAGTCTACATTAGTTATGAATAAATTATGTTAAAACATCTATAAATGACTCATTCTTGACAAAAGGCAAAAGAGCTGTGTGTATGCGTACATTTGAATAATGTCGGGTTGTAAATGGGTTTGGGCATTTTAAAAGCTGTCAATCAAAATGTACTTGTCGGGCTCGGGTCCTGTCGGTCCTAACTTTTAAGGCCCGATTACAGCTCTAGTTCACATTGCAAAGCCCTGCAGTGATGGATCTGAAGGATAGACGGCAGTGCTCTCTGACACAGGGTCAGTGTGCAAAGGATCTGCACTACACCACATCCTCTCAGGACAGTGAGAACTGCCATAAAATATCACAGAAATCATACAGTTCCAGCAAAACACTGAAGGCCTACCAGCAGGATGGACACCTGCGCTATGGAAGATGTGTTGCAGAGCTGGTGCACCAGGAGACAGAAGAGTATGTCAGACAAGGTGAGATTGTTACTTTAAGTAGTACATGAATAGTAGAAATCGTAATGATAAATATGGTAGTGTGGGATTACAAATTTAGAAAATGTTAAATCTAGGTTCCAATATAATAGTATACTTTTTTGGGGTAATAAAGCTGACATCCAAGAAGCTCAAATCAGGAAAATCAAGTGTCTGAGACATTAACTTTTTGTCTTTGTGTTCTTCCTTGAAGCTCAAGGTACAGCTGTGCCTTTTGTCTCTATGATAATGTGAAGGTTTCAGTGATACTGTCAGGCACCTCTGTATTTAAATGACACTGTTATGCTGATAAGATCAAAGCTGGGAAGATGCCAGTGTCTGGTACTTTCCTGATTGCATTTGCATGCTTTGTTAAAATGGTCTCCACCTCTACTGTATGGATCCCTCCCACTTGAATGTATATAAAAACTACAATGTCTTAAGGACAAGTTAGACTGTTGATGACTGCAGCACCATGCAGAGCGTTCTCAATAAAGAATCCTGCTGAAGATTACCCAAGAGTCTCCTGGTCTTCATTTCTGAGTTCCCAACAGTAGCTATGCTATTTGGTACATTAGCAGAATATCCACAAATGTTAAATTTTTTAGCATCAATAGTGTAGTGATAATTAAAGCACAGCTCATTCAGAAGTCACTTTCAAAACAAGCAGCTTTCTGTGGGTCTACATGGCATATTGTATCTGTATATCTACAGTATCTGTGCTCCCGTCTAATATAACATCATATATTAAGGCTTAGAGTAAATAGAAGAATTGAACATATGTATGTGCAGCTCTTAAGTGCATGATGGAAACAGCAGTCTTTAGGTCAGTTTTCTCATTAGTTTGGGCTTTAATACAAATGCCATCATGGATGAGTATTATCCATTTTAACCCACATAATCCCCCTGTAATAAAAACAGAGTAGCTGATTTTCTGTGTTAAGTTTTAATTTGCAGCTATTGAAACTTTTGATCTGTGTGCACAAACTGTGCCGATGTGACATTACAAATATTTGTTAAAATTTACTGTTCCTGTCATGTCATGTCAAGTGACACTGCCCTGGTAAACACAAACCAGATTAGTGAAAAATGTGATTCATATGGTACCTAAATCTAAATAAAATCAAATCACTAATTGAAGATAAATGAGCTAGCTATTGAAAGGATTTATTTTATATTAAAGAATGAACCTCGATTTTTGATCTCTGAATCACACAGATGCATTTGTGTACAGTCAGTTTGATTATTAACATAACAAATTATATACCATTTCATGTTTGTAGTGAGGATGGATATATTAGAAGTGATTAGAAGTGATCGTGATATGAATATCATTGAGTACTTTCAATTGATGTATTAAGTTTGATTACAACCAAGTATTTTTATAGAGATTTTTATTTTTCACAAAAGCTGTTTTCTGTCTAGTATTTACTCATGGCCTTATTTGTTGATTAGGGTCAGATCAAAGAGGAAACCTGTGGTAAAAAAGAAAAAAATTGTGCTCATCCTAAGAGAATTCAACCCACCAGTTCTGTGACAGGGAATGTTTTGCTCAAATTGATCTTGTTATGAAGTGTTAACTGGTTATAATTACTGTTCGACCAACTGACCTTATTTAGTTGTTGCACAGAAAATAGATGGTGAAAATGAAAGGCTTTGAAAACGTTGTGTCATGTTGAAAGTTGTCCTTATAATCACACTTTCAGCCAGGTTTGTCAATATCAGAAAGAGAGATAATAGAGGTGAGCTGCAGTACTGAAGTAGGAACCTGCATCCTCTCAGTATCTGCTCAAACTGTCCTATTTTTATTTATTTTTTGTTTATTTATTTTTTTCAGAGAAGCTGGCAGTTACAACAGCTTACATGGATTTTAGATGCAATTTTTATGAGCTTACTGAAAATCTTATATTTGTACTTTTAAAGTAGAAGTATTTTCATTTTTGTGTCATGAACGATATTTCCATGAAAAAGATGGACAAAATGTACCAAAGACTTTTAAATGTATATATTTATTTAGTAAATTATTACTCTGACTTTGTAAAACAGTTAATCTATAATGCATTTTTCTTCATATATTCTCTTTTTATCTTCTAATATGCATATACATTCATCACAGAATCCTAAAAAGGTATGATAATTAAGCAGCACAACAGCATATTAGAATGATTCCTGTGACACTAATTATGATCATGTGACTGAAGACTGGAATGATGATACTGATTAATTAAAATGTACTATTTTAAAATATATAAAATATATATTAAAATAGAAAACAACAATTATAGATTGTAATAAAATTTCTATGAATTTCTTGATAAGATAAATGCAGCCTTGTTGAGCATAAGGGACTTATCAGCTTTTCAACTGTAGTGTATACAGTATTTATATTAAAGTATTTGAATTTGTTTTTGAAAATAAGTAAATAAATAAAGTTTGTCACACACTTTAGGTAAATGCTTAAGATTTAGGTTAACAGCAAAACAACAAAAATGGTTTGTAATTATTTATTTATTTTTTAATTTCTAACCTAAAATCTTTATGTTTAATTATAACAAACTCATGTACATATTTTTAATCAACTACACTTTATTATTATGATGATGTTTGGGTTTCTTACTTTCGGTTGTCAGTCCGGAATGCATCCATAATCACCATACGGTTATTTTTTCTGAATTCCACCAGAGCATTATTTCTGTGGAGACACAGCCAAACTCACAATACAGCCTTAAGTTTAATATATGTATGATTTGGGAATGTCTAGGAGAGGGAAGCTGTCATTAATTGTTTGTTTATTTAGTATTTATTTTCACAGGCTTCTGTTTTTCATAGATGCTGGCTCAGGTGTAGATCAAAAATGGAATGAAACAGAAAATTTTTAATGGTTGGAGATAAGATATGCTCTACTAACAGTGTCCACAAGTCATTATAGCAAAGTTTTATCTACCTAAAGCAAGAGGTGACCTTGTCGTCACTTTTCTTCTTCACTGTGTGCTGTAAAAATAGTCCAAACCACTGAGACCGAGCTGCGCACTGCTGTCTCATCTTCAGAGTGAATCAGACAGACTGAGACTTGCACACACAGAGAAAATGATAGACACAGGACCTAGCAGTCTCTAGCTTTCAGTAGCCTGAGGTTTCTAGTGCACACATTTTTTTTTTTTTTTTTACCTGCCAGCTGTATTCTGCTCCACATTACATCTGAACAATCTTGCCAAGGATATGCTCATATGATCGAGGGAGGAGTTTTTGATTGTAAGACATTCCAAACTGGTGGTCCATGGCCATAGTGAGTGAACAAGGCTCCGCACGCAGCTTTGCTTCAGTAAAGGCCATATGGCGTGGGAGCTTTGGAAATACGGGAACGCTCGTTATGGACATTTGTGGAAAGGAGTGCTCTGCCTTGTAGGCAGCCCAGAACCCTCTTATGGTCCCTTTAGTGCACATTTCTAGCACAACATCTGGTTGCATGTACTTATTGTCCTCCATTCAAACCCTTACTAAGCAAAGCTGCTCCAAACATAGCAGAACATTGAGATTACAGTATGGTTAATGTTGGTAAAAGGGGATGCAGGAGAGATGATAGAGAGTGAATCAGGTGGAAAGCAGCAAACTCTATCCATATGACCCTGTTTACACCTGGGATTAACATCCAGTTTGGATGATCCAATCAGAAGAGATCAGACAAGAGGGATTACAGTTTATACTTGGTATTGACATGTCATGTTTAAAATGCACTGTTGGTTACCACTTCTGATTGGATTTCGTCAACTGAATCATCTCTGATTTCATGATCACACATATCATATCAGAATGTGTAACTGATATTTTCTTTTCATGGCTGCTAGGATAGTTTTTTTTTAAATATCTGATAACATATATGCAGAATTAAAGCCCTATTCGGACGGGACTAGTTTTACAGGGGGTCGTTAGAGAAATCTGCGTTTCACAGACGTACTTGGTGATTTTAATCCCGTCCGAATCTGCCACGTCTGTGTTTTTCTCACACAACCTCTGTGATAATTCCAGAGCAAATTACCTACCGTTTTTCAGCAAACTCAGTGATCCTCTGAGAAAACTAACCCCGTCCGAATGCGAATGTCTGTGATTGCCGGTGATATTTTATTTCACAACGCGTTTCCTTGTGTGTTTTGGCCAACGTGAATTACCGTAGAATCTCTTACCGCGCGAATGTTTGATATATTTGCTTAGCGGCAAATAAATAATAATAAAAAAATAATACAAATAATAAAATCAAGAGCAAGATCAAGTAAACTGTTATTGTAATATCAGCATCAGGTAAGATTACTCACGTTCATTTATGTAGGCTACTCAGTTACATAATGTTTTAATTACATTTAATAAAAAAAAAAAATAATAAAAAAAAGGAAAACAAGTTAAACTAAAAGAACCACACATTAACATGGTTTTGCTATACTAGCCATTTAGTATTTATTGTATAATAACACTACGGCAATCATTCTGAATGAATGAAATGCACGCATACAGAGATAGAAATATAGAACGCAAAATAATGTGCATCAGTGATGCGAGGGTCAATGTATTAAAAACCCGCACAACGTTTTCAACTAACAGGCCCGCAACTCGGACCACAAAAAAAAGGAAAATAATATTTTGTATATGTTTTGTATATGTTTTGTATTTTGTATTTTTTTTAAAGTAGTAAATGCTCATCGTAGCATCATTGGGCCATAGATGTTGGAAGTAGGTAAAAAAAAAATAATATCCATAATAATTTCAAATTTTGTCAAGAATTATAAAAACATAAAATCGTCAATAAACTCATAATTTGTTCTAAAATTGTCTAGTCTGGCTATGTCTGTTTTGATGTTTCTGTTCAGCAGACAATCAGTTCCGATCAGAGCTTGTGAGCGGAGAGCGCATTTCTCCATATAATACACTCCGCTCCCTCATTCCGTGGGGTCTCTCTCAACCCAGAATTGCCTGCTGGTTCGAAAATATGCAAGGAGACATTTAATTGTTTAGTAATAAACTAGTGTTTTCTGTGTCACTGCAAAGATGAAGTTGACGATGCGTACTCGCCATGAACACCAGAGAGAAATGCACATTTCATACGGATTGCATATTCAGAGAGTAGCCTATTTATTTTGGTTTTAATATTTTCGTGTAAAAGTAGACATTTCAAGCTTTCTGTAATATATAGCCTATATTTCTCAAATCTGTGAAGCACAAGCTTTCGGTGCCCTCCAGTTCACATGCAATTCAAATAATCATGCCAGCGTCTCATTACATCGTCTGCTATATATTTGCTTCTTATTTATAAAATACGGGCAATTGATTGATAAAACATTGATCAAAATTAAGATACAATTTATACAAAACGAAAATCTTTTAAAAAGAGTTTTCTATAAAACAAAACTTAATGAAGTCGTCAAAATGTATATTCCGGTGTGAGGAAAATGGCGGCATGGTCCGATCTGCCGAAAGCCGGTAGTGAGCAAGCTTTGTAGGCATTCTTAAACTGAGTGTAGCAATGATCCAGTGTATTCGATCCTCTGGTTGGACAGGATACATGTTGATAAAACTCAGGCATAACTTGCCTGAGGTTGGCTTTGTTAAAGTCCCCAGCGATGATAATAGCAGCGTCAGGATGTTTGTTGATGTTACCGCTGAGCGCATAGTGAAGTTCAGACAAAGCCAAACCTGTGTCTGCTTGTGGTGGGATATAAACAGCAGTAACGATGATCGATGAAAATTCCCGGGGGAAATAGAATGGGCGGCAGATAATGGCTAAATGTTCCAGATGAGGCGAGCAGGAGCGTGACAGAGTGGAGATATTCTTGGGGTCACACCATTTCTTGTTAATCATGAAACACACTCCTCCACCTTTGGATTTGCCGGCCTCGGCTGTCCTGTCCATTCGTAAAACAGATAAGTTTTCAGACGGCGTTACAGCAGCGTCCGGGACCAAGGGCGTGAGCCATGTTTCCGACAAACAAAGGATGTTACAGTCTCTAATGTCCCGTTGGAAACTTATCCTGGCTCTAAGATCGTCCATCTTATTTTCCAGAGACTGGACATTGGCGAGCAGAATGCTCGGTAGAGGAAGACTGTGAGTTCTTTTCCTCAATCTGTTGCGAATCCCAGCGCGTTTTCTGCGGTGTTTCTTGATCCGTTGCCTCGGGTGGTTATTCAGGTGGCCATTGTTCATCTTGGCGTTCCGGAGAATCTCAGATGGTCACGATGGGTTGGAGGATAAAGTGTCCTAAAACAGGTCAGTGAAGCAGAATTCAATGTCCAAAAGTGTTTCTTTGTTTTAAATGATCAGTGCAGAGGTTATGTGTGTAAAAAGAGAAAGGAAGAGTTAATAAAAACACAATCTAATCGGAGCGACCTGGACGGTGACTGGACTCGGCGGCGCCATCTTCGGAAAAAAGATGGGGAGATAACTCCCCATTTAAATGTAATTTTTAGTGCAATTTCTATGCTATGGTGGGGCCTGAAACCTGACTGAAAATCTTCATGCAGATCTTTTTTTTTTTGCAAGAAGGATCATCAATTTGAGGTACGATATCTATATCAGTAAGATCGATTCCATGTGATATAATTAAATCTAGCGTATGATTAAAAAAAGTAGGCCCGGTGACATTTTGCTTTACTCCAAAAAAGGTTAATTAGGTCAGTAAACACATGCATCATTTGTATTATCAACGTGAATCTTAAAATCTCAGACAATTAATGCTTTATCCATGTTAACCAATAGGTCTGAGAGGAAATCTGCAAATTCTTTTAGGAATTCTGTATACGGCACTGATAGTCTATATACAGTAGACAGATAAAAAGATACAATATATTTATTTTGCATATCTGACAGAGTACCATTAATAATAAGTATTTCAAATTATTTAAAATTGTATCCTGTTTTCTGGGTAACATTGAGAATATCACTATATATTGTCGAAACACCTCCCCCACAACCAGTCTGACAAGGCTCATGCTTTTAACAGTAGTTTGGTGGAGTAGACTCATTTAGACAAATATAATAATTTGGTTTTAGCCAGGTTTCAGTCAAGACTCTTATCATCTGTCATCTTATCATGTATTAATAGTACATCAAAACTATTATCTTTGTTCATTTAATTTACAATAACTGCTTTGGATCATACACTTATAATCCCAGTTGGGATCTCCCCACCCTTCAAAAATTAGACTTTTAGCCAATTCCATGCCCTCATCTGTGAACGAACCCTCTATAGGATATGGAGTTTCAATTCGTGGTTTCATGCACTCTGACCATCCTGCCATATTACTTACAAAAGGTTCCGTATAAAACACTTGATTATTTCTGAACATAAAATCAGCTGATGTTTCTCCTGGTAATGGTCTTGAGATTGAACCCCGCCCCCTATCTTCCACTTAAGATAGCAGTACCAATGGTAATATCTAGGCAGTGATAAGTAAGCAAGCTTGCAGTTCAAAATTCTCCTATTCTCTTTTGCCCAACCTCAACTGTGATGCATGTATCGTATTGTGACCTTGGGTGATTTTCCTATGTATTGACTTACACAAAGCTTTCGCCCTGATCGTCACTAAATCACCTTCTTTTGTTTAGGTGTTGCCTAGTTTTGGCCTCTCGCCAAACCAATTTCGGGTCGCCCGCTAAACACCTTTTTCTTTTGGGTCACAATATATCAACATGTAATAACAATTGTTAATAAATTTCCACAGTATGGATTTTAGTTGAATTTCAATTCCCGAACTAAATAAATTTCCGTGTTAAAATACGCAGTCCGATAGTTAAAATATGCAGTCGTGATCAAAAATACAGTATGGCCAGTACTGCACATCCAATTACTCCTCACTAATAGTCAACAAACAAATCTTGTAACAAGTGAGTACTGTTTCCAGCCTTAGTGTAACAACAATGGATAATTCCACTAGCAATTAGTGATTACAACTCCTTCCCGTCTCTTTACGGGAAATGCGGGTTAATTTTTACATTAATCCCCTCTTAGGATCCTACAGGGGTAAACGCTATATGTCCTTCAAGAAATATACTAAAACACTCACCCTCTTTGTCGTAGGTCTGCCTGATTCTCTTGTGTGTCTTTTCCTCACTCGATCTCGGGACTTTAATTTGCGGTTCTGTAGGAGATTCCCCCCTTTCGCGGGCCAGCCCCCAGACTGTAAGAATAAATTGTATATTCTTGCCTTCAAGATCACAAATATAATTTTGGTTCAGGTTGGGTTATCTGAGCAGAGGAGAGCTGGTACCAGGGACCAAAGAATGAGACACACAAGTGATGCAGTTCATTCTAAGCTCAACTTTATTGTCCAATGGGTGTCACTTTTATACAGCATCTTTGAGGAAGTGAGGCAATGGAATGTCTGGCAAATAATAGCTGAATAAGCATATCTGACTTCATTGGGCAATCATATACCATGAAACAAGAGTAAGGTTCAAATCTCAGCACATCATACTTTCATCACAAAATGTCCTTTAACACAAGATGTTCACGTGCACAAGCAGAATCTCAAAGTGATCTAATGTTTAGGAGTCCACATTTTAAAAAAAAAATTTTCTGGTTTAATCATGATCAGTTTTTTTCTAGATCCTACTGTACAGTAAATTTATATTATGACCTCACTATTCGGGGAACAGACAGTTTTAATAGATTAGACAGCGCAAGTACTTCTATCATTTAAGTGGGTAGAACAAAAGCCATCATAGTAGTTATTTGAGAACTGACTTACCAGTCATATGAAGAGTAGCGTCCTGGAGATGTTGTTCGACAGGAGTTCTGCTCCAAATATGCTGTGGTGCAGGCCAACAGCACAAAAAAAGCCTAGGACGCTCCCAGAAGAGATTCATATTATTAACAAAGAGCAGTTTCTGTTCATTACACCATGACGCCATGAAGCACGACCGTTCCAGGGGTGTAGAGTATTAGAAGTGCACGCGGGATTAGAGGCAACCACACTGGCGATGCCAACGGGCTATAATCTAAATAGCGGACTCGGGAAATCAAAATAGGTGTGCCTGCTCTGTTTTCAGGGTGATGCTGATGAGAGCTTGGGCCACGCGTCACAATGTATATATATATATATATATATATATATATATATATATATATATATATATATATATATATATATATATATATAATTATTTCATTATTATTATGATTATTTATGCAAAATCATTTTGATTTACTATAGTGATCTAAATGGCCAGAAATTTATTTTGATCCCGTTTTGGTGCAATACATGTGTTATATGTGTAGGTGGTCCATGTTGTCCTTGGTGCATCGAGAAGCAAATTCAATGAGGACATATGCATCCCTAAAGTCATTTTTCACTGGTTATCTTCACCTCCACTGTAACTCTTAAATGTATATGGGTCAAGTTGAACTCCAATAACATCAAATCTCTATGGTTTTTGAACGTCTCATTATCAAACACAATGACTTCAAACCTGCACCATATTTGTTTTGATAGCAGTGAAAGTAAAATGTTTAATGAATAATAACATTATTTTTGCCATTTGTCTTACACAGCCATATCATATGGCTTCAGAAGACTTGGAATAGTAATACTTTTTTACTTGATTATCTCCAACTGAGATTAGCTTCAAATTAGCTTCATTAGTTCAATGGATTTTCACAAGAAGCTGCTTTAACCCCCGTTTCCTTTTTCTTGGAAAACACTAACAGCATACTGGGATGGTGTAACATGCTGGTGCAGGATTAAGTGCATGACAAAGGAGAGTATCCACAAGGAAACTATTAGTATTTGATTCACAGGAATTCACAGAAGAAGCTACGCAAATGTAAAGGACAACAATATGAGACAATGCAATACAAGTAACCGACCAAGGAAATTAACTATGATTTATAAAACTAACAGATATGTAACATATTGAAAGACATTTGATTGAGTAAATAGTAAAACACAACAAAAATTTTTGTGAACAATTACTTTAATACCAGATGTAAAAAAGGACCTTAAGTGCTCTAGCTGCAATGCCTAAAGGAATAACTGGTCTGTACTTTTCCTTTTTACATTTTTATCTCCCACATAATGGTTAATATTAATCATCAAGATCAATAACAATGTGACTGCATCACTTTCAGGTTTCAATTTGTTTGGAGTAAGAGTAGGTAGTTTAACAAGCCCTTGAAAGGATTTTTATCCATATTACAGACGGCAAGCAGCGTAACCTAACGTTATTCCAGGGGGTTTGTCCCTGTAGACTACTTTAGATAGTGATTTTGTGTGTGTTTGTGTGTGTGCGTGCATATTAGTTTAGTGAATTCACTTTATAATGTTTTACACATTTTTGCTCTTGATGTTGAGTATTGGCACCATTATTTTTGTTTGATTATAGAAAAAGGAGGACTGAATGGTTCACAAACATCATGTCCAACATTTAATGTGCCAGACGTACAATGTTAACTACTCATCTGTTCTTCTTTTCTGCAGGCAGTTAAATTGTTTCAACAAAATTATGTAACAACATACTTTGTTCTTTAAATGTGCCACACTTACACTGTCTTAGGAATGATGGAAACCAGGAGTATAATCAAAAGTCTTTTATTTGACGAAACACAAGGGTAATCCAACACAGGAGTTATGAATGGCACATTTACTGATAAAGTAGACCTGACAAAAACAAACTGAACAGACTAGGACTTAAGTAAAAAAGGGAAATTAAGATAATTAACTAAACACAGCTGGAAACACAGGTGTATGAAATGACTAATCAAACTAATAAACAAAACAAGGATAGGAACATGACCATATAAGGGAACAGAAACAGAGGCAAAACATGATACAGACAGTACATGATCATGACATCCCGCCCCCTCACTGGAAGGTGCGTCCTCGCACCGTAGCAACAACAGAGGGAGGCGTGGGTGGGAACCTGGGAGGAGGTTCCAGAGGAAGACTGACACCCAGGAGGGGGCTAGCAGATATATACCGAATATGAAACTTTGAGACTTTAACTGAAGAAGTAATGCCATTTGTAAGATGTTAAAGGTCCTGTTCTTCGTGATCCCATGTTATAAACTTTAGTTAGTGTGTAATGTTGTTGTTAGATTAAAATTAATATCTGTAAAATTCTAAAGCTCAAAGTTCAATGCCAAGCGAGATATTTTATTTAACAGAATTCGCCTACAAAAATGACCCATTTGGACTACATCCCTCTAGTTCCTGCAGTAATGACGTCACTAAAACAGTTTTTTGACTAACCTCCACCCACATGAATACACAAAAAAGGGGGCGTGGTTTTGTTGCGCTCCGACGGAGAAGAGGAAGAGTTGCGTTTGTGTTTGTTGAAGTGTGGTCGAAACGCTGTTATTTTCATCTTGGAGTCCAATCACCTTTGTTTGGGCTTCCCAGGGTCACTGTACTTGGAGATTAATGTTTACAATTTATGTTTACCTCGGTTCCCGAACATTATAATCCACATGTAAAACTATGTGCAGCACATTTTGCTGAGGACAACTTGCTGAGGACAGCTTCTTCAATCTCAATCAGATTAATGCCGGATTCGCACAAATATTATTCCTCAAAGATGGAACATTTACCTCTTTAAATGGAGAAGGCTATGTTTATGGACCAAAACTGGTAAGTGTATTTTATTATTTAAGTTGGTGCGTTTAACAGTTTCTGTAACTTATTACACAAAGGGCAACGCTGTTAAGCTTCGTTAACTAGATGTTAGGGCTGTGCAAAAAAAAAAAACGAAAGAAATTTTCATGCGCATCTCGTCAGTAGAAACGCTCCTATGATTATAAGTACATCTCCAGCACATGCTCCTGCCCACTTGCTTCTCAAAACTAGCCCAATCGCGTTTCCAGGAGGGCCGCGTGTGCTCAGCTGCTGTCGAATCACAACACAGGAACCGCTGGCACAATCACAACTCGTTATGTATTTCTGAAGGAGGGACTTTATAAAACAAGGAAGTCATCAGCCCGTTTTTATGACAGTGAAAACAGCGGTATACAGATATTGTTGGCAATTAAAGTGTTAGATTTGCTTCAGGCAAACAATTAGTCACAAATGAATTAGTGAACTGCAAACTAAACCCTGGGAAATACATGAGTTAGAAAATAATTTTCTAATTTATGATAATTTTCGACCGGGCAGTTCTACATGAACGAGTCCCTGGGCCGTGCAATGTCCACATTGGTGGTCCAGGATTATCATCTCTGGCTGTGTCTGGCCGACATTAGAGAACAGGATAAGATACAGTTTTTGAATGCTCCTGTGTCCCATACCAGCCTCTTCGGCGACGCCATCAAGAGCTTCGCCCAGAGGTTCTCGGCCGCACAGAAGCAGACTGAGGCATTTGCGCACATCCTGCGCTGGAGGAAACCTGCAGCTTCCATTCTGGTTCAGCCACTCAGCCTTCTCATTGCCGAGGGCGCCCCACCGCGGCCGCCCCCGCTCCTGTGCAGCAGCATTCCACCAGGCAGCATCGTTGAGCTGGTCACAAGCAGGACGCCCAGCCCGCCTAGGCCCCCACCAAGCCTGGTGGCAAGCGCAAGTGCAGTAGACACTGAGGCGGGCAATCCAGAGGGCCGGGTGGAGATTTCTTTGTTAAATTTTGTTTGTGTTCCACTGATGGCCCAGTAGCCTAGCAGTACCCAAAACTTCAATAAAAGAGTGTTTTCCTCAGTTTCTGGGTCTCAAGGAGAGGAGAGTTGTAAACTGTACCTGCCCATTTGCATGTCGCAACTCACCTGCCACCTCCTCCTGTGGAATCAGAAGCATCTGAGGTCCCTTCGCGCCATCCAGGCAGCCGATGAGCTGTCTCAAGCAGGACTTCTAGGAGAGTGGAGACTCCAACCCCTGGTGGTTCAGCTGATTTGGAGTCAGTTAGGTGTTGCTCGAGTAGACCTGTTTGCCTGAGTCAGTTTGGTGTTGCTCGAGTAGACCTGTTTGCATCTCCAGAAACCACCCACTGGCAGTGATTATAACTCCAAAGACACACTGGCACACAGATGCACAAATATGTGTTCCCCCCATCCTGAAACTGTGCAAGGTCAGGAAGGACGAGGAGCATGAGTTCGGGGAACCATGTCCTGTTGGGCCAGTATGGAGCCACTAACAAGACCTGGTTCTCGGAACTCATGCTCCTGTTGAAAGCCCCTCCCTGGCCGATTCCTCTGATGAATTATTTGCTCTCTCAGAGATGGGGCACCCTTTGGCACCAACGTCCAGACCTCTGGAAACTCCATCCGTGGTCCCTGGATGGGATGCAGAGGATCTAAGTGACCCACCCCAGGAGGGAGCTCTCACTATTGCTTCAGTACACGCTCCATCCACAAGACAGGCTTATGCACTGAAATGGAACCTATTTGTCGAATGGTGTTCCTCCCACCAGGAGGACTCCTGGAGATGCTCGATCAGAGGCGTGCTTTCCATATTGCAGCAAGGGTTGGGGCGTAGGCTGTCCCTTTCCACCCTTAAAGTGTATGTTGCTGCTATTTCAGCCCATCACGACCACATAGAGGGGAAGCCATGGAGAAGCCATGGGGAAGCATGATCTGGTCATCAGGTTTATTAGGGGGCCAGAAGGTAAAATCCTCCTAGGCCTCCCTCCCTACCCTCTTGTGATTTGACATTGATGCTAAGAACACTACAAGTTTCCCCCTTTCGAACCCTTGCAGTCAGTCAAGTTGAAGTTTCTCTCTATGAAAACCCTACTCCTGAGCGCACTGGCCTCAATAAAGAAGGTGGGGGACCTGCAAGCATTTTCGGTCGATGAATCGTGCCTTCAGTTTGGGCCTGCTTATTCCAGTGCAACACTGAGACCCCAGCCCAGCTACATGTCCAAGGTTTCTACCACTTCCTTCAGGGACCAGGTGGTGAACCTGCAAGTGCTGCCCCTGGAGGAGGCAGACCAAGCCCTAGCTTTTCTCTGTCCTGTACGTGCGCTGGAACTACTTGTATTTATACTACTGAAATCATATGCTGATGGTCCGCTCTGCAACAAACATGTGAACAAACAATTGGCCAGATTTATTGCATATCTAGATTTATATTGTTTTATTGACAGATTGTACAGGTTCGAGAAGCAATGGGCTTCTTCACACAGCCTGTGCATGTGCAATAGGGCTTTTGAAGAGTTTTTTTTTCACAAAAAATGGAAGGCACGCGGTCGTCTGCTCAAAGCCTCCGCGCACACTCTCCGAATGTGATTTTTACATCATGCTACCGTTGTTAACATTAATAATTTGAGAATAAAATATAACAATAATAATTTGCATGGTTTGATGTGATATGAGCTAACCGATCTTTAGATTAATTCACCATTGGCAGCACAATTTATTGTAATGCTTTTTTCCTCATTTGTTTAGAACAAACATGGTAGACTTGTTACTTACATGTTCAGAAAATACATCACCTTTGCACTGTGAATCTCCTATAAAGTGGAGTCCAGCCGTGGACAAAGAGGAGTCCAGCCCGAGGTCATCATATGTGGTTGTCTGCCGGCCGTGCAGTTCTCCAGCCCGCGGGCCACCACTCACTCAGCCTGCTGCCCGTTCCTCACTCTAGGTGTTGGGCCATTCCTCACTCTAAGCCGCCGTCCGTTCCTCAGTTCCAACTTTGCAAGGACAGTCTGACGCTTCTGACTCACAGCCTGTAAGTATGTTTTTTATATTTAAAGTATATGCCACTGATGATTAAAATGCAAGTTTTGAGCAGTGTAGAGTAGCGCTTGTTGTTTGTCATTTCTTCAGACATGATTTTATGTTTACGAAGCGCAATACACTACACGTAAAGAGACAGTATAAGTCATTAAATCAGTAATTATGTCCCCACTGGATGCAACAAATAGTTTATAATGTTTTGTTGTTGTTTTTTTGTCTTGTCGCACCAGTTAAGGGATGTATCATTTCGGTCACATGCTTGAGGTATTCAATGTTTGCAAGTTACTGTCTAAACTGTTCTATCAGATTTCGCCATGCTGTTAAACATACCTGTACAACATTTTTCTGTTGTCAGCAATGAACATGCATCGGCTGTCTTAACGGTTGCGTTGCGAATGAAAGGCAAGCTTAAGAAAACAGAGGGATAAATAATAAATGTGCCATAACAAAAGGATGCCATGCTCTGATGTCACCCCAGATGTTTAGAGAGGAAAGCCAGCCAGACAAGCTCTCATGAATAAGAGACCCAGACAAGGAAACCGCCGTTAGACAGTCAGCTCAAGCACTGAGCAATACACAACAAAATGAACCAAATGGCCTGTGCTGCAGCTAGAGGAATCAGGGAAGCTCTCTCTTGCACAGCAGCTATTTTCTTCAGTTCAGTCAAGCGGGCTGACATTATTCAGGGCATGCTGACTGCATCCTCTGTACCCTGATGGTATTGATTTCTGGAGACAGAAAACACGACTGCTTTACTTCACAAAAAAGAAAGAAGTGTAACATAGACAATAATGCTCTAAGACCAAAGCATCTGGGATGGAATTCAGAAAGGTCGGTGGATTTATTGAAATAGGCTGACATTTATAAAGTAATATATGTTTCACTATGAAGGTCTAGCCTTTTTAGAAGGCATCATTTACACCATGACTGTTTGACTTATGAGAGCGAATTTGTTTCTCAAGCAGGAAATGAGAAAAAAGCCCATCCATGAGAGGCTCATCTCATCTCATCTATCTATCTATCTATCTATCTATCTATCTATCTATCTATCTATCTATCTATCTATCTATCTATCTATCTATCTATCTATCTATCTATCTATCTATCTATCTATCTATCTATCTATCTATCATTTGAAAGCATTTTTTATTTCATTAAAGCACCTGTCCTCTGTTTTGGCTAAACACATTAATAGATTGTTTCCCCAACTCGGTTCATTCATTCATTTAGTACATAAAAGCCTTTTGACTGAAAACTATTTTTTGCTGAAGATTATGTTCTGCTAACTTTATCTGTTTCAGCTATCTGTTTTCATATGAGCAGAAAATAAATGTTCACCCTGCAAAAACAGTTGATAGGCCTATGTGTTGATAGTTTGTACCAAACACTAAGGACTTGAGGACCCAGCCTATTTGTTCTGTGAAGATGCAAATATTACAGTTCATTGAGGTTTTGAAAGAGAATGCTTTATATATATATATACATATATATATATATATATATATATATATATATATATATATATATATATATATATATATATATATATCCTGCAATGTTTTGATGATTGAAGTAAAGGGAGATTTTCATGAATTTTTCCAAAACGTTTCACTGTATCTGACGGCATGCAGAAAAATTCTATGTTACCATGGTAACCCCTCCCACAACATATGACCTTGCCACTCTCAGATTTTAGCACCTGCCAAAAAGCAATATTCACTTTAACGTCCAAGGTGTCTGAGCAAAAGGGGGAAATTTTGTCTAAACAGTCGCTGGAGCAGGCTGGAATTTTGGCCTTTTTTTTTTTTTTTTTTAAGTAGGCCTTTTGGAAAAAAATTTTTTCCAAGAATGCCTTCTGGCTGTTCAGTTAGACTCTATCTCAAGTTTACACCTTGGAAGATTTTTCACTTTGGAGTAGACACACAACAGCAGAGAGGCAGAGCAGCTGCGCATGACTTTTAAACACATAAAAATAGCCAGGGAGCTTCTGCTATATGGAGCAGGTTTGGTGCAGTTTTTGCGAGTGATGTTATTAGATGACGGTGGGACATTCTGTTCTTACTCACAGCTTACGAGAGCTGGCCCCAGTTACCATCCATTACTATTTGTCAGGTATGCACTGTGTAGGTATGTGTCTTTGTGCAGGACAAGACTCCATCCCCAACTGCTCCTATTTAAATCTGTGTGTGCCCTCTATTCTGTTCTCCCTCATTAACTATTGTGTTGTGCAATCATATTATGTTATAATACAATTGCTTATTAGGTTGCTCTTGCAAAATTCTCCTCCAGCCTGCCGAGTGGTTGGATGCAAAGCTCATTCAGCATAATGTTTTTAGCTGCTTATGAAATCATTATTAAATATTAGTGGTTTCCTGCTTTGCATCGATGTAATAGTGAGTCATTATTTTGAAGTCATTAATTGCTGTGGTTTTATGCAGTGCACAGATTTATGGATCTTCCTCATTCACAAACAAGGTTGTCCTTTTAATGTTTACCTCATTAATGCTTAATTGTTCCCTTATTAATTCATATGTAAATTAACTGAATTCATATATCTAAGCTGATAGACTCATAACTGATTAAAAAAAATGACTATGAGATAAATTAAAATATAACACAACAAATTGGACTCTATAAATGTTTATTGTGATCTTAAAAAAAGGCTTTTGAAATCAGTTGAAATTAAATAACCAAATAAACAGTGTCTATATATGCATTTCTTTACAAATATATAAATAATCATATAAATATAATTTATTAGTTTAGTTTACTTGTGTTCATTAATTAAACGTTTATATTTGAAAAAAAAAAATCTAATTAAATATATAATTTTATGTATGTATTCTTTTTCAATATTAACATTTACTGCCTTTTAGTTTATTAGCAAATGACAGTGAAATAGTATAGTTTAATAGTATTATTTAGTTTGATATAAAATATGGAAAAATAGAAAAATAATACTAATAATTAAAACATTTCTGTACATAATTTGTTTGTGTGTGTGTGAGCTGAATCTGCTGTTTGATTTACTGTTTTTGCCTAGACTATAAATTTCATTCAGAATACGTTTCTATTTTACAAGCGCCGACCAACAGCAAAAGACACCAGAGGGGTTATACATTGATCAAACAAAAGCTGAAAACCGTGTCGTTTGTCGTTTGTCTGCGTCTGTTGTTGCAGTGTGAATTGGCCTTTTATTCCAGTGTAACATCATTTACATTCATTCCTTTCACGGCCTTTCTGAATGCAGATGTCTAGGACAATACAGAGCTTAAATTAATTTACACACTCAAATGAAGACTCGCTAGAATGAAGATTGTGTTGTCATTATGTAATTTAGCAAAGCCAATTCTTAGTCTGAGTCATCCATCTCTTTAAGGAGTCTGTGATGTCTTGCAGCAAACACATTCTTTTTTGTTTTTTTGTTTTTGAGCATTAATAATTGTATTCTCTTACAGGAAGCTTCGCATTGGCTGATCTGGGCATATGTGTGCCTCCTCCGTCATCCGCTGTATATTGTTCTGATATAAGCCTCCTTCAGGACAGATACATTCTGAACGCTGGATCCGATGCCGACTCAGACCCTGAGGGGGTCATGACCCCGGAGCGTGTTGTCCAGCTGTCGAGCGGACAGCCCCTGAAGTCCTGCCGCAGCTCTCGCCTGTCCAGCCCTGACCACTCTGTACTCACTCTCACTGACTCTGAAAATGAACACAAGACTGAAGAAGAATCAGGTAGGAAAGAGAGAAAAACACTTTGGTTTGGAGGAATGAAACAAATGAAGAGACAAATGAAAAGACACTGATGATTGGAGATGTATCATTAGTTCCAACAGCGAATGCCGGTGTAATGAGACATTTAAATGAAATGTTCTCATTTCCCCAGAGACCTTCAGCCTTTTTTAGTGTGAAACTGAGCATACTGTATCATTGAATAAGGACTATTTATATGATTCCCAGCACTTAGGTGTCAATATTTGTAAAGCCATGGCATTTTCTGAAGACTGCATTTACTGCTCTGGCGAGATCAAAGCAATTTACAAACCAAAGCAGAATTATCTCAATACCTGCAAACTCAAGTGGTGTTTCGCTTTGATATAACGAGATTTTATTGCAACAAGCCGGCTCGTCTAACTTGCCAATGTCAAGTACTCTGTTATGCATTTATCTAGTTATTATGTCATATTTAGAAGATGCTCTTTGCTGACTGTTGAAGCGTCACAGTTGTAGTTTCTTCCTTTCATAAAACAAGCACCAGACATAAGCTTGTAAATTCAGAGATATCTGTATGGATAGTGAAGCTACATTCGTACTTTGTTGTGTATGTTTGTGTATGTATGTATGTATGTATGTGTGTGTGTGTATATATATATATATATATATATATATATATATATATATATATATATATATATGTATATGTGTGTGTGTGTGTGTGTGTCTGTGTGTGTGTGTGTGTGTGTGTGTGTGTGTGTAAAGAGATTTATGAATACTGCTGTTTACTGTTCAATAGTTTGGGGTCAGTAAGATAAAAAAAGTAATTAATCATTTTATTCAGCAAGGATGCATTATACTCATAAAAATGGACTGTAAATACATTTACAATGTTTCAAAACTAAATAAATGCTGTTATTCTGAACTGTCTAGTCATCTGAGAATCCTGAAAAAGATGCATCATAATTTATGCAAAACTTGAAAAATTGATCATAATACAAAATGTTTTGTCATACAACCTATTAGCAATTGGTTCAGTTTACTAGTGATCAGCTCTTGCAGCTTAAGAGAAGCAAAACATATTATGAACATATGAAAGCAAACATTTTTGTTTGTGTTTGTGAAAAAAAGCACTGCACATTTTCCAAAATGATGAAATTAGATTTTGCACACCACTGAAAGGCTTTCATTGCACACGCAGAAAATGAAAAAGAAGAGGAAGTGAACAGAGCAAAGTGATTAGGGAGGAGATGTGATTCTCCAGGGGATACTAATAGACAAGGAGCAGGATTTCCTCATTGAAGTGAGCAGGCATGTAGAAAGGGAAAGTAGATCTAGAATGTTGAATACACACAGTCATCGTTCAAATCCAGCCCAGCTATGCTAATCCATTCTTGGACATCAAGGCCACCACATGCATTAATGAAAGCAGGTTGTGCAAGGGAAAGGCACAATGCAGGATTTATGATACCTGCAGCGACATGCAATAAGCACCAGGTGCGTCTCATCACGCACTCCCTGTAGTGTTCCTGTTTTGTTCACCTTCTTCTGGTGACACTTCCATTGTGAGCCTTCACATGTACTGGTGGTATGAGGGACAGGAAGATGATGATGATGTTGATGGGGAAGTTGGATATTGGGCATTGAGTGTTGATTGACTCTCACACAGTCAGATGATTTAACATAGGAAATTGATACTTTGCACTAATGTCACTTAAATCAATACATGCAGTTAATGTTAAACTCTCAGATGTTACATAAAATCAACTGGCAAAATTAAAATAACACCAAATGTTGCAATTTAGACAATAATAGTGAATTTGTCAACCAATCAAATTTATTAACAATATTATCCTCAACAGCATGGAGCACTAAGATTGTTGTTTTGTGTTTTTGAAAGAAGATTCTTATTTTCATCAAGGCTGCATTTATTTTATAAAAAATGCTGTCAAAAAAATTTAATATTGTGAAATATTTGTATAATTTTAAATAATTGTTAAATAACATTTTATTTTCACATATATTAAAATTGTATCTATTCCTGACCTCCTACGGGGCAGGAAAAAGATTTTCTATTAATTTTGTTTTTAGATTACATAAAAAATGAGACCAAAAAGCATTTACAATGCACAACCATTTTAAACTGTGAAAATTACAAGAAATGGTATTTGAGAACCAAATCAGCATATTGAAAGGATTTTTTAATTGTCATGTGATATTGAAGACTGGAGTAATGGCTGCTGAAAACTCTTTTTCACATTACATTTTGCAGCGACTAGTTAGTTATCCTGTTTATTCATTAATTAGATCACACCTGTTTGCATTTGGTTCAGTTGGTTGTCTTGTATATTTTATGATTTATATACCATTTTTGTGGAAAGTGCCAACGGCTGCTACACCCCTAAGGACTTTTCATAGGATATTTGGTGTGTCTTTAAAGGGAGGGACTTTGAGGCTTTTTGTTTGGAACGGTGGTTGATGACACTGCCACTGAAAACCTCTGGAGACAGCAGCAAAAGACTCAAGCCCTGCAGACATTAAAAACAGTAAAAGCAATATTTCTGCAGCAGTGCTTCATTTGACAAGATCAACTCCTCCATCGCTTTTGCCCTTTCTTTCAAGTGAGTGTAAGCATATGAACATTCTGGACAGTTTCCAGAACAGAAAACATTTTTGAGAGCATAACAGTCATTTATGCAATTGAAATAGGGAGTTTAAAAAATCTGGATGAATTTGTGCTGGTTAAAGAGTGGATATCACTGAAACATTAGCCTGGTGAAGTCTGAGAAAAAAAGAAAGAAAGAATGAATCACCACATTCACATTTTCCCACTCAATTGAACTTCTTTTACTCCCATAATTAAATCTTTTCTCTATGGTCTGTACCCACTGAGATAGCTGCTTCTATAAATAATCTTCATTCATACATGACCATCTTCAACGAGGATGCATTAAACTGCTCAAAGGTGACAGCTAAGACATTAATAATGTTACACAATTAGCAAATAAATGCTGTTATTGTTAACTAGAATGTTCCTGTGGCTCAGTGGTAGAGCATTGTGTTATCAGTGCAAAAGGTTGTGGGTTCAATTCCTAGGGAACACATGTACTTCTATTCACGAGTTCATGCTTACATATAATTAGCTGAGGTATGGTATGCTGTCTAGGGAAGGACTCCGAGCTCGGGAATGACCTAGAGTACCCCCACCCCTTCCCCGTCTAATTATAAACTCGAAGTGATGGGGTGGAGGAGGGATGCTGATTAACCGTCAATGGATAGAGGTAAGTCAGTGATATTTATACTGTGGGATTGATTACTAGATTGTGGTCCACCTGTGTTGATTGGGCTAATTATCTGACGCACTCCTCCCTAACCTTGTTAACGAGAACATCATAATATATATATATATATATATATATATATATATATATAGCATGAATGCACTGTAAACAGCTTTTGATTAAAAGCGTCTTCTAAATGCATAAATGTAAATGTAACTTTCTCTTCATCAAAGAATCCTGGTTTCCACAAAAAATAATGAGCAGCAAAACTGATAAACATTCACAACAATTAGAAATGTCTCTGGAGCACCAAATCAGCATATTACAGAATTGTTTCTCAAGGATCCTGTGACACTGAAGACTGGAGTAATGATGAAAATTCATATTTAATTAAAATAAAAATACCAAAATTTTAATAACATTTCACAGTTTTACTATTTACTGTTTTTCTGATTATACATATGCAGCCTTAGAGAGCTCTTCTTTCAAAAATGATAAAAAGTCTAACTGACCCCAATCTTTTTGCATCTTGCCTTCCACAAAGAATGAATCACCATAAACACGATTTCCCACTCAGTCTAACTTCTTTTGCTGCCTTAATTACATCTTTTCTCTACTGTTTGCACTCACTGAAATGACTGCTTTTATGAATAATCTTCATCCATACATGAGCATCTGCTTTGTGTCCAGCTGTGTTTGTAATTAGCACACAAGTAGCAAAATTATGTTTTCGTAGCCACCTGCCGTCTATCATTCTTGGTGACAGAGGTTCTTAACTCAGGTAATGGACACCTGAATCACAGCATCCATTAAAAAAAAAAGTAGTTTAGTTTGATGCACTTGGCCTCGGTGGGCGGCATCGGTGGCCGTTTTGACACTGTAAAAGACATCCACCGTAGTGAGCTGGGAGCAGCGTGATGTTCACAGAAGAATCGGTTGCATTGTTTCCACTGCTGCTCTGAGCCACAGTCGTCAAACACCCTTGTGGTAGCCCACTGATCTTTGCTTTTCTCTTTCTTTTCCATTCTGAACTTCCCTTTCAGAGCCACAGGCAGAAATTGAATCCCTCTGTCCTAAACTCCACCCTTTCTTCCACCTACTGAGACTGAAGTCTACGTCTGTGTGGATTTCTTTAATGCACCAACCTTTAAGAAAAAAAAGAAGAAGTTTCTCCATTTGTGTGTATACTCAGGACTCTGACCACAAATAGATTTTTACCATGGGAGCTAATTAAAAGGGATAGTCACAGAAGTGAGTCCTGAGGCACTGTGTTCAGCCACTGTGCACATGAAGAGCGTGGCATGGTGATATAATAAAAACGGCACCTTCAGGCAACACTTAAACTCATTAACACTCACTTTTGTTGGCATTCACGGTCAACTTTCAGCATCAAAGAAACGCCCATCCGACATTCCCGGGCTCCCTTTCCCAAGTATCTTTGCTCAGATTTTCCCTTCTTCTGTTGTTCGCTGAGCCTTGGTTACTTTTCCAGACAGTGGGTTCATGTCCGCGGCGGATTACAGCTAAATGATTAGAGGATGGGTGCTCATTAAAATGCCACAGTTTGCTCGTGGTGATGTTCGCACTCTTTTAAGTTGTTGTGGTGTGCTGTCTCACAGTTGTACTGAGGCCATTAACAAGTCTAAGGACACAAACTTCATCACTAGGGAGTCATTGTGCATGTTATGAGAACTTGTAGCAAAATCAACTGTGAAATGTGATAACAAAGTTTGGCCAAGATGATTGCGTAATATGAGTATGCAGATTAACCTTCTGATGCATGAATTATTAAGTCACAAAGGCAAAAAAAAGTGTATATAATTATTCACACTCTTATTTGTTTGTACTATATTACTCTAATGCTCTCTATTGCATTATTTGGCAACACTTTATCTTACATGTACTTATTATATTAATAACAGAAGATAATGCATAATAACACGTACCTAACCCTAAATCAAACCTAAGCAGGGCCGTAGCTGGGGTTTGCGGGGCACCGGTGCAGGTTGTACCAATGGGCCCTGTTTGAAATTGTTTCACTTATATGTTAATTTTATTTATTTATTTGTGCTTATTGCACAATGTTGAAGTTGTTTCATGTTTGTAGGTGTCCAAGTACAGAAAACAAATGATTAAATGTAAAATAACACTGCATAGTCTTCACTGTAAAAATTTAATTAACTGTCAAACCAAAATGTATTCAGACAACTTCAACATTTCTTAATTATCACAGTTTATTTGCTCTAGTTTATAAAATGGTAATAAAATATGATAAGAAATCAGAGTTGAACTGTCAGAACAAATTCATCTTGATAATATCAGATAACTTAGATATGAAAGATATTTAATGGATAACAATCAAACCAAACTTCAGACAACTGTTAGTATGGCAATATTTACACAACTATCAATACTTTGTTGAACAATTACCAAGCAATGCTTATTTCTGTTCAGTCTGTGGTGTGAAAAGGTTGCATTAGCAATAAAAAAAAAAAAAAAAAAAAAAAAAGCAAAACATGAGGTCAGTGTCTGATTAATTTTTGGTCCAATTTTTTTCTCTATCATTTTCACTAGTTGTCCACTGTGTTAATTTATGTTGGGGGGGTATAATATGTCACAGTTCGCTTTATTTTGCTATACTCACTTACCTAAATTAATTATAGTGTCCTGCACCTACTATTAAAACTTATAAATAAGGTGTATGAATAAAATAAATAAGGTGTTATAGATAAAACATATTAAATAAGGTGTGGTCACTTTAAGAGACAATGAATGCATCCAATATAATACACATCCGATTTTTTTCTCACCTGTTTACTTTCACAAAGGGGGGGGTGAAATGCTCGTTTTCACTCAATATCCTGTTGATCTTGAGTACCTATAGAGTAGTACTGCATCCTTCATAACTCCAAAAAGTCTTTATTTTTATTATATTCATAAGAGAAAGATAGTCTGTACCGATTTTTCCCGGAAAAACACGACCGGCTGGAGGCGTCACGTGTGGGCGGAGCTAAAGAATCACGAGCGCCAGTAGGCTTTTGCGTTGAGAGCGTTTGGAAGCTGTGACATTACCGTGAAGAAAAAAACATGCAAAACAAACCATGGCTAACGGTCAGATTCAGCGTATGATCCAGAATCAGATCCAGAGGCTGAAATTTAACAAGAGCAGCATCAGCAACGACGTCTCTATGTGGTATGTACTGAAACTGTATATATTTGCTTAGCGGTTTTGGAAAATGACTAAGTTCCACTTTGTCACCTTTTTTTTTTTTAAAGCTGTACATGTGGAAAGTGCAGTTTGATGACAGCATCGCATGTTGTTTACTTGATGTGCTTATGCGCCGATAGCTAAGGTAACAACACAGAGATATTTGAAGCAGTTTTACTCACCGCATGCGGTTCCAACACACGATTGTGACCCTTTTTCGTTGGGACTGCATTATCCTTAAATAAACGATGTGCAAATCCGGCGTCAAACTGGGCCTTGTTTGTAAACAAGCATCTTCGAAATGCAGGGAACAAACACAAACACTTGCACAACTCTGTTGATGCTCTGTAAAAATAAACTCCATCCACTGGTCCCTTAATGCTGTTTTTTTTTTTTTTTGGTAATCTGTGCAGGGTTGTCTTGCACTGGCAACCAAAAACACACTTCTTTTGTGACATTTTGCGATGCTCTCGCTCTGATAAGTGAATGTCTGTTGTGCTCTCAGTGCTCTGCTATACGGGAGCGCGTGCTCTTCCGGCAGACGTACCCTTAGGACCCATATAAGGAAATTCCGCTCCATCTACCGTCACACAGAGCCATACTCGAAAAAACTTTCCGAAACTGGTGACAAACCGGAAGGAGTATTTTTGGAACGAAAAAATACTCCATCAAATGTACAGCTTAATTTTTGAAACTTTGTCCATGTTTAGCATGGGAATCCAACTCTTTACACAGTGTAAACCCCCCCCCCCTTTAACGCATACTCAACTGTCTGTTAGACACGGCTCTGAGACTGTGAGATGCATACGCACCGAACACAGCGCGCGAGTAAGCAGTTCAGCTTTTCCACGTCTTGGGTTTGAATGATTTAAACTCTTTTGAATGTTTCAATTGGAAAGTGGCCAGGCTTAAAAACATAAGAAAATGATAAGCTTTCGTGACGACATGCAGCAGTGGCCTGTCAACTGTCCTGATCGTCAATAGCCGCATTTTTTACTGTCGGGCCAGTGCAAGCCATGGCTTAAAGCGGGCCGGGCGGGGCTCATAGCCCCGGGCCAGTAGCACCGAGGCCAGAATAGCGCAGGGTTTCCTCAGGGGACCTTGAAGCACCGCTGCATGTCACTAAAACACGCCCTTTACATGCCTCTCAGCACAACGTCATGCAACCTCAAAATTTCATGGTGATGCAAAATTTGTTCATAAAATTACTCTAAAGATTATTTCGTTTTTATATGTTGTTGAAAGTGGTTTGTGACTTCTGGATCAGAGAGCTTTTTGGTCATTGGATCAGAGTGCTCTCAGTCACTGCCTGATTCCCTGCCTGTTGTAGCCTCTAAAATTGATAATGCTCAACACCATTAGTTTGTAGTGCTATCAGTGCTTTGTAAAGCCTTTTTACCATGCCAATAAAGCTACTCAAATCTATATTTGTTAGTCACTAATTGCGATGGAGATTTTTCAAAAAGGAGGAAGATACAGAACTCGACCACAAGATTTCTCTGGTCACACTGAGCCAATATTTATTCTGATGACTTCTGATGTAGCTATATGGGTAAAAAAATACTTTCTCTGTGTCCAGATTTGACTGCAATACAAATAACTGACACTTCAAATCAACATTTAAATGTCAACATTTACTAGAATGAGTAATCCAATGCAATTTTCTTTTTGTCTTATGTTCTCACTCTGCAGCAAATGGTTTAGATTAGGGATGTATCAATAATTAAGTCTCAAGCTACGATAATACCTTGTTATAAAGTCCACAGAATGCAATATATATATAAAAAAGACAAATGCAGACTTGAAAAAAAAGGTAACGTTTTATAACACTGGTTCCTTTATTTTTTAGTTTTGTCCCAGCTGGATTTTGAAGTGGCTCTTCGTGTCAGTTGTATTACTTGATGTTTATTTCACTGCAGTCTGGCAGTGTCTGCATATCGTTTTTTTGTCTGCCTGTCACCATTTCTCATTTCTCCTTCCTTTTTTTTAATGATTTCGAGACTATTTGCTATCGCAATACCACAATAGTTTATATGTATTTATATCTAGAGCTACATAGATATAAATACATAATACATATGTAATTGTGTAATACATACACAAGGAAAAAAGCACCAGGCCCAGATTGTGTTACACCAGCCTGTCTGAAATCCTGTGCTGACCAGCTGGCCCCATCTTCACACAGATATTCAACAGATCGCTGGAACAGTGCGTCCCTTCATGCTTCAAACGCTCCACCATCATCCCCATCCCAAAGAAATCCAAAAATACAGGATTAAATGACTACAGGCCTGTGGCTCTATCGTCTGTTTTGAAAAACTGGTGCTGGCCCACCTGAAAGACATCACTGGACCCTTGCTAGATCCTCTTCAGTTTCCCTACAGAGCAAACAGGTCTGTGGACGATGCAGTAAACATTGGACTGCATTATGTTCTACAACACCTAGACAGACCGGGGACTTATGTGAGGATCCTGTTTGTGGAATTCAGCTCGGCCTTTAACACGATCATCCCAAACCACCTCCTGCCCAAACTAACTGAGCTCTCTGTGCCCACCTCCATCTGTCAGTGGATCAACAGCTTCCTGACAGACAGGCAGCAGCTAGTGAGGCTGGGAAAATACACATCCAGCACCCGTACAATCAGCACCGGAGCTCCCCAGGGCTGTGTTCTCTCCCCACTGCTATTCTCCCTGTACACCAACGATTGCACATCCAAGGACCCTTCTGTCAAGCTCCTGAAGTTTGCAGATGACACCACACTCATTGGCCTCATTCAGGACAGTGACGAGTCTGCTTACAGACAGGAGGTTAAAGAGCTGGCTATCTGGTGCACTCTCAACAACCTGGAGCTTAACACGCTCAAAACATTGGAGATGATCGTGGACTTCAGGAGAAACCCCCCTGCACTCCCCCCACTCACCATCATGAACAGCACTATGACTGCAGTAGGACATTCACATTGACTCCATTGTGAAAAAGGCCCAGCAGAGGTTGTACTTCCTTCGCCAGCTGAGGAAGTTTAACCTGCCACAGGAGCTGCTAAAACAGTTCTACTCCACCATCATCGAATCCATCCTCTGCACTTCAGTCACTGTCTGGTTCAGCTCAGCTTCTAAATCGGACCTCAGAAGGCTACAGAGGGTAGTCCGGACTGCTGAGCGAATAATCGGTACAACCCTCCCATCTATTCAAGAACTGTACTTATCCAGAGTGAGAAAAAGGGCTGGCACAATCACTCTGGACCCCTCACATCCAACACACTCCCTCTTTGAACTGTTGCCATCTGGTCGACGCTACAGAGCACTGAGCACTAGAACGACCAGACACAGGACCAGTTTCTTCCCTCAGGCAATCCATCTTATGAACAGCTGATAATAACTGTGGAACACACTACACTATTTATATTTATATACACATACACTTATTTATCTAACACACATACTTAGCGTACACTTAAATTTTTTGCACATAATATACATGTACATACATAAATGCTCATTGTAATATACCTGCCATACATTGTCAATTTGTATATTTTCATTCCTTACCCACCTTTTTGTATTTTTTATTCCTTATTGTGTTTTTTGTTCTGTCGCTGTTATGTTGCACTGCGGAGCTTCTGTAACGAAAACAAATTCCTCGTATGTGTGAACATACCTTGCAATAAAGCTCATTCTGATTCTGATTCTGACATAGCTACAGCATGGTATTGCAGATGATAAACGGTGCATAATTTAGATGTTAATATTTAGTAACCCCCCCCCCCCCCCCTTTTTTTTATTAAACTAAAACCACAAAAGCACAAATAGATATTCGTTCTCATATACTGTTACTCTGTCTTCATTCATTTGTATGTTAATCTATAAGTGTTTCTGACCTTTATGTTCTAAAAATTTATATTCCATTTTGAATATGGAAATGTTGTTGGTTGGTTTGATGTTGTTGTTGTGTGTAAAGGTCACATAGGCTGTTATGGGGATAATGATCCAGATAAGTACACATTTAAATTAATCCAATATATACAAAATTAATGAACCAGAAAATATTTACCAAGCATATCATTCTTTTCATGGATCGCAGAACGTACCAAAGGAAGGGACCCCCTTCTTGGTGATGGGGTTGCAAAACTTGCACACTAGATGAGAAACGGCATTATAAAGGCCCATTCACATCAAGCACGATAACTAATGATTACCTATAAAGATAACAATATTAGAGTCCACACCAGCGACTCATATCCGCAGAATGGATTCTGATTGGCTGTCAGTTTTTTAATTGTTCATCAGATGGAAAAAAATCTTTCTGATAGTGATTCCAATTATATAATTTTTTTCTGTGCCTTTATCATTATAGTTGGTGCTGACTCTGCTATTCTTTCATACTGAGAAATGTTTTTAGAACTATCTTTATCGTTATCTTTATAGTTATCGTGCTTGGTGTGAACAGGCCTTAATGCCTTATAAATGTACCAAATCCTTGTTGTTGTACGGTAAGTCTGTAAGATTGTACACTTTACATACTAGTCTACATTTTAATAGGCTATCAGAAACAGTAATAATAATAGGCTATTAGTTTGATGCAAGATATTATTCATTAAGCTATGACTCTGGATAATTTATCTTTAGAATAGAGATCACTGTTCTCCCTCGGTTCTGAAAACAAAACATTAGACAAAAACAAAATAATATATAGGCTAATTCACTTAGGTTTCTTACAATTTTTTATTTATTGTTATAAATGAGTATAATTTTTTTTATAAATTAGCATATATATATATATATATATATATATATATATATATATATATATATATATATTATGATTATAGTTTTTTTTTATATAAATGAATGTAAGTGATTCATTAGTTTTTGAACGAATCTCTTGATTAAATGAATTAGACATCAACTGCAATTTAACAGTCACTGGTTGCTATCTACTGGCATAATGTAACATATAGGCCTAAAATCTTTATTTCAAGTGTAATGAGTTTTAAAGGTCAGTTTCTCATTTTAAATGGGGCTGTCGCAGCATCAGATATATCCAGACTATAAACTATTATCCCATGTTCGTTATTAGTAGTTAATGTGTGTGATGCATGTGCAATCGCGATCATGATCTTTTAATGATTAATCCACATGAGCCTGTAGCCTATGTATTTTTGTATGTCATAATTTGTACTTTAATGCTACACTGCTAGGGAGCTAGCTCCCTGGAGATGGCATGATGACTAGGTCTGATAGAATGGACGGCGAGTGGACCAGCTGGCCGCCTCACATATATCCTTGATAGAGACACCACTAGACCAGGCCCAAGAAGAGGCCATCCCTCTAGTGGAGTGGGCTCTTACTCCTATGGGGCATTCAAGGCCCATGGAGGAGTAAAATAAATTGATAGCGTTGACTATCCAACTCGAGAGGCGTTGCTTTGAGACTGAAGACCCTTGATGTGGCCCCCAAAGCAGACAAAAAGCTGGTTAGACTGCCTGAAAGGCTGTGACTGCTCAATGTATATTCTCAAAGCTCTCACTGGGCAGAGTAAATCCAGCTCTCGCTCACCTGACAAAGGAGGAAGAGCCGAGAGGGAATTACCTGTGCTCTGAACGGCATTGAGAACACTGTAGGGTATCTTCAAATGACTACAGCCCAATTGACTCCCTCTGCCAATGTATTGGTGAAATTAATAGTTGGATGTGCCAGAACGTTCTTTCTGGTTGATAAAAAGTAAGGCCCAAAGGGTCTTCTTTCCAAAGTCACAGAATTATGTTTAGAACAAGGAGAATGCATTTGGGGGTTAAACAAGGAGAATGCATTTGGAAACAAAGATGAAGTTTTCAAGGTGAATGCATACCTTGACTCTAGGGGTCAAACAACTAAAAATCAAGTCAGGAATCTTGGTGTGATTCTGGAGACAGACCTTAGTTTCAGTAGTCATGTCAAAGCAGTAACTAAATCAGCATACTATCATCTAAAAAACATTGGAAGAATTAGATGTTTTGATTCCAGTCAAGACTTGGAGAAACTTATTCATGCCTTTATCACTAGTAGGGTGAACTATTGTAATGGGTTCCTCACCGGCCTTTACAAAAAGACCATTCGACAGCTGCAGCTCATCCAGAACGCTGCTGCCAGGATTCTGAATAGAACCAGAAAATCTGAACATATCACACCAGTCCTCAGGTCCTTTCACTGGCTTCCAGTTACATTTAGGATTGTTTTTAAAGTACTTTTACTCATTTACAAATCACTCAATGAGCTAGGACCAAAATATATTGCAGATATGTTCACTGAATATAAACCTAACAGAGCCCTCAGATCACTAGGATCAAGTTAGTAAGAAATACCAAGGGTTCACACAAAACAAGGGGAGAACGCCTTTAGTTACTATGCTGCCCGCAGCTGGAATCAGCTTCCAGAAGATATCAGATGTGCTAAAACATTAGTCACATTTAAATCTAGACTCAAAACCCATCTGTTTAGCTGTGCATTTATTGAATGAGCACTGTGCAATGTCCGAACCGATTGCACTGTTTTTTGCGTATTCACTGTATTTTATGTAAAATCTTTTTCTTTTTTTAACTGTTTTAAATTCTTTATAAATAAGTCCATTTTTAAATAATTTCCAAAGTTTTAAAATTGCTTGTTTCTTTTTATTATTTCTTCATGACTATTTTACTTTCTTTTATGTTAATATTGTGTAAATAAACTTTCCTTTCCTTTCCTTATCTGTCCCACTTTCACATCATTGCTGTTATTTTATGATTTTTTACAATCCATTATTTGCATGGCTCTCAAAAAAACGTGTGCACAACTATTCCATCGTCTCCTCACAAGGAGAAATAGACGGTGTGAGAAGTGTTAATAAAGGGACCGTGTTCAGAGGTGTTCAGAGTCACTGTACAGAGCATGCTACTGTGGTTTAATCTGTTGATGCTTTTGCCACCTCAAAGCATTCACTTTGTAGAGTGAAGTTTCTTAGTTCCAGTTTGCTGCACAGTCTCAACAACAGCAGCAAAAGCTGATGATGCTAATGCCGGAGTACGTTTCCTATGCCTGCAACATGTAAAAGGTGCCCTAACAGTTTTTTTTAATAAATGCAGAAATGTAGGTTGATTTGATAATTATGTTTATGTAATGTTAAATTGGTTCTGTTGAAAATAAATTAATACAATAAATGTAATTCTTCAGAAAGTAAACTGAAATAGCACCAAAGTCCAAACACCAAATTTGAATAATGTGAAAGTTAAAATCATTATATATACACTATCTTTCTTTATTTTATTGCAACCCCCGCACCTCCATTAAAACATTTCTCACGAATTCCCTTTTTTATGAGTAAAATAATGTCTGTAGTTAACATTTGTAAAAAAAAAAAAAAAAGGCACAAGAAGAAACAAAGTGAGCATTTGTGGAGTGATTATTAAATATTAATTAAATATTTCCCACATAAAATATTATATTTCCACTGCTAATATAAAAGCTTATTTTAAATATCAAGATAATATACATTGAAATTCTGTTGTCTTTATAATAACACATTTAATATTTAATAGTTTATACATAACAATAATACAGCCTTCAAATTTTAGAAGGTCTCTTGCAAAGGATTCTTCATATTTGAGAGCCAATCGCATTAAAAACCACTGTAGAAAAAAAAAAGTCTATTATCAGATTTTATTTTTGTTATGGGAAAAAATAATATTTCATAAAATAAACCATGGGTGTGTGATAATGGCAAACAATGATGCCAATATTTTTTGGAATTTTGTCAATTGAATAATTAGAAAACATTTTGCTGAGCATGTTATTGTGTTTGTATTTTTGCAGGTTTAGGACTTGGATAGCTGATTCCCATAGAGTTTTAATAGATTTTTACCTTTTATGGGCATTTTTACCTTTATTGTGTATTGGGAAAACTTTAGTGTTTTGAGCATGGCAAGAAAATTTGTCCGTTTACATTCATGCTCTTATTCAGAGGATGCTCGTGCAGAAATAAACAGTGAGGACCTCTTTGTAGAAATGGTCTACGCAACAGGAGAGACTTAAGTCGTAATACTTACCCCATTCCAGTACAAGACATTCAGGAATTGTTGTAGATGCAAATTAAACAATGGCTTAATAAACAAAGAAAAAAGCATATTATTAAGAACAAATACCGTACAGTGTGCTAGACAAAGCATATTTTACAGAAAGGAATAATGTGAGCAACAATCTGTATGAGCATAAAGATTGTAAGCCTTTAATAATGAGCCTCAAAATGCCTCATTACAAAAGAGTTGTTCCAAACATTGAATGTATTAGTTTGACCAACATTTTAACTATGCAGTGCTAGTCTGCTGGATAAACAAACCATCACGCAACACCAAGCACTTTATCTTAAAGATAGAGACCGGCAGCCTTGTTTCTAACTGCAGGCCCAGAGAAACTTTGCGTGTGTGTACAGATTAATATTTTGTTGACTGAGACCGAGCAGCGCCGATGCGACAGCTCGGAAAGCACCAGCTTTGCAAGTCTGCGTTTTTTTTTTCATGGAATTGGGCTTTTTTAACACTGCTGCGGGTTGCTTTTAATTTCCGCGGGTTGAAGCTACCCCAATAATCTTATATTTAGCACCTTGAATGTGTCTTTCGTGATTGGGTTATTTTTGAGTAGCAATTGCGTTTTGAGAAAACCTGGCAACCCTGGAAAGCACTCGGAACTCCTCCTCCTCAGCAGTTTTTAAAAACTGAAGATTCCAAATGAACTCTATTATTTTGACAGGAAAATACAACAAATAATATTGTTTACATGTAGTGCATCAGTTCTGCATGGAATGCAAGACTCTCTCGATCTGTCTCTTTCTTTGCATCTGTGTGAAATAAAGTGTCATGAGCCGTTACATTAGAGTTTATGGTGAGTCAAACACAGGTGCGCTGCACATCCATGCAGGTGAACTGAAAAACAGCACTGATCACTTGACAGAGAATAAAACTCTGAGAATTTATTAGCCAGTGGTTAATATTAGACATCATTTAGTCACCCAGAGTGAAGATAGTCACATATGCGAGTGATTTACTCACAATGAAGAGGGTTGTTTTAGTATTATTAATATGTAAATAACAGATCTAACTCAATTTTTTTGTATTATACTGGCGTAATTTGTTATTTGTTATTATGTGTTTGCAATGCAGAGGTGGCACAGAAACTGCATCTGAAGTGGCTTGTAACACAGACTGTTTAATGCAGGACATGAATGTAGTTAACCTGCACCAATGCATAAATAATATTTTGATGTCTTAAAAACAAAATATTCAATAGTGATTTTTTAATTATTTTGAAAAAAAAGAAAGAAAATGTACTTTAAATGTAAACAGAAAAATGCCAGTAGGTAGCGTCAAATCACTGCATGTTTCAGTCATTGAGTTAGTCGTTCAAGTAATTCGTTTAAATGGCTAATTGATTCAGTAATGAAATACCATCATGTGTTGCTCAGAGATGCAAAACGGTTCTGCTGTGGATTTGATTGAAACTACTTCCATAAACGAAATAGAGCAAAAATTGTATTTAATTTAATATCTGACTCAGTCATGAAACTGTAGATCAATTTAATCCTCCACCTCCCCCAGCTCCACCTGTCTAGAGCTGCTATGGGAATCATAGTTTGTATACCTATTGTTTGAACAGCAACATTTTAGTAATATGCCTGGCTAAGAACTTAATTTGGACAACTAAAACATTTTAAGCATCCTCTGATTTCAGATTTTCAAGTAGTTGTATCTCAGCCAAATATTGTCCTATCCTAACAAAGTAAAAATATTACAGTATTAAAATACAACTCTAAAAATATTCTGAGAGTTATCATGATTGGAATACCATTAATTAATTTCTGTTGATTATTAAGTTCAAAATTTTTTTTGATTATTGAAGTAGAAAGACAAAAATTTAATTGGCTCTGACAAAAGCCAGTTATAGAATGAAAAACAAATAGCAGGTCATGCTAAAACAGACTAAGTAATATAGTATGTGCTGGTGACCCAGTGCTCCTATTGATCTGTTCTGTTTGCATGTTGCAATCTTCAGGGTGCCTCATAGACACACTATAATTACAGTTTCTGTGCTTACATGCTTTAGTCTACAAATAAATTACCTTTTTGAAAAGAAAAAAAAGAACAACTGAGATTTCTGTATGTTATTAGTTCTTATTTTCCAAGGTCTTATATTTTAGTTTATTCTCATGTGTGTGTTTGTGTTCACTTTGTTTGTTGTTTTATGATTTACTTGCCTTTTGAATTTGATTTTATTTTTTATTACAAGCATACTTTGATGACAAGGATATGAAGAACTGTTTGGTGATTACTGTTTAAGTAAGCTACATATGTTTTCATGTGTTTGCTGTGTTTGTGTGTGTGTGTACTGTATGTATGTGTATTCAAGTGATTCTGTGTGTAATGGGAATCACTAGTACCATAAAACATTTTTTTTATTTTAATGTTTTTAAGAAAGCTTTGGTTTTTTTGGGGGGGTATAATGCATATTTTATGCATTCTAAGTTATTAACACTGTTAAAGAGTTGTATCCTCATTCTAAACATAAAAAAAAAAAGTGTAATAGGACTTGCAAGAGGATGTCTTCAAAGAAGTGTGTTTTTGGTTGAGAGGGATAGATGTTAAGGGACCAATGGATGCATTTTGTTTGACAGCAACGGAGTTGCCTACGTGTTTGTTTGTTTGTTCGCATCATTACAGTAACAAATATTTTATAAAAAAGGCCCAGTTCGACACTGGATTTGACGATTGTTCGATACTCCAAGATTAAGAGGTATAAATAAAAGAACATGAGTCAGAACCTCAGGCAGTGAGAATATAAAGCAGATGCAGGTGGTACATCAAATTTCTGTGTTTTATTGGCAATTAAAGTGCATTTTATGTGCATTTAATGTAAACAACACTCCACCTATGGAACGCCTCCAGGAGCTTGGTTGTTTTTCAGAGAGAAGCGTAAAGCTGTATCTTTCTTTTACCAATCTGGTAAAACTAAACACTTAGGAGATATGAATAATGCAATATTACTCTGTAAGTACTCAAGATTAACATGAGATTGGCAGAAACTGTCAATTTCTGTCCCTGTGTGATTTCTGCTGCATCATCTAGTGGACAATATGGGGACTGCTGCCAGCAGAACCGTGCCTAAAGCATGTATGAAACATCTCCAACCTTGTTGGCCCACTTAGCCCATGATGTCACAGGTGGGCACCCAGAAGTATAAGAGGGCACCTGGAGAACACGTCAACCACTTTTGTTGGTTTATCTCAGCTCCCGGTGATAGCTTTGATCTGCGGGATCCGCATATGATCTGAGGATCATAGACAGGGCTAGTGAGCCAGCACTCTCCTGTTCCTCCCCCTTTCGGGATTCAAGCACAGAAGATGATACCTCAACCCCCCCCAGAGAGCATTTTCTCATGGGTAATAAAGTTAGGCATTCTCCCCTGATTTAAGGGGAATCTTCTAAGCGGGGCGGTCCCCCTGTATCCCACATGCCAAGTATGAGCTTTCCCCCATTTGTTTTTTCAAGTGGATGGCCCATTGCTTCAGGAACATAGTTGTTTGAAGACAGCTGTACTCCTAGCTTGATTTTGGGGAATGTCCCTTCCTTTGTTAAGCTGGTAGGGTTTAGGAGAGGGCTTCCTTCCCCAGGTCTCACTGTATTTTAAAGGGGGCGGTCCCTCTGAATCCTGCATATTAAGTTGGACTAAGAAGACTGTTCCTTATTTGGCTCTGGAATATAGCAGTATGAGGACAGCTGTGTTCCAGCCTGGCTCCTATGACTAGGTTGGGTTTCTCTTAGAACAAGCCCTCTACAGCAGGTACTGAGTCATTGCCTTGGAAGGATAGCCATGTTTTAGCTTAGTCCCCTTGTCAGGGTTCTACGTAGCAACCATTGAGCCCCTTGCCTAGACTGTGCTGTCTCCCCTGTTATGGTTTAAGTAGATGGCTCACTCTCTGTGATCTTGGCAATCCTCAGTTAGGACCTGTGGAGGACAGCCATCTAAGTATAGCTGTTTTATAGCTCAGTGTCTACTCTCTTTACTAGGCTTTTTTTAAGTAGTGGTGCCCTTGAGCCCCTATTTAGATTGTGCTATCCCCCTGCTAGGGTTTCCAAGTAGCCTCTGTCCATGGTCCTTGTATTATCAGGATAAGCTGTTGCTCGCATTACATAGCTATCTGAGGGTTAGCTGTATTCTTAATTTGGCGTGGATGCACCTCATTCATCTCAAACTGGGTTCCCCATTTCTGTCAAGCTATGTGTGCAGGGAGTCAGTGGCTTGGCCCCATTTGGAGGAAAGGTTGGGTGTATGTTTGTCCCTTTTTTGGTGCTCTCTCACCAGGTGGACAGACATGTACCGTGGCATGGCATAGTTGGCATTTAGTTCCCCACAGTTTCCACTAGAGGATGTAGCAAATTCCCTAGAAGATGAATGTCCTGGTGTACGCATGTAAGATGCTGTGTCCCCTCACCATGTCTTCGGCCTGCTTGTTTCACGTCTCCTTCAGACAACTAAGTTGGTGACATGTCCTGCAGGAACCCTTTTATACTTCCGGGTGCCCGTCTATGACGTCACGGGCTACATGGGCTAGTAGGATTGGAGTTATTTCACACTTGCTTCAGACACCAGTCCTGCTGACGGCAGTCCTCTTATTGTCCGTTAGAGGACACAGTGTCTTGTTTCCTCTCGGTGAACCATTGGTTACAGGAGAACCTTTTGTGTCAGGAGAATTCCCTTCTTCAAATCACCTCTTAACTGTTCATTTCTATCCCTGTTGAGAGCTGCAGTCACCAGCTGACAGATTGCCACCTTCATCATAAAGCTGTCATTAGAAACTTCATTAATCACAATGCCTTAAACAAACCCAAGGCCAATTAGCCTCACATGGCATAAAGCCAGTCTCTTCAGTCCATTTCTCTCAGTATTAGAAGCAACTGTCTTTGAAAAAGTCCTTTTATAGTTACTTTTCACTGTAAATACCCTGGAAGGCATATTTCACAAATAAAATTAACCCATTAGATCTTTTGTCTGTGTATGTGTGTATACTTTATGTTCCTTTGAATATGACTTTCAAAACACATGCTTTCCCATGATTCTCGTATTAATAAAATTCTACTTTCCATATTTGAATTCGAAATTTGTTTTCTCACATTTAAACAAACTTTGCATTTGTCCTCAATATCAGTGTGAATGAGGTTATGAATAATATCCTTTCATAATGGCGTCTGAGGTTAGCAGTCAATTATAAAGAGATCTCAGTCTCATTATCACCCCTTCTACAGTGAGATTGTATAGGCACAAAAGCGAAATAGCTTCTTAAGAAGATTTAAAGAAACACCTGCTGCTTGCATCAAAACAGCAATTTCCTTGAAACCATTTTAAGTTAACTTACAGAATGCTCTTGTCAGCTGCCGACAGTATTCATTTACTAGAAGGAAAGATGCCTTCTGGAATGATGACATCTGCAATGTGCAAAGACATGATTAATGTTTGAGAAATATGTTAAATTAACTGAGAGCTGCAAGATCCAAAGAATCTTTATGAGCACACAATACTTCACCAACCATGATTATTTTAGAGTTCTCAAGCTATTTTGGCCAAATCTGACCTTACTGTAAAGTTGAAACAGTTAAAAATGTAAATGGAACAGTTTAAATAAAGCTTTGAAGAAATGGAGCTGCAGGCAGTGATTATGAATTGCCATAGAGATTTATGAAAGATACTGATGGGAGCCATATGTTACAAAATTCCCACCAGAGGAGATTGGATTTGTAAGGGCCAATGAAGTAGAGTTTCTTTACTGTACACTGACTAATGCGCCATGTGATTCTTTGATTATATCTTTTTAATACGGTTTCGTATATGAAATATTTTCTCTGTTGCTCAGTTACCATCCTCCCTTTTTCTTGTTCTTGAGCTCACAGACATTCAGTGTATTCAAGCCCGAAGGTCATATGAAATGATAAAAGCATGGCTTGTGTGACACACATTTTGAGTTCATTCTTCCCCAGTGTTATTGCCCAGGCAGCACATTAAAGGGTTCTGGAGCTACACACAAGCCACCACTGCATTCATCTGACTCCAAGCCAGAGAAAACATTAATTTGTGGGTTTAAATCTGTAGGAGGTTACGTAACATCTAAATATTCTATTTTGACATTTGTGCATTAGCCATCATCGCTTACACACTTAAAGGGATAGTTCAACAAAAAATGATTATTTTTTTGTTTATTTGCCCCCAGGGCATCCAAGATGTAGGTGACTTTGTTTCTTCAGTAGAACACTAACAACATTTTTTAAAAAAAGTATAAATACTGTCCAGTTTCTTGCACTGACCAATGTTTACACATCACTGCATCACGAGCCAAAGGGTTTAATTTGGTTTTGTTTGTGTATTTTTTTTTTTTTTTACTCTCAAAGCCGTGATTCCCATACACAATGTGCATGTACCCTTTCAGCCAGAGCTGGGCCATGTGTGGCAATGACGGCACGGCAGGGATCCGACAAACAACATGAGGGCCGATTGTGGCCCAGATCAGTCCAGTGATATGTGGCCGAAATCAGGCTGAGATCTGGCAGCATATTATGTGACCCATGATAAACAAGATAAATACAATATTGCATGATAATGGTTAAATGATCACATACATTTTAATGTAGTGTAGTATTGTTAAAATGTAGTCTTTGAAATGGCAAGTCAAAACAAAATAAACATTATCATTTAAAAATTAAACAAATCAGTCAAGTGCATTAAACTGCACTTAATTATAATTTAATTAAATTTTACATTATTATTCTTGGTACAAATAATCTTAGAATTTTTACATGAAAAGAAAGAGAAAGAGAGAGAGTATTTAGCAGTTATCATGTAATATGTATTTGGTTTACTATGGGGGACACACTGATCTATAATAGAGAGTGGGGGCACATCATTTTTATTAGTATGCTGTCATGCACAAGTATTAAATAAAATGATCATGAAAGTATTTTATTTTTATTTAAATCCTGTATCCATGTGATGCTTGGTGTGAGGAATAGATCCAAATTCAAACTGCAATCATTGTCGATATGTATCTCCTTCCTCTGTAGCTATAGTAAATATTTAAAAATGTGTCGTTAAGAAGTTTTACAACATGTTTTACGGCAGCGATATCAAACGCTTATTGGCTCTTGCTGATTTCGTCAGAAATTGCGACATGCCGTGTTTCCGGTGATGCGTGTTTCCATTGAGAAACTTTTCCTGTCTATGTGAGAAACGCGCGCCTTGAGGGAGTTGATCAGCATAGTATTTTCAACATTTAACAACTTAAATTATGCCCTGCTCCTCACACTTATATTATATTCTGCCAGAGAGGACTGCAATGCATCATAATTTGGACTCATGTGGTACTGCTCTTTGACACATCTGTAATAAATTCTTATGATTAAGTTACATGTGTCTATCTGTTACGTTTCTCATATAGACTGTATACTTTATGCACTCACTCTTTATTGCATCGTTCTTTATAAAAATAAATAGAAAAAAACAATACAATACGTTTTTTTATTGCAATTAAATGATGTGTGGATTTTAAGTCTGATTTTCTATTCAGTTTAATTTATTTTATTGGCATATTGTGTCCACATTAAAGCATGTCTCAAAATGAAAAATTGCAATCATAGTAATATACAAGGTAATACAAGGTAAAAGAAAATAAGTTTGAACAGGCTGAGCGATGGTATACTGTTTCCAAACATTCTGACACCCCTGCGGTGCTGGAGGCAGGTTGTAGATTAATGTAAACATGACTTGTGACCCTCATGCGTATGCCGTAAACACAACAACAATGAAATGGCTATCTAGGTGTGAGACGGGCACCAATGGTCAGACTATTGTAGATAAAAGAATAATGATTAGCAGCAGTTCAGAGTCAATCATGTTTGCAATACAAAAGAACCATTCTTTAATAATACAATAAACTGACGTGACATACGGCCAAATATGGTGACCCATACTCAGAATTCATGCTCTGCTTTAACCCATCCAAAGTGCACACACACAGTTCAGTGCCTTGCTCAAAGGGCACCTAATTTGAGTAATTGAAGGTGGAGAGAGCACTATACATGCACTCCCCCCACCTACAATTCCTGCCGGCCCGAGACTCAAACTCATAACCCTTCGATTGAGAGTCTGACTTTCTAAACATTAGGCCACGACTTCTATTTCCATAATCAGTCCTTCATGGGAAGTGTGAATGTCTCATAGTCTGAAAACTTTTGCATGATTGCATGAAAAAAATAATTGGAGTCAGTTTGTTACTTTTTTGTCACTACTTTTTAGTGTTCTTTTATTTTATTGAATTGAATAAATTGTTACACATTTTTATATTTTATGTGGTGTCATGATTTACTTTTGATAAAACCACCCGCTGGTTTTTATCAAGGTTTATTATTTTATGTTCATTTCATTTATTGGCAACTCTTTAAATGTGCTTATTGAAAGAACAACAGCAGCAGCAGTATGGTGTTACATTTATTTGAAACACATGTATTTGGTACTTGCTACTTTATATCTGTACTCTTTCCTTTCATTCTTTTAATGGCTTTTGAAAACTTGTCTCGGATATTTCTCTGCATCGCTTATTGCATAACTCTGGGTCGTCGACACCAAGCTTCATTGCAATTTCTTTCTAGGAATTAAATGCTTTCTCTGAATCTTTAAAGACTGTCTTACAGGTGTGGATATATTTGTTCCAGCTCATCTATTCGACACTCCAGTGTGTTCATGTTGCTAGTGATTAGTCCAGAGATATTGTTCTCTTGCCTGAGCTACTTTGAATGAGAAGCGAATAGGAAAAAAAAACACATGTCAAAAAAGGTGGAGTTTCAGAACACACCCACCAACTGTGTAACCGTCATGGACCAATGAAAGCTCAAAGGTGTTTAGGAGCCAAAATGAACTCTCCTAGAAAGTCCGCTTTGGTCAGCTGTTTTAACTGCCAAAACAAACTCAAAATGAACTTCATTTAGCCTGATTTTGTTCTAAATGACATCATATCAGTTCGTTCTTCAATTTGGTTTTAAGTATATTAAGGCCTGAAAGGTCTGAAAGGAATGTGACTAATAATGAAAGTTAGTAGCTATGCAAAATATGCTTTATGTGCAGTGCTTCTTCCAATGCACATCCTTCCTGCTTCAGTTCTGTTGTTCTCTTTTGTTATAATGTGTACCAGCTCTCCAGACTCCAGTAGAAGAAACAGCAAAGTTATTCATCAGATTTGCTATATAGGTCCTTCTGTAGAAAAATATCAGTTAAGACATCCACCTGATCGACCCACAGCTCTAAAGGTGTGTCCGGCCATTTATCAGCGTCAGCCACTAGACAGAGAACAATGCCGCCTTCTAAAAGAGCTTGTTTTCTGAGGGGAAATTTATCCATTAATTGAATTCCCAGAGCTCAGCGCCACAGAGAGCATGGGGTTTCACTCTTTACGCCTACATCCTTGGCACACAATCTCAATCAAAGAAACAGTTAGAAAGCAAAAAGAAAGAAAGTGCATTGATAATTGTTGTGGAAAATAAATAGAAGACAATGCATTTGATGGAAGATAATGAGAATGACTGGCAACCACCACTGTCATTTGGTGAAGGGCTCTCAAAGATCAATGCCACTTTGTCTGCAATGATAGGCCGGTGTATTGACAGGATAATCAACCAATCAGAGCTCTATTGAGACAATGACTACCACATGTTTTGCTGTTTGTTGTTATGACCCTTTCACATGTCTTATATCAGCAACAACTCAAAGTAGCGATGCATCAGGTCAAACTCCTGTCTTTTGTTGTTGTTGTTTTTTTTTTTTTGTTTTTTTTTTTTTGTTAATCAAATTAAGTTAAATGACACTCTTAAATGTAATATTTAGCACACACAAAAAAATTCTAAATGGATATCCATTTTCATACTGTATAATATACAGATGCTGGTCAAATAATTAGAATATCATCAAAAAGTTGATTTATTTCACTAATTCCATTCAAAAAGTGAAACTTGTATATTATATTTATTCATTACACACAGAATGATATATTTCATTTTTTTTTTTTTTTGATGATTATAACTGACAACTAAGGAAAATCCCAAATTCAGTATCTCAGAAAATTAGAATATTACTTAAGACTACAAAGAAAAGATTTTTAGAAATCTTGGCCAACTGAAAAGTATGAAAATGAAAAGTATGAGCATATACTTAGTTGGGGATCCTTTTGCCTGAATTGCTGCAACAATGCGGCGTGGCATAGAGTCGATCAGTCTGTGGCACTGCTCAGGTCTTATGAGAAAATGGAAAATGAAATTTGCATCTCCATAAAGTTGGTCAGCAGCAGGAAGCATGAAGTGCTCTAAAACTTCCTGGTATACGGCTGTGTTGACCTTGGACCTCAGCAAACACAGTGGACCAACACCAGCAGATGACATGGCACCCCAAACCATCACTGACTGTGGAAACTTTACACTGGACCTCTTTTCCTCCAGACTCTGGGACCCTCATTTCCAAAGGAAATGCAAAATTTACTTTCATCAGAGAACATAACTTTGGACCACTCAGCAGCAGTCCAGTCCTTTTTGAAGCGAGATGCTTCTGACGCTGTCTGTTGTTCAAGAGAGGCTTGAAACAAGTAATGTGACAGCTGAAACCCATGTCTTGCATACGTCTGTGCATAGTGGTTCTTGAAGCACTGACTCCAGCTGCAGTCCACTCTTTGCGAATCTCCCCCACATTTTTTGAATGGGTTTTGTTTCACAATGCTTGGACACTTTTTTTCTACCACATCTTTTCTTTCCTTCTTCTCCTAGTGGATTAGAGCATGGCACGAGGTGTCTTCAATATTGAACCTTTTCACAATTTTCACATTTTCTGAGATACTGGATTTTCCTTAGTTGTCAGTTATAACCTTCAAAATGAAAAGTAATAAACATTTGAAATATATCAGTGTATTTGTAATGAATGAATATAATATACAAGTTTCACCTTTTGAATGGAATTAGTGACATAAATCAACCTTTTGATTATTATACGACCAGCACCTGTATTGTACACTGTGCTATACAATATATTGTTTTAATATCTAATTCCACTTGGAACACAGAAGCTTGACATGATTTTTGCAAAATCTTTGAATTCACATGTTTTGGATTTTAAAAAGGCTTAGAAATATGCCACAAAAAAAAAGTAGTTGATTTACAAAAGGCTAATGTTTTTGTTATTTTCCTACAATTTTTCCATCCTCTACTATTTTCTATAATAAATCATCCTAAAAACAAGAATAAAATTCAAAAGTTGGTCTTTTTAACAGCCCAGTAAACCAATTTAGGAGCAAAATGGCCAAACTTGATATATACTACAAAAAAAAATTGTATGTTTTTTTGTTATGTAACTTCTGTAATTCTGATTTACAAAATTAATACAATTTTTGTTATTTTTCTAACAACATAATTAGCCATCTTAAACTGTCATGTGGCGGGTAAGGAGGAACTCAAGTGCAGACAGGATGTACTAAACACAGGATTTATTTACACAAAAAGGGGAAAACAAAACCCACGAGGGGGAAAACAATGACTAGGGTAGATACTAAATAACTTAACAAGACTGGGTAGACACGATAAACAAAGACTCGAAACACTAACTACAAATAAACAATAACAGGTCTCACAATGTCTTCTTCCAAGAGCAACACCGAGTAAAAATGACTACGTTTACATGCAGCCAATAACCCGTTCAAAACCGGGATATTAGCAATAACCCGGTTGCGCACGGCCATGTAAACTCCGGCAAAAACCCAGATATGCTCATATCCTGGTTTTTAAAAACCGGGATATTATACCTGGGGTACCCGTTTTCTAACCCGAATATTTGGTCTTGTAAACACGTTTCGGCATATCCCCATCAAAATGTGTGTTCTGCGCATGTTCTATTGGTCTTTTGAGTCTTTGGATACAGGAAGAAGAATCGGAAATGACGCATATTGCGTCTTACGTCCAGACGCTAACCGTGCGTCGCCGTTTACATTGGGATATTGGCGACTGATTACACATTCCATGTATACAGGAGTAACTCTCTCTGCTCACGCATGTAAACGGGTTATCCCGAATGTTTCAGAAACCCGAATAGTGACCTTAACCCGAATTTTAACAGCTTGTAAACGTAGTCAGTATTTCACAGGAACATGTAGAAACAAATATCACAATGTGGAAACAATCACAATGAACCAACAAAAGACAGAGCATACTAGGGGATCTAAATAGGAGAACTAATCAAGACACAACAGGTGGCACAGGTAAGGCAATCACTACAACTAGGATAAGGGGGGCGGGGCAAGGGAACAAGACAACACAAGCACATGGCCCAAAGACAAGGCCATGTGCTTGTACACAAAACACGGGTCGGTCATGATCCTGCCTCAAGACTAGAGGAAAGTCAGGACATGAAGGCAGAATCATGACAGAACCCCTCCCTTAAGGAGCGGCTTCCAGACGCTCCTCAAAGGAACATCAAACACGGGACATGACTGACTGAGACAGAGACAAAAGCCAACAAGACATGACAAATAACAAAGGCAAACATCAATAAACAACAGCAGGGTTAGGGTGAAAAAAAAAAAAAAAAAAGGGGAGGAGGCGGGACAACAAAGTTCAAGGGGGGAAATCCAGGGTGGGTGGGGCAGGAGTCTTAGGCGGACAGGACGAAGGCTGACGACGAGGGGTCCGGGCAGGTCTGGGTGGTCTAGGGTGGGGAGTGGTCTCAGGACAAATGACAACAGAGGACATGACAGGAGAAATCACAGGGCACGGGGCAACATCAACAGGACACTCGACAACATCAACAGGACACTCAACAACATCAGTGGAGACAGAAACAGGCTCAGGAACCGCGCTAACTGCGGCTGGCTCGGGATCTCTGGGGACAGGGTCTGGGGACAAGACAGGACTGGCAGGGACTTCTAAAATCTGAACAAGACGAGACAAATAATCAGACAGAGTCCTGGCAGCAATTACAACAGGCATCTCCTTACGAGCCGAGGCAGACTGTAACAACACTTCTGCTGCAGAGTCGGCTGCGGCTCTCCCCTCCGCCCTCATGACTGCGGACTTGGATACAGTTCTCTTAGTCGCCGGTTCAGGGTCAAGGGTCACTGCTGCTGGCTCGGGGACGCCAGCGCTCACCGCTGCTGGCCCGGGGACTGCTGGGTCTGCGACTGGTTGGGGGAGTTCAGTCTCAGGCAGGGCAGACTCTGACGCCGACGACTCTGAAGCAGAGTCCCACGAGAACCGTCTCCCTCGCTTCTTGGGGAGACTGAAGGTCGTGGGAGGTGCCTCAGGATTCTGGGAGGGATTTGCCTGATCCCCCAGGGTTGCCACGGCCAGGACACGACCTTCTGGGATCACTGGCAGCTGGGCAGACGGTGGGGACCTCGAGGGGGAAACCTGCGGCTCTCCCTGGGAGATACTCTCCCATAGCCGGGCATAGTTCCGAAGAACCCACTCACCCTCGGACGAGTATGGGAGTGTGACCCACTTCCTCTCGGTGGGGGATGACATCCAGCATTGCCTCCAGAACTCCAACTGTCGCTGAAGCTCGGAGGGCCTCCTGTCTGCTGAGTTCTTTGGTGGTCGGTTCATTCTGTCATGTGGCGGGTAAGGAGGAACTCAAGTGCAGACAGGATGTACTAAACACAGGATTTATTTACACTAAAAGGGGAAAACAAAACCCACGAGGGGGAAAACAATGACTAGGGCAGATACTAAATAACTTAACAAGACTGGGTTGACACGATAAACAAAGACTCGAAACACAGGAACACTAACTACAAATAAACAATAACAGGTCTCACAACGTCTTCTTCCAAGAGCAACACCGTGTAACAATATTTCACAGGAACATGTAGAAACGCATATCACAATGTGGAAACAATCACAATGAACCAACAAAAGACAGAGCACACTAGGGGATCTAAATAGGAGAACTAATCAAGACACAACAGGTGGCACAGATACGGCAATCACGACAAGACTAGGATAACAAGGGGGGCGGGGCAAGGGAACGAGACAACACTAGCACATGGCCCAAAGACAAGGCCATGTGCTTGTACACAAAACACGGGTCTGTCATGATCCTGCCTCAAGACTAGAGGAAAGTCAGGACATGAAGGCAGAATCATGACATAAACTAGCATTACAATTCACAAGCTGCCTTTTGTCTCCTTCTGAACTCTAATACTCTTTCGTTTGCTTTCAATATTTTCAATGTTTACTCTGTACACTCCCTGCTGTTTTGCTGCTGGCATCCTCGTAAATTTATCCTTGCGTCATGCTCTGTGCACTGTGTGGAGGTCAAATTGTTGCAGCACAATTACATTTAATCATTTAGCAGATGCTTTTATCCAAAGCAATTCACAAATACCTGCTACTTGTGTTTAGAAGTGCATTGAAGCCATGGTGCGAGTCATGTGAAACAACCTTTATATCTCACAATTTCAAAAATATTTTCTTATTATTGTGACTTTACCTGTCAGGGTGGCAAAATGTGATTTTATATTTCACAATGACTTTATATAACTCAGTATTTCTCAGAAGGTGACTTCATTTTTTTTTTTTTTATTAATTTGGAATTAAACTTCCACGGGAAGTCGTGGCCTAATGGTTAGAGGGTTGGACTCCCAATCGAAGGGTTGTGAGTTCTAGTCTCGGGCCAGACGGAATTGTGGGTGGGGTGAGTGCATGAACAGCTCTCTCTCCACCTTCAATACCACGACTTAGGTGCCCTTGAGCAAGGCATCGAACCCCCAACTGCTCCCCGGGCGCCACAGCATAAATGGCTGCCCACTGCTCCGGGTGTGTGCTCACAGTGTGTGTGTGTGTGTGTTCACTGCTCTGTGTGTGTGCACTTCGGATGGGTTAAATGCAGAGCACAAATTCTGAGTATGGGTCACCATACTTGGCTGAATGTCACTTAACTTTCACTTTCACTTTCACCTTTTTCGTGGGGAAGTCGTGGCCTAATGGTTAGAGGGTTGGACTCCCAATCGAAGGGTTGTGAGTTCTAGTCTCGGGCCGGATGGAATTGTGGGTGGGGGGAGTGCATGTACAGTTCTCTCTCCACCTTCAATACCACGACTTAGGTGCCCTTGAGCAAGGCATTGAACCCCCAACTGCTCCCCGGGCGCCGCAGCATACATGGCTGCCCACTGCTCCGGGTGTGTGCTCACAGTGTGTGTGTGTGTGTGTTCACTGCTCTGTGTGTGTGCATTTCGGATGGGATAAATGCAGAGCACAAATTCTGAGTATGGGTCACCATACTTGGCTGAATGTCACTTCACTTTTTTTTTTACTTTTTTTTTTTTACTACATAAGGTATAAGCTATATGAAAATCAGCATCTGGCATATTCTATCTGACTCACTTAGCATCAGTGAATAAAATGAGCTGACTCTGAGCAGTAGAGGAAGTCTCTACACAGCAATGTCCTGTGGTCAGACCCTTCTCCTCTCCCAGAGTCCAAATAGATGATGAAGCTCCTGTGAGTTCTTTGCTGACAGCTTGTGATAATGTGCACTCTTTATGGAGGAGGCAGAAACTACTGAGAAGTTGAAGGTGCTGAATAAATTGGAAAATTGTAGCATAATGATTCTGTCCGCTGGCCCTTTTTATGGGGCTGAGGGGACAGGAGAGAGAGAGAGACTTAGCAGGCTTTCTCTAGAGAAGATATACAGACGTCCCCCACAGAGAGGCTATCCTAAGCGGGTCAGCGGCTCCCTGCGAGTCTCCGGCATTGTGTGAGGCCAAATAAAGCCTGGCACAATTTGACGCCAGTTATTATCGAAATGGAGAAGTTTGTGAAAGATAAACTGGCGAAATTTAAAAATGTAATTGGATGCAAAATACATTAATGTTATAGAATGAAGTAGTATACTGCTACACCATTTATGCTAATCTTTGCAAGAACATTTGTGTATGCTTTATCAGCACGCATGTGAAGACTTATCACCTCTTCCTTCACCTGAGTGATGACTCCATGGGCTGCGCTGGTGCTCTGATTTCTGCCTTACATAAGCGGCCACCCAATTGCAATGGCCTGATAAGAGCTGGAGGGGCAGTTCAGGCCTCGTTCTTGCTCTTCCAGGCCTGGCATTTGCAGAAAGATAAGTGTTCCCCCAAATGAGCAGGAGGAGATGAAGGCCATAGTAGACTCATTCCTTCAACGGCTTGATGTGATAAGCAACAGGATATTTTGTTCACAGCTCGGTTTCTATTTCTGCAGCGTTGTGCTGGGTAGCCCCACCCAATGTGAAATTTCATTGGTCCAAATGCTTCCTTCATATAGCTCTGAATAAAATGTCACAAAAACCACCATTTCAGAACATTTCAAGTATCAACACTGTCTTTTTTTTTTTTTTTTTTTTTTTTCATACAGTGAAACTGTTTTGTTACCAACATTGTATAAAATGTCATACAGGTTCGGAATGACATGAGGTTGGGTAAATTCTGTTTTTATTATTATTAGTATTATTATTATTTCTATACCATATATTCATATACTTTTAATATTTTACACACACACACACACACACATGCATATAATATTTTTTTAATATTTATATAAAATACATCTTAAAGGGACAATTCACCCAAAAATGAAAATTGCTGTTAATTTTTACACGGGCCATCTAAGATGTAAGTGACTTTTTGGTGATTCATAAAATTCAAGTCAATGACTTCTGCAACTTGGAGAGTAAAAACAAACAAACAAACAAAAAAATAAAATCAAATTGAGAGCCTAAATTAATATTAGTGATATTTTGAGGGCTTATGAACTGAAATGATTGGTTTGTTCTTTTGGGTCAAATAACTGATACATTATTACACAATGTCATAATGTATATGCAAGTGTAGTATTAAAGCACCCAATAGTCATGCGAGTGTATGAAAAGTGTATGTTTTACAAGCATTTAAAGTAAATCAACTAACCTTAAAAAAAAACTCCATAAACCATGCGGAACCATAAAAACATTCATTTCGCCCTTTCATTTGTTTGATCGGTTCAGGATGCTCATAAGTTCTTCGCTAGTCCAGACTATTTTCTCAGTTCATTGTTGGAGTAACTGAAGCGCTGAATGAGCCAGCTCACAATGTCATGTTTTCTCATGTTATTTTATCCCTCCCTATACAAATAAAATTATTTCTGAAAAGCTGGGATTTGTCCAACATTACACAGCAGTTTTTTATTCACTTTAGTGATGAAGCAAAATGAGTTAAAACCTCTTACTCTATCATCAGCGTCTTGGCCTTCTGTTAATCACTTGATTGCATTGTTTAGCCCCGCCCACTGTGAAATTTAACTGGTCCAAAATTCCATATAACTGTATAATTAAGTATAATAATCTTCTAATTGGTCTAGATTGTGTTTTTGTCCATGTGTATGTCTGTGTGTGTGTGTGTGTGTGTGTGTGCGTGTGTGTGTGTGTGTGTGTGTGTGAACAGACAAATTGTTTGTCGCTGAAAACTTGTCGCATTGTGCACAGTTAGGTCACAGTGAGACAAGGAGACAGCAATATTTGTGCAGTGTAATGTAAAAATTTGCCCCTTGCTGCTATGATTGCCTTGATGGAGCATTACAGCAACATTTTGCTTGGCAGCAGGACCAAGACAGAAAAAATATACTCAGAATTACTCATGATGCAGAAGAGCTGTGGTTACATAATCATCCTGCTTTCCCTGCAAGCACAACTTGAGCGGAAGATCAAATGAGGATCATTTAGACACTGTTTGCTGTTTAACATGTTTACTGTTTAACATGTACTGTTCAACTCTTAACATCTGTCATGACTTCCTCACATCCACAAACCCTGAAAGAAGATGGATTGCAAACAAGCTTGTTTAACTCGACTGTTTGCATTTGGGTGCCGATTCACAAGCCCGTATGGACTTTGCATGCAGACTTTTTTTTGCATTTCCTCTGCTAATTTTTTTGTGAAAAATAAGTGGAATTCAGTGGATTATATTCAATGTGTTAAAAAAGATGTTTACCCAAAGTTAAATACAATAAAATAAGTAATAAACAAATAATAATAAAATGAACACTACAGTTTGGAGTCAGAAATATTTTTTTATTATTTTTTGAAAGAAGTCACTTATGCTTGCTTAACCTGCATTCATTCATTTGATCAAAAATACAGTAAAAAATAGTAATATTGTGAAATATTATTTAAGTTTTAAAATAACTGTTTTCTATTTGAATATAATTTAAAATTGAAAATTTTTCCCTGTGATTAAAGCTGAATTTTTCAGTCATTACTCCAGTCTTCAGTTTAACTTGATCCTCAGAAATGCACATCCTTTTCAATGTTTGTGCTGATTTATATTTGTTTTTTTTTTCAAGATTCTTTGATGAATAGACATTAAAAAAAGAACAGCTCTTTTTGCAAAGGAAATGTTTTGTAACACTTATGTTTATAATGTCACTTTGTTGACATCTATTAAATACAACCTTGCTGAATAAAAGTTTATGGTTATATGCCTTTGGATTAATTGCTCCTTCAAATACATTTAAATCCATGAAATTATTAATATTCTCCTCATATTATTTCATATCTGTATGGCTTTCATCATTCAAAAACAAAAGGTGAGTTTTTTTTCTTTTTCTCTTTTCTGTATAATGAAAAGTGAGTTGCAACTGGATGAAAAAAGTACAACAAAAGTAGTTCATATGATATGACTCATTCCCTATATTCAAGGTCCTCTAAAGCCATATGAAAGCCGTGTGTGAGGACAGACAGACATTGAAGTTTTCTACAGATTCCATGTGGGTCTGCTGATCTGTAAGTGATGTGGTGCATAACCCTATCTCACCTACTTGATGTGGGACACAGTGGGCTGTGACCCTGCAGTGGCCCAGATCTGCTGTTCAGTCATTCCAGAGAAGAGACACAGGGATCAACAGGAGCATTCAAAGCCTCAACAAATGCACTCTTGCCTGGGGAACATCTCATGATTCACACCCCATTGCCGATGTGTACCACTGAAGATAGTGCTGGCACAGCTTCAGTGTGGAGTGCAGCCATATCAAACAAGCTGTGCGCTTGAATCCTTATTTTTCTCTCTTTTCGCTCTCTTTCTAGCTCTCTTTTCTTTGTATGCCTGTATTTTTTTCTCACACCATTTGATATGTCTGCCAAAACGCCCAACTGCATTCTCTCAGAAATCACAGGTAAAGAGGCAGTGGGAGACAGAAAAGTGTACTGCACACAACTGCTACAAAAAGCGTAATTAAGTCTCGCCAAACACTAGAAAGGTTTTTTTTTTTACCCCGTTGATGTTTTTTTTTTTCAGTCTCAGTCTAATTTTAGTTGCTTTTTGAGCAAAAGGATATTTTTATTCTTCATGACTTGTGCTGTTTTTCATTCAGATGCAAAAACAAACAGTTGCGGCTTGATTGTACTCTTTAGAGTCTTGTGAATATATACTGACACGTTAAAACAGAACTACACAGTGAGACATTATTAGGTTTGAACATCTTACTGAGGCACTTCAAAAAACTGATTTAGAGCCAAACATCATGGAGAATATGTAGGACCAGTTGTTTATTTTATTTCTTTTAAAAAAGTCCATTGAAATTCTTCCTATTAATTCTTTCTATTTGTCTTTACAATTTTCTGCCATTCAAATTAGTTTTTGTAGATTCTCTTTGTAATTTCAGCCTCACACCATGTTCTAACAAGGCATGAAGTTAAAGTGAAAACGTATAATCTCTTCCATGTTCATTTCTTTTTCTGCAACATCATGCTGGGAATCCCCACCCACCAGGAAATCTCATTGGATCAAAGGCCCTAAATTAACAGACCACTTCTCCTGAATATTAAAAAAGTTATTTAAACTTGATATTTTTTTGCAGAATTTAAGATTACATTTTGAAAATCTCCAGTTGAGTTACATCAATAAAATATTTGCAGCTGAATGTAAATTGCTAAATTTGCATACTTTTTATTTGGTCTTTTTTTTCAGTTATATGCATATTATCTAGCGTTACACTGGGTTATACTGTGACGATATAAGATATAGAGATTTATATATATATTATATTATCGGGTATTAGCGAGGATAGTCCAGTTAGCGTCTGTTGTTGAATGGACATTGACTGATGTATATGCACATTTCACTGGTATGAAGACTATTGCACATTCCCATATAAATAAAGACCTATATTAATCAAGTATATTCTGATTAACTGAGATTGTCACATCATGTAGCAGTTTGAACACAGTGTTGTCAGACAAATTACTTGCAAAGCCTCTTTAGCTTAAAGTATTTACCTTTCCTTTTGAGTTTGCAAATCTAGTCTTGTTTTGCTTTCTCCATAACATTCCCACCACCGTCATATCTGAAGTTTGATTGTTGACTGCATTTGAGAGGGTGAGATACATTAATGCTTTAGTAGATGGGTTGGTCATTAAGCGCTAAATGAAGAGTGATGTGTAGTTGAGTGCGAGTAGGTTTGCTGGTTGAACAGGGCCATGGAGAAGTGCGTCATTATGATTGATTGAAAGCCCGTCTCTTTGTTGTTCTCTGTTTAAAGTTCACCGCACTGCGGAGGTGTAGCAGCCTCTGCTTTGAAGTGATTGATGACCGCTGCGAGATCTTATACCTGAGCTCCCTGTCACTCGCATGCCATAGGCCAAGAAAACCAGCGTTTCCATGGATACCGTTCCAGAGTTCTGCTTGTTATACCCGATTGGTCGTGCCCTGCGCTGGGTGGGTTGTCCTTGCCATTCTGCCATCTGGCTGTGGTCCGCTGCTCATGTTTGAGGAAGCGTAGACACGAGAATGAGTCGAGTTCTCCGCAGGGGTCTCAGAGGAGCTTCATGGCTGCCTGTCACATTGCATCAAATCTCTGGATCTAATTCCGAGCCAGTTGCAAGAACGCCCGCTCTCTATCAATCACCGAGATGCAAAGACGAACAGAAATGCATTTGACAGACAGAGCCAGAGGTCTCTGTAATGGCCTGTTGGTTTGAATCCTCCTGAAATATTTGGGCTAGCGAGAAGCATGGCAGAACTGTTTCCAGATCTCGGCAAGGTTCTGGTCTGGAAGTGTCTGGAACTTCAGCCTGTGGAGCTCTTAGTGTCACAGCGAGAAAGATGTCCTGTCAGTCAGCAATACCGCGAGGACACACCAGCACGTTTGCCTGAGCGCGCAGTGGCATGCACATCATTACGCAGGCAGGCGTTGATAGCAGGCATTTCTTCCTGACAAGTCTGCTGTCATTTTCCAGGCCGCTGCAGAAAGCTGGCTCAGCCTGGAGCTCGGCGTGCTCTCACCTTGACGACGGGCAGGGAAGAAAACTGATCGTCACCCATGAATTATTGATTTTCTGCAAGGCTACTTCTCTACTTTATCTGAGATGTTTGCATCCGTCCACTACTTGGAACCTGAAAGATGTTACTTGCTCTCAGCAAGTGTCGTTTGGATTCATTGACTCTCTCTCTTTCCCTCTCACGTACACACAAACGCAGTGTTCCATGTGGACGCCTGCATGCCTCACACACTAACTGGTTGCTTGGATATGCAGAGTTCAGTTTTAAAGTTGACACCTACAGCACACACTTGAACAGCAGATTATCATAGCAGCCCAATTCAAAATAGAATAAGCATGGATGAGATTACTTTTACTGTAAATTATAGATAATTTATATCACTCTTTATTTTTGATTAGGGTGGACATCTAAACATGTTTTTTGAACACAGTGTTGAATCAAACTAGATTTTTCCATTTTATTAAGAAAATACAAGTGGTGGGGATATACGATACCACATATTTTTCTTTTTTCACAATGATTAAAGCCAAATATCAATAGGACAAAATCCGTTATTACAGACATTTCAAAAGTTGTTAAATAGGTCTTTGTCTTCCATTCATTGTCATTTTGTAGAACATGATAATTAATTCAAGATTTTCTGAAATTTTAGTACTTAGTATATTAGTAATTAGAATTTGAGCCTGTTCACACCAAGAACATTTACTATAAAAATTACTGTAATAATAACTACATTATTTGTCTTGTTTTTTTTTTGTTTTTTTTGTTTTTTTTGTAAGAGCAAGCTGCAATTGCCCGCTACATTAAATTCTTAATCTCTTTAAATCCAGGTGGATTTTTGATTCACTAACCCCCCCCCAAAAAAAAAAGGTTCTACCTGCTGCAGTATTATGTACCTCCGTTATAAAGGCAAGTTAACACCAAGAATGCTTGCCATAAAGATGAAATATAACTGTTCTGTTAACTACATTTATTAGACAGACAGTACCTTTAGGTTTATTAAATGCATTCAGTAGGGTTTTATATTTATTTATTTTTTGTCACTGAATGACTGCTGGTTGTGACCATTTTGGGTTTTCAGCGTTTCTGCTTAAAATGAACAGAATAGTTACTATCCTACATAATTTACTAGTAAAGTTAATTTCTAACACTGAAGCTTATGAAGCACATTCGATTACTTGATGCTAAATAAGTAATAAAATGATGAATATTTTAGAAATCAATATCTTTATGCCAGTATTAAAGTATACGATTTCACAATAAAGTTTTAGTGGTGTCTGCCCAGCGAAACTCACCTGTTGTATCATCTGCCAAGCAAAATTAGTAGATCTGATCAGTTCTGTGGAACATTTGCAGACCTGTAATGCATAAATACAGCTTGCATTAATGCTCTCCTGACCTTTCCTTGTTCTGTTAAATAACACTTGTGAATACGATCTCTTTTTTAGCAGTGCTGTAATGACAATGCCTTCCACCACTTGACCTTGATGTGTTTCAGAGTGAGTGTGAAGAGGGGGAAGAGAAAGCTGGTCGATTATGTTCACAGTTCGAGCTGTAAGCAAAAAAACAAAAAACTAAAACTAAACAAAACAAAAAAGAAATTGTGAATAGTCTTATTTGGTCAGCAGGAGCTCTTCCTGTTTACAAAACACACAGCAGTGGCACATTATGCTATAGCTGGAGTCTGCAATAGCACATGTGATAGACAGGCAGACAAACTGACAGACTTTATTGATCCCTAATGGAAAATTTGGATGGAAATCATTTGCAATATGAAGCTTGAAGTGTAAGAATAAAACACATAAACCACAACCCTAATTCACAAAACAGTTTATCTTACCACTAAGAGTTGCATAAATAGGAGTTAAAGTTTTTAGCTAAGAGTTTTCTCTTAAAAACTCTTCACAAGGCTGCCGAGACAAACTTTTACTTTGGAATAGACAAAAGTCTTAACCTAAGGGAAAGGTTGGGGTTGACCTCGTGGGTATGGTTTATGTAAGCTTGCTTACTAACTATGCCCACGGTGATTAGCTAATAGTATCTGTCAGAGATTTATTCATAGAAATATTGAAGAATGCAATATTATGTTGTTAAATTCAAATAAAGGTTTAAAAATAAAACTGCAAATTGCCACATTCAAATAAAGAATTTGAAATGCAGGCTGCATGTCACTAATTAAACAAGTATATGTTCAGCTAATTGTCAGCCTCTTAAATTTGTGCCTCTCGTAATTAGCGAATAAAATATAAACAGCCTTTTAATTAACAGAGTAGAATAATCATGACTGATAAGGCATGCAAACATAAAAGAAAACCAAACTGGACACAGCTGTTATTCTTGCCCAACTGGTTAATAAAAAAAATGATGTAATCAACCCAGACAGCAACCGGTGTCGGCCCAGATCCGGCCCACATCTGACCCACGTGGATTTCTGATCTGGGCCAACATTATGTTGCTGTCTAGGAAAGGAAAATTTGGAGTTGGGATAACCTTCAAAACCAAAGTTGATACCTTTTTAAAAGCTCATTATCGTCAAATGTTTCTAAATTTACATTACATTTATGCATTTAGCAGACACTTTTATCCAAAGCGAATTGCAGTGCATTTCAGCTATACATTTTTTTTTTTTTTTAATCAGTATGTCTAAAATGTTTACGTTTCAAGGCAGATTGTCGGCAACAGCCATTTTAGTATAGTTTGTGGTTTGGTCTTACTTAGGAGTCCCATTATTTTTAAGCTTTTATGAGCTACTTTTAACCTTAAGATGTTTTGTGAATATGAGCCCAGTGCTGGTTTTCTTTACTGAAATGGTGTGCAGTTGTTTGTGCAAATAAAAATTTCAGTCCCACTTTATACTGTGTACTTACATTTTAATTAATCATTTGATACAATGCACTTATTGTGTACATTAATTTTTTCATTGTACTTATGTTAAAAAAATACCTGCATGTAATTACATCTGAAATTAAATTCTGTACATTTATAATTACACTGTTGACCCATCCCTTACACCTTACCGACCCTTAAACCTACCCATTCCACCAAATCTGTCCCTAACCTTACCCATATCCCACCTCAATAGAAACAAGTGTTTTGCAATACAATATGATCCCAATAAGTATATTGTACTTTTTTATGTAAGTACAGTACAAACATTTTCGTATAATTTTCTGTATTTGCGAATTTCCATAATGATGTAGAAAAGTGGGTGCAAATGACACAAAGTTAATGAGACATCTGTGAGCTGATTACACTGTAAAATCACATATTTTACCAACTCAAACACATCCAGCTAACCACCCCCTTGTGACAGTGGCACTTTCCCCCTGAAGTTGTTACTAATTAGGCATTTAATTACCATGTAAAATCCTGCGACACATGAAAATCGTTAACAGTGCATTGAGAGGCTCTCGAATGTAGAATTGCGGACCCATGTTTGCCACGGTCAACCCAAAGGCATGTAACAGAAAGTTTGTTATTTATCACTGTCATTTATTGGGCTAATAATATGGAGTATCTGTCAATTGATTTATGAAGACATAAAGGATCTGGAATAAGTGTAATTCCTTGATGTGTGTTCTATGATGTGCAGCAATGTTTTTATGGACATACTGTTGCAAAGGACAAATAGAAGTAGTTACTCGTGACATAACTGTTTATCAAAATATCATGCCAACACCAAAGTGCTCCAATCGTGATGATGTAGCACTGAAGAGAAGCCAGACACAGCAGATTGTGATTGTGAAGCCAGACACTCTTTTTAAAGTAAATGTTTTAGTTTACTAAAATACAGTATGCTGATATTTATGTCATTACCAAAAAGACATTAAAAAGTCTTTATAACTGTTTTACATGTACACTACAATTAAAAAATTAATGACAGTAATATTTTTCAGTATCTTTTGAAATGTCTTACTCTCACCAAGGTATTTGATCAAAATTAATTAAAACAATAATATTGTGTAATAGTCATTCTTTAAAATAGCTGTTTTCTACATGAATACGTAATATATTTGTATATAGTTTGAAAGTAAATTATACCTATGATCTAGTCTTCTGTAATTAATATGAAATAATCTCATTATTTTGCAATTGCAAATTTTGAAATAGCAAAATTACTGCCAATAACTTTTTCTTATTGGACAAATATAATATCATCCGCATATTGTGCCAGTTTACTGTTAAAAAAACGTATGTTTCTCACTCAGTGAAGTGGGGTCAATGCAGTTGCTCTTACTGCACTATAATCTACAAGTCTGATTATGACTCTGCTTTAAGATTTTCACAGGTAGCATTTCACCATCTGCTACAGATCTTTTAACCCTCACAATGAAATGATAATAAACTGTCATCATTAATTGATGAGGGCATATTAAATGAGTTGGATATGGACAGAAGGAGACAGTGTAGGCGAAGACGGAGGACCAAAATCCTGCTGATTTTCTACCACCAAGCTTCCCGCTAAATTGGCAATATCCAGATTAATGTCCTTTCAGCTCCAGGTTTCCACCATGATGGTCATTAAAATCTAGACGGTGCTCATTAGAAACGTAGGGGTTGACTTCATTTGAAACTGAATAAAATAATGTCTGAGCCCCGGGATGTTGACATTCTCTTATATGCAGGTAGATCACCCAGCAGGTGTTCTGAAATCAACACATCCTGTTTTGCAAGCTGTGCTGTGTACCTGCCTCCACTGATGATGCTTTAGTATGGTTGAGCCTAGCAATTGTCGGCTGTAGCCATCCGTGTCCACATGAAAATGTTTCTCTTCCTCCCCTCACATGTTAGATGCTAATTAGCAAATATCTAATTAGTGTTAGAAGATTAATCACTCTTGGGAGAGACGGCTTCACTGATGAGATGATGTGATGTGACAAAGATAGTTTCAGAGCTGCTCCTTGCCAAAACACAAATGAAATAAATGGAATGAGCCATAATGTCTGATGTTCATAGATGTTCTTTAGTCAGGTTAAAGGTGAGGTCGACAGACAGACTTTCCTTTAGCATTCGTTTTGTAAGCCTCAGAAATATATTATATTAATTCTTCTTGATAGCATTTATGAGATAGCTTATCAGAAGGTAACGGTTAATGATGTTTATGTTAAAAGCATATTGTGCAGTCCTGTCTCAGTTCTAGTTATCATTTTCATGGGAAGTTCGGCAGTTGCGCTACAGAAAGCTATACGAACACTGTAGAAAATAGACGTTGCTACGGAAATTGATACAGCATTGGTGTTAACTGGCTCAGTCGGGCTTAAGACAGTTGGGCTTAACTGGCTCAACCCTAACCCTAACCCTAACCCTAACCAGATGAAACCAGCAGTTTAATTCCAGGTTGCAGCAAAGTCAGATTGTCCAGAAGAATCATATGTTTCCTGTGGTCTTGTCCAGATGGTTGTCTGAGACAAGGTCTTTACAGGGGATCTGTATCTGAGGCTCTAGATGTCCCGGTCTTCGCTGTCTTTCAGGGCTGTAGAGGTCCTTTCTAGGTGCTGATCCACCATCTGGTCTGGATACGTACTGGATCCGGGTGACTGCAGTGACCCTCTGATCTGGATACAGACTTGATCTGGTGGCTACGGTGACCTCGGAATAAGAGAGAAACAGACAAATATTAGCATAGATACCATTTTTCTAATGATGTAGCAAGTACATTGGGTGTTATGGGAAGTGTTCCTGGTTCCGGATTACCTAAGTAAAGGGATTGTTCACCCCAAAATCTAAATTATGTCATTAATAACTCACCCTCATGTCATTCCAAACCCGTGAGACCTCTTTTATCTTCGGAACACCATCCATCCATCCATAAGCTTCCGCTTATCCGGGGCCGGGTCGCGGCGGCAAGAGTCTAAGCAGAGACGCCCTGACTTTCCTCTCCCTAGCCACTTCTTCCAGCTCTTCCAGGGGGACCCCGAGGCGTTCCCAGGCCAGCTGGGAGACATAGTCCCTCCAGCGTGTCCTAGGACTTCCCCGGCGCCTTCTCCCGATGGGACATGCCTGGAACACCTCCCTGGGAAGGCGTCCAGGAGGCATGCGAAAAAGATGCCCGAGCCACCTCAGCTGGCTCCTCTCGATGTGGAGGACCTTTGGAAGACAGTTTAAGATATTTTAGATTTAGTCCGAGAGCTCTCAGTCCCTCCATTGAACCTGTGTGTACGGTCTACTGTCCATTTCCAGAAAGGTAATAAAAACATCATCAAAGTAGTCCATGTGACATCAGAGGGTTAGTTAGAATTTTTTGAAGCATTGAAAATACATTTTGGTCCAAAAACAGCAAAAACTACGACTTTATTCAGCATTGTCTTCTCTTCTGTGTCTGTTTTGAGATAGTTCAAAACAAAGCAGTTTGTGATATCCGGTTCGCGAACGAATCAATCAATGTAACTGGATCTTTTTGAACCAGTTCACCAAATCGAACTGAATCGTTTTAAACGGTTCACATCTCCAATACGCATTAATCCACAAATGACTTAAACTGTTAACCTTTTTAATTGTGGCTGACACTCCCTCTGAGTTAAAACAAACCAATATCACGGAGTAATTCATTTACTCAAACAGTACACTGACTGAACTGCTGTGATGAGAAAACTGAAGATGAACACAGGGCAGAGACAGATAATGAACGAAACATTGACGCAGATAGATCTGGAAAGTTTGCTTTGATGCATCAGTATATAGGCGGCGTTTGGATGTTACAAAACATTTTCTTTGAGACAGGGGTAGCTGCAGCCTGGAGCAATGGGCACAATGAAATTATGTATTCCAAAAGGTAATTCAGTATAAAAGAAACTACCCCTAACCCCACTCCTACACCCTAACAGACAGCTTTGTCGGTCAATCATGAAGGCCTTTCTTCATGCCCCTACCTTTAGGCACACCCTAAACTTTCGCTATGCCCATTGCTCCAGGCTGCAGTTAATCCTACTTGTTTTCTTTGCAGCAAGTTTTAGCTCATCTTTGGTGTATACTAGCCTTATACAAATGCCCGCAAAGACCACCTAAGTGCCCCCTTTCAAAAATATTGCTCCAGCAGCACACACCTCCCCCACCCACCGATGGTCCCTGAATGCCCCTGTTGAGAAACTTAAAAATAAAAGTTCTTTATTGGCATCTATGGTTCCATGAAGAACCTTATACAAGACTAACTTTCAAAAGGGAGAAATGTCTAAAAATGCTTAAAATATGTTGCTATTAAAAATCAATTAAAACTCTACAGTGCTGTATTCCATTGCAAATTCATGTCTATTTATTATGGCCAAATATGGACAAATGGGTAACATGGTCTCATCCTAGAAAATGTTGAACAAAATGCCTAAATTAAAAAAACACAAAACATACTACGTTGAAAATAGGTTACCTGGGTCACTGCTTGATGTCCAGTGTAAAGCTTTGGTCCTAGAGAGACACCATCTCTTGTAGATATTCCTTTCTTCAGCAGAACATCACATGCATGCAGGTGTACTGGAGGTTATTCTCATCAAACCGGTCTTGCTTTTATCGACACAATGAAAGCTGCTTCTCATGTAAAAGAGAATGCGAGAAACTGGACACGAAGCGAGGCAAAAGGGCATAAGTAATCCCTCTGCCATTGATAGCCTTTGTTCTTCCTCTGCTGGAAGGAAATATCTGATCAGGGCCACCTCTCTGAACCACATTCAATTCAATATCAGCCTTATAAAACCAAAATTTGTGCTATAATTAGTTATCGTCTTCCAAGTCTCAATGTGATCTTTGAGAGAGATAAAAATGGGAAGGCAATTCATAAATATTGCTAATTTCTCAAGTAAGTATACATCTCAAGTTTGTCAGAACAATTTGACTGTCAAGACTGTCAAGTGCATGGCTAGTGGCATTTTACTGCTACATAGCCAAGAGCATCTACTGTGTAAGCAGCTTTACTGATAGCCGTTGGCTTCATGGCATGGCAGGGAAGGTGAACGTCTGCATTCTGTTTTGTGCTTAATTGGGGACCTCGGCAGTTAGGCACAGTGCTGGAGGAAACCTTGAAAAAAATGTATGGTGGTTGCTGTGAGTCTGTCTGATTGGCTCCGAGCTTGGGAAGGAGTGTGAGATTACATCTGATGCTATTGGCACAAACCCATCCATGCAAAATGACACTGGGTTGGAAGATTCATTCAGCAGAGGCAACGGCATTTAAGATAATTAGCATAACGCAGTGAGCTGGATGAGTGACAGTCACACGCAGACACCTGTGCAGTGATTAGCCTAAACCATGACAGCCTGCAGAGTAAGAACAGAGATGCATGAGGGAATGAGCTGCTGCGTCTCAAGAGATGTCATTTTCCCCTTTGTATTAGATTTTTTTTTTTTTTTTTTTTTTTTACCTTTTGGAGAGTATTTTATCTGTGCAAAGTGCATTTAAATCATGTGCTTGTGCTTATTTCTGACCTCATCGATAAAAATCATTATAATTTATATTACTAATAAAACTATCTCTGATTTTCCCTGATCAAATATTAATTATCCTCAAAATTTCCCATTAATATTTTGCTCTTGCTTCTGTAACATGGAAGGAAAATTAGAAAAATCATTGGTCATTTCATAATATATGTGGTATTTCCTCTGTTTCTTCTTAGTCACTTGTTTGTATTTCTCCTGCTTTTCTTGAAATTTATCCCATAAAAACAGAGATGAATTGCTGACCCAATTGTGTCTACCTTGTGTCTAGCCTTGCTACAAAAAAAAAAAAAAAAAAAGATTAAATAAACACCTCACAGTGTTAGATATACCGTATACGTGTGGATGTTGTCAGACAAAAACAGGGGCTGTTTACATCGTATAAAATGTCTAAAATCTTGAGTGGAGGAAAGATTGCGTATGGCAATAGTTTAGGGTAAGGTGTAGAGGTGACAACAATGAAAAAATATCAAATATCAAATATCAAATTATCTGATAATAATGCTGATATGCAGAGTTGATCATTATCATTTGATCATTTTGATATGATAATATTCTATTATTTTATGTAACCCCACCCTCCCCACATGGTAATTGGACCACATGACTAATTTGGCTTTTTCATATATATATATATATATATATATAAAAATATATATATGGATAGATGTGGACCCAAAAACGTCATGTCATTGACCGCTTAACTCTGTAGGAGACCTACAGTGGTCAAATATATCTGGTAAAAAGCTAAGAGAAGCCATATTAGTCCATCATCTACTCACATACATACTGTACAAAGGCACCAGCCTCTGTAAGTACCATCACTTGGGACCATTGAATAATTCCACTACCCTAAGTGCTCTCTATTGGTTTGGAAATTGGTCAGCTCTCATATATCCCACAAGTATTCAAGAATTGATCCTGCATTCTAGTTATAGACCATGGTAAAAGTGAAGTGCCAGCATTATAAGCTGTTAGATGGTATTTTCCAAACTTAGACTCTAGGCACAGGACTGGTGTCTGTTCCTATTCCTCTGGACGTTCATGGGCACTGGTCAGAGAGCAGCTTTACTCAGCTTTACTTTAGGCTCAGAGTCAGAATGGGATTTAGGTGAGCAGAACTGCTCATAGGTCAGCATGAAAGGATAGGTTCTGTAGTAGGTTTTTGCACAGCAGAAACAGGAAGCAGACCCATATGGGAGAGGATGGAGAACAGCAGGCTTAGCTTGGCTATGTGAAACCAAGCAGGCACAGGGCAACAATGTGCCAGCTTGAAGCTTCATAGGAGCATTGGACATCTAATAGTCAGTTATGCCCTTACAATCACCACCTGAATAAGACTTGATCCTTTGGATTACATTTAGTGACTGGGCTTTGAAAGCTATAACAGTGCTTAGTGGGGTGTTTTATTTTTTTTTTTGTTTTTTGTAGACTAAGTCCGGGGTTTCCAGAGACCCCCACTTAGCTTTTTACCACATACAAATATATATATATATATATATATATATATATATATATATATATATATATATATATATATATATATATATTATGTTGCTTTTATGTTATAAGTGATAAGCGGGTAATTATAAAGCTTTTTATGTTGTTTCTGTTCTTAATGTAAATGTATTAATATATCATTTCAAGGTACATGATATGTGTCCTGTATGTTTTTATATTTTTTCCTACCCACTATAATTTTAGATGTACAAGCACAAATAATTTTTCTTTTAAATTAAATTATTGTTTTTTGTATAATACAACATTTTTCCAAATCATTTTACGATAGATAGATAGATAGATAGATAGATAGATAGATAGATAGATAGATAGATAGATAGATAGATAGATCTATCAACAAATTTATAAGTTTGACAAATTCATTGAAAAGAAGAGACAAATACATATCTAAAAAAAAGCTCAGAAAGCTCACCACGCATTTTATGGGTCAATCATTAGGTGAAAATTTTCTTTATAAAATATACAGTAACTTATTCAAATACTTGCCGATAAGGAACTATTCACATCATCTATTAGCCTTTAGGTGTTAAAATGGTAACATAGAATAGTAACTGGGTGTCTCTCTTTAATGCAAATACCATCCATGTAGGAGTTACATGAAAAATAATCGTGATATTTGACTAACGTGAGTCAAGCTATCTCTCACTCTCTGCTTCATGAACATTACGGCCACATCCCACCCCTCCCTTCCAATCTGAGCTGCAAGCATCTGCTTTGTGTGGAGTAGAGAGCAGGCACAGTTTCGCTCTGTCTCTCCACAACTAGCTACATTCTTTTGTTCAAGGAATGCATATCTTCTGTTATGCATTTTCATTCGTGTAACTTTCTGAACGTTTACCACCAAAACGAAGCAAAATATAAGAATCGGAGATGAATGGGAGTGGCGTGTAGAACTGTCAACAGAACGCTGTTGCTGTGGGGAGATTTAATAAATCGTTAAGTTTCGCTATGTGCAGATAAACTATCAAACCTGCGAAGTTTTAGGATCCGTTTTTACCTGTTAAGGATTTCGGACTGACTTCACAGCCGATATAGCAGCGGCATTACGAAAAGCCGGGGAGAGATGCACCGCACGGGCATGCACAGGGCGAAAGCGCTCCACCACAATCCAGGTAAGATCAGCCGATTCACTCTGTCACTGACATCAGCGCGTGAACACTCGGCAAAGACGGGCTCGTGGGGTGCGCGCGCCCAGATGAGATTAACGTGAACTTTCTCTGTCATGGGCATGGCCATGAGTAAATTAACTGGTATGCTGGTATGTAAATATAATAAACATATATTTCACATATATTCCTGTATTTGCATAGCCTATACATGAAAACATACAGTTAACAAGCGGTAACCCGCGTATCGTCAAACAAACAAACAAACCCCTTTAAGCTTTTGAGTGAAATACGAAAGGCTGTATCTTGGTTTATTGTAGAAGAAAATATAAGCTTCAAAATTGAGTTAGTTGTTGTGTTTTTAGGAAAGACGATGTCCACGAATCATCATTTTATTTATCATAATTCTGTCATCATTCCTTAATTTTCAAGTTACAGAACACTGACCAGTGATTTATAGCACAAAAATCCTTTAATTATTGGTTTACTGAGACTTCTTATTGCTAACTGTTTTTATTGAAAAGAAGACAAGGATAGTTCACCCACAACTATTTATTTTAATTACATGCATATTGAATGTTTGTGTTGCTCTACTCTGTACAATGAAGTGTATTTGATAGGCTATAGACCTACTGTAAATTATATAGTGCAAACGACCTGTTGAGCTTGTGTGGTGTCCTTCACCAGACGGCTTACCCACAGCAGGAGCTAATGTGATGTAAGGAATACCTAAGGCAAAAAATTCAATAAAAAATAACATGAAATAAAAAATAAATCAAAGGCTAGTTGAAAAAAAAAAATACATTATTACTTAAAATATTTTAAAGCCTTTGCTTTAAGGCAATGAAGTGAATGATTTGAGTAGGCTGTAGCATACTACTCATGGCTAATTGCCATGACTAAGCAATAACGTTCCCAAATGTGTTTTATTTTCATTCTGTATTTGTTTTAGCAGCATTAGTATGATTCATCCACATGCTGTGAACAGTGGCCAAGAAATAATATAGTTAATAATGTGTCACATTGAGCCATTTTAAACTTTCATTTTGATTCATGCTTGGGAGACTGGAAAATGAGCTTTTTATATGCCACAAGTCATCCTAAGCAACTTACAGTACATTATGACGCACAGTTACATTTTTATCGGAAATACAGTGCACATTGATTATAAACACTTACAGAGCAAAACTCAATAGATGTGAGTTGGATTCACTCATATTTAGTGAAATGATGGAGAGGCCACACACTGAGAAGACGGCTGGATAAATCACCCAGAGGTCCAAACAGAAATTAAATGGTCTCCGCCAAGACAAGTCCAGCAGACGCTTTGGTCAGCGTATGTGTGTGTGTGCATGTGTGTGGTAAAAGCATGCTGTCTCCTGCAGAGAAAGGAATCCTTCTTCGTCATCTCTATATGAGAGCGTAGCTGTGCACTTTAGGGAGCTGGGAAGAGAATGTGAGTGTGAGCAGCATATCTCTGCTTTTGCGAGCTTCTTAAAATTAGACCGGCATAAAGCAATTTACCTCAGCCCAGGCCTCTTAGCCCACAAATGCAGGAGACAGAGAGAGAAGAGGGGGTGATTGAAAACCCTCCTGTCCAGAATGTGTGATCAATGGCAGGCAGTTCCACCCTCCCCTTCACTGCCTGTCTCTATCAATTCAGAGCTCAGTGGGCAATCACCCTTCAACTTCAGCTCCATCCACCTCTGTCTCTAACAGAAAGACACTGCGGTGTTCAAAGGCCTGATCCCACCTCATCCACACACCCCTGCTAGAGAAGGCCATGGCTATAGCATCAGTGTTCCTGTTTTACAGTGTGTAATCACAAAGCAACACGAGCAGCTGCACTTTAAACACATGGTGGGGTAAGATATGTAGAGTTTGCGGGGGGAAATAAATCCTAGATCAGTAAATCTTTGAGAAAATAAAACCCTAGAAGTGTATGTGGAGCTGCTTGCCTGTTTTTGACAGTCTCCTTAAGTTCTTCTGAGCCGTCGCTGTCTAATTAGCAGTACTTTTGCATTGGTTCTTGAGCTAGAGGAACCAAATTTTTAAATAGAAAAATATGGAATCCATTAACCTTGCAGGCAAGGGCCACTTGCTGGCATCTCATTAGAGGCGAGGGAAATTGAGCAACACAGCAAAATCTATTATTGTTTGTTAATTTACAGGGGCTTAAGTGTAACTGCAATTTTTCATCAATATCAACTTAATGGATTAGGCACATTGGGAGCAGCTTATAGTGTTTTGGATAGCTACAATAAACACTGTGCTGATAGATACACACATATATACACAGCTTGTGCTGTTTTAAGCAGGTTTCTACTGCATCAGTGTACAGCCTGTTTCTGAGTGCCAGGTGATGTTTCTTCAGTTCTCATTTTTGTGGGCTGTCAACCACAGATATGAAAAATACGACTGCTTCAACCTCGCTCATTAGCAGTGATTGACATCACTACTGACAGGTACGGATAAACTGATATGGATATTTTTGTCGCAAAAGATAACAGTTTATGTATGTATGTACAGTATGTATACACTGTATGTATTAACTTATTTAATATCCAGCCAATAACTACAATCTACAATTTTACACAAGTATGATATATAAATCTACAAGATAAAAAAAAAAAAAAAAACAGGAAAAATGTCGATGTGCTTCAAATGACAGCAAGTACAGTTTTAAAACAGATTCAACTGCAGAAAACAATTTCTTATTTTTTGATTATTTATGTAGGCATGTGTAAATTATACATTTATTTTGGCCAACTTTCTTTCATTTTTGTTTAATAATAGGCGAGCCAACTGTAAATTATGTGTAGTTCCATAAGCATTAAGTCTTATTTACTGGCTTTTATACATGGACCAGTTTAACAATACCTATTATGACTTCTGATACATTGGGCATCTGTATTGATAGCCTTATGGACTAATTTAAACACATTTGAGTGGCCACTGCATTTATTGTAGGGGAGAGCAGGGGCAAAAGTACCATTTTTCAGAAAAACTTCATTTTAAAAGATAATGTTGTAGACAGAGATATATTTCTGCTGTGGCCAGTAACTCAGAAGTGTGGTCTATCAATAGCAGGTGGTATTTTAGCAAATGTAGAAAGACTTCAGTATAATTTCACTTTGAACATAAGTTGCACATTGTCACTTTCGACCCCATCGGTTGGGACGAAAGTAACACACAGGTGGGTCAAAAGTAACACAACAATATAAGCTAGATTTTTTTCTGTTGTCTTATTTTTCTTAAGTATACCTGATTGTGACCTTGTTAATAAGTAACAGCAAACATATTTTATCCTTTATCTTTGCAAAAAAAAAAAAAAATTAAATTACATTTTCATATTTTCATTTTAAATTTAAGTTTAAGTTTAATCAGATGTCTTAAAACCTGACTGTATTTTTTTATTGTAAATTTCAATGTATTTTTATATAATAAAAAAAATTCTACAGAATGCACAATATAAAATTTTTATCACATTAGCATAATAAAAAAACCTCTAAACATAATGTAACAGTAGGCCTATTTATGTTTCCATCCAGTTGTTTTTATGCATGAATTGAAAATGTGCATTAAAACATCTGGAAACACTGCAAATTCACAGGTGGAGGTGTAAAGGCTAAGATACGGCTAAAACATAAACATAAATGTGACGTAGCAGCTTCCCAGAGAGTGATGTTCCTCTATGTCCAGAAACGCCCTCTCAAAAACATCTGGATAAAACCATACCTCTGTCTGTCTTTCTGACCCTCACTAAGACATATTCTTTTGGTATAATATGACATAAACATTTGTAAGAAATTATGCAAGACACAGAAATTCACATTATAGCTTGCACTGGAACAAAATAAATACTTTTTGTGGCTGTAGCGGGACAAAAGTAACAATTGTTACTTTCGACCCGACAGGAACTCCTTACATTTAAACTCGATTTAATTTTATACTGAAAAAAAATTGAAAATGCAAACTTTAGGATGTGTTAAAGCACTAAATAACCTGTAGATTGATCATTACTGGGACACATGAAACAAGAAAAACAACACAACTAATAAAAAAAAAAAAAAAAACGCTTCAACAATTTACTTTTTGTACTCGAAAACAGTTTTACGGACCTAACTTCCGGAAACGATGAGGAAATCACATGATATTTCTCAGCTCCGTCAAGGATTGCATGCTGCTGTCATGCTGGGAATGCAAATGCAGAAAGAGGCTCGGAGAAAATCGCTTTGTTACTTTCGTCCCACGTTACTTTCGACCCCGCTCTCCCCTATGCAGTGGATGTGCACTACTCAATGCTTTAATCTTGGTGTGATGATCACCATCCCATACCTCTGTCACTCAGTCTTGGACATTCATTTCCCATAATCATTTTCCCTGGACATATCAGCACTCACTAGCTGCGTTTTCAGAATAAAAAGGGGTTCTTCCTGGTAAATAAAGTGTCATAAATAAGTGTCCTGTCTTATAAATCTCCCCTTTTAATCAGTGTATGTGTAGTGGAACATGACCACCTCCCGTCCTCGTTTAAGACTGTCATAAACAGACGACTAGTTTTGAGTGCTGAAAGAGGCACTTTTACTACTTTTTTTTTTTCTGCTAAAGTAAAGTTAAGCAGCACAACAGTTCATGTTCTGGTCGGCCCTTAATTAGGACCCAAAGTATGTAAATATAACGCATCCTTTTTAAATCAGCAGCGGGAAACTCTGTATATGCAGTGTGCACATGTCAAGAAGAGTAAATCCGATCAGAAGCTTGTGACATGTAAACGTGCACATCAACCCGATCACTTTATTTACCGTTCATGTAAACACTAGGTTCGGATTCATCAATCAGAATGATTTCATTCTGATGGAAGCAAAACGTGTGCGTGTAAACGCACCTACTGTTTGCACCTGTGTCTTGTTAACCCTGTCTGCTTATATAGTCTGATTAATTCAGTTATTCATTGTGAAGTCTCACATGTGTTAAGTTTTGCATTTATTTGTCATTATGAGGGTGAGTCATTAATGTCATTAATGACTCACCCTCATGTCGTTCCAAACCCTTAAGACCTCTGTTCATCTTCGGAACACAGTTTAAGATATTTTACATTTAGTCTGAGAGCTTTCTGTCCCTCCATTACAAAACGTATGTACGGCCAGAAAGGTAATAAAAACATCTTCAAAGTAGTCCATTTGTCATCAGAGGCTCAGTTAGAATTTTTTGAAGCATCGAAAAAACACTTTGGTCTAAAAATAGCAAAAACTACGACTTTATTCAGGATTGTCTTCTCTTCTGGGTCTGTTGTGGGCGAGTTCACAGCACTGCAGTTTAGTGATATCCGGTTCGTGAACGAATCACTCGATGTAACTGGATCTTCTTGAACCAGTTCACCAAATCGAACTGAATCGTTTTAAACGGTTCGCGTCTCCAATAATCATTAATCCACAAATGACTTAAGCTGTTAACTTTTTTAATGTGGCTGACACTCCCTCTGAGTTCAAACAAACCAATATCCCAGAGTAATTAATTTACTCATACAGTACATTGACTGAACTGCTGTGAAGAGAGAACTGAAGATGAACCGAGCCGAGCCAGATAACGAACGAAAGATTGACTCGTTCTCGAGTCAAGAACCGTTTCTGTCAGACGCGTCCGATTCGAGAACCGAGGAGCTGATGATACTGCGCATGTGTGATTCAGTGTGAAGCAGACTGGCACACAGCGCATCTGAACCGAACTGGTTCTTTTGGTGATTGATTCTGAACTGATTCTGTGCTAATGTTATGAGTGCGGGTAAACCGAAGGCTTGAATCAAGGGCAATCATCGCCAATGACATCATTACGTCGAGCACAAAAGAACCGGTGAACCGTTTTCTTCAACCGGTTTATTGAATCAAACTGTCCGAAAGAACAGGTTCACGGAAAAGAACCGAACTTCCCATCACTACTGGTGATCCAAAAACCGATGCAAGTGTTTATGAGTGATGAGTGTCAGCCACATTAAAAAAGTTAACAGCTTAAATCATTTGTGGATTAATGCTTCCTGGAGACGCGAACCGTTTCAAACGATTCAATATCTTAAACTGTGTTCCGAAAATGAACGTCTTACAGAAGGTCTTGCAGGTTTGGTGAACTAACCCTTTAATTACTTGAAGCTTTTCAATAGAGTTTATTTTGTGGCCGTCTAGTGGTCATAAATTGAAAGCCTTCCAAAGTGCTGAGTTCCATTACACCCCGTTTACAGATCTAGTTCTACAACTGATTTTTATTTTTTATTTTTATTTTATTGTATACACATAATGGTCATTGTCAAAGTCATTCATTTGTGTCTGTGTGCTGGTACTAAAATAAGCAAAATAAATGAAACATAAATTAATAAATTAAATCTGCGACCTGTCTATTTGAACTATTCCTCAGTCCTGTTATTTCATAGGCAAAGTTCATTTGAGCTAAATATTGAAAAAAAGGAAAGTGCTGAGCTTTAAACATCATAGATCATGTGCTTTTGGCAAAACTAATCAACTTTCGATACCGTGCTTTAATGAAAAATGTGTTTTTTTTTTTTTTTAATGCATGCTCCAAGAGCTTCAGTGTCGAGCATAGCATCTTCCTGTGTCTTGTGTTTTTTTTTTTTTTTTTCTGCCCCTTGTTCTGGATTAGTCTTTGTCTGTGTTTCTTGTTATTGTTCGGACTGTTTTGCTGGTTTATGTCTTTTGCCTGTGTTTGGATTGTAATTGTGGATTACCCTCTGAATAAACACTGAATTTGAATCCTTAGCCTTCATGTCTTGGTGCAATTCATGAAATTTATTATTATTATTATTATTATTATTATTATTATTATTATTATTATTAATTAAAGCATCAGACCACAATATGTATGCGTGAGTGCTCACCTGCACCTCTGCTGCTCTCAGTGGGAAGTGAGTGCCAAGTTCACCATTCCCATGGCTGCCCTTAATTAACACACAGATTAAGGTCTCACTGCAGCAATGCAGTTGATTTATTGAATCAGTCATTTGGCAAACCCTCAAATTAATTTGGAACAATGGAAAAATTTATAGATTATTTAGGGTGTATTGATGATTTGTTGTTGTTGACTCAGTGTTTTTCTTTTTTGTTTCCTTTTTTTTTTTTTTGGTGTGCATTTTGGCACTTTAGCAGTTTTACTTCATTATCAGATATCAATTTAATGCTTGTTGGACACTGAGAATAAATATGAGAAGTAATGAGGTGACAATAGTTATTCAGTGAAGGGAGAAAGGACAACAGAACTGGGGGAAAGTGTATGAGAGCAGGCTGAGCTATAAAGAGTGTGTGAATCCATGGTGCTCTGAACACTTAATGTGTTAAACTCGCACATTACAGCTGCTGTTGCAGGGTCAGACTGGAGAGGGTCAGAGGCAGTAAGATGAGAGGGAAGAAAATAATAAGGGCTGGAGAGTTTTGTTGTGATGAATTGATGTAGTGTTTGTGTGTGTGTGTGTGCTCTCACGTCCTTGTAGAGTCTAGGATGGAGATGTAGAAGAGTGTTACATGGCTGTCATTCCTCTGGGACCTTTCTATGCTGAAGTACACAGCTGCAGTGTCACTTGAAACATGGTCCAGTCTGCCGTGTATGATCAGTCTCTTCCACCCATGTTGTCTTTCTCACTCTCTTTGCTTTTTCTTTTTTCTTTTTTGCATTTGGAGAGCACATTATGAATCCTCTTGTCATCTCTTCTTGTCTCATTTCCTCTACTTTTTTGCTTCACTGTTTTTCTTCTAATTTTGTCTCTCCTCATTTTCTCACTTCTTTTTCTATTCTCATTTTGTCTATTTTCCCTGCATCTTGTCTCCCCTTTTCTTATCTCTTTTCAGTTTATCTTTTCTCTAGAGAAGACAATTTTGTTGTACCTGGTGTCATGTTTTTTTTTTTCTCTCCACATTTTACTCTTTTGCTCTCTTGCTGTTGTCACATTATTTATATAATTGTGTCTCCTTTTTCTTGTCTTTTCTTTTATTGTCCTCCCTTATTTCTCTGTTGCAGTATCGTTGTCTCATCTCTTTTCCTTTTTACTTCTCTTGTTGTATTGTCTTGTCTCATCATGCTTTCTCTGCTCTTTTTTCCCTAATTTTCAGTTCTCATCTTTTTCTTCTGCTCTCGTCTTATTGTTTCAAAATTAATCTTGTCTACACTTTCTACACTGTTTTCTGCTATTGTCGTTTTGTCTATCTTTTTCTTTTATCTTCATTTCATTGCTCTTGTCTTCTCTTTACCCATTTTCCCCTTTCTTTTTTACTTATCTTCTATTTTTTCTGGTCATTTCATCTTGCCTGGGATCTTCTCTTCTCTACTTCTATTCTTCTGTCATATCATTTCATCCTTTCTTTGTTTTACTTCTTGTCTAATGTCTTTCTTTCTACTTTGAACTTTGTAATGTTTTTATTCTCAGTTTGTCTCTCTTCTTTCTCTGTTTTAATCACATTATGTCTCTTCTCTTTGTTGTTTTGTCCTCTCTATTCCTTTCTTTTATTTCCATGTTAATCACTCTGAATCACACAGGTGAGAGCGGAGGTGAAAATTATATGCGATCATGTCTTTGCATGTTCTTTTCCTTAATGTTCATACGGTTGTGTATTCACTTGTTGAAATTCTGCTCTGGATTTGCTCGAGGACACTAACATATGAGCATGAAAGTAAAGTGCTATATATGGATGAACAGATGAACATGTGTAGTTTAATATCTGAAGTATATATCACTGTAAGGGCAGGTGGACGCCACTGATAGTGAGATATTATATAGCACAAAGACTCGGGGCAGGACAACAAGCAACATGGATCAAGGAGCACATTAATTTGCAGATATTCCATCCAGCTTTCCCTGACTCTGGCACTGAACACTCACTGCGACAAAGAGAGGATTCAGTGGCTGAATGATATTTTGTTTAGTTTTAGTGGTACCATCTTGTTTTGTAAGACAGAGATAAAGTGGGGCTTGATCCTGTGGTGAGAGCTCTGGCCCACCGATGACAATGACAAATAAGCAGCGGTAAACTTTGTTGGGGGGGTGAGGCTTGGGGTAGAGACGAGTGCCCTCCTCATCCATCACTGGCCTACTCACACAACAAGCACTCTCTCTCTATCTCTCTCTATCTCTATCTCTCTCTCTCTCCCTCACACACACACACACAAGCACACATACAAACACTCAGCATCGTCACCTTTGGGATAAAAAGTTGTTTACATCTCTTCTGTCTCTGTCTCATTCATTTGTCACAGTGATGGAGACTGACCTTCATCTGACCCCTTTGTGTCTTCTTTTAGCAAAAACAGGAGTTTGTACGTGCACATGACTCAAATGATGCTTATATAAAGTGTGTGTTTGTGTGTGAGACAATCTCATATGTGGGCATCAATAAAATATTTTTGTTTTGGAAAGAAATTAATATGAAATGCATGTGTTATTAGTAACAAAACTGTTTAGTTTAATAAAATCAAAGTTCAAAAGTAGAGTATTTTTATTCCTTTTTATTAATTAACCCATTAAATTAATTTAAATTAAAATGACAGTGAAATATATCATTTATAATGTTACAAAATGTTTAGATTTTCATTTTCTAATGAGCAAAGTATCATGAAAAAAATCACAAAAATATTAAGCAACACAACTGTTTTCAACATTGATAATAATAAATAATAATAAATGTGTCTAGCTGTAATATATTGTCCACTGGAGGCAAGAGTATTGAGAACACAAGTGCAGTTTATTGAAATCCAAACCATAAACAAACAAAACGATGATGAACTCAACTTGGCAATAAACATAACATAACATGAACTAGACTAGACCAAGAACAGAACTCACAAAATGAGGGCTATATACACGGTTGCCAGGTTTTCACAACAAAATCTGCACAATTGCTACTCAAAACTACCCCAATCGTGTTTCGAGTGGGGTGCCCCTTGAAAAATCGCATCCCGGGGGTAAAATACAGGTTCTGTAGTTCTGGTCTAATTTGCATTACAGTGGCTAAATATCACGTCATTGGGGTCACTTCAAACCATGGACGTAAAAAACAACCAGCTGAAACAGTGTTAAAATTCACTTGGCAACACTGGCTATCTATATTAAACAATATGGGTCACATGACACAATCCAACCAATGAGAAGCAAGACACATGACTATATGAGGACATGACTGTAGAAGAACTACAACAAATGTTAAACCAAATGAATGCAGTCTTTATGAGAATAAACACTTAAAAAAAATGCTACTGACCCCAAACTTATATATGTAATATTTACATAATTTGGTTATGATTTTATTCTATAGCAATTTCCTGTATGCGCCATGTTTACATTTTGTCACTCCATTTCTATTTGTCTAGAAGTGACGTGGTTTGTTGATGATAGGTGCATGTGCTTTGGATTTCAAACAGATCAATAAAGAGAAAGTGAGAAGTGAGAAGAGGAGTGAATCTTATGATATCTCTCGTTATGTCGAATGACAGCCCGTGTCTGGGGTTTAGAGTCAAACCGTGTTGCATTTTTCTCTTCTTCCCACGTAGGAGAAGAGCCCAGAGTGTCTGCTTTCACACAGACTTCAGAGCATCAGTGCCAGGGTGTCATTTTGCAGGAAAATCTGCCTGTGTCTGAGAAGTGTAGACTCATGGGTCTGTGGGACTGCAAAAGCATTTCTCCTTGTGTCACACTGTGTTCTGTCTCCTCATGACGCTAACTGGGCATCAAAAATAGAACATTACACAAGGTGATGTCTATGGGTGCGTTCCAATTACTCAGCCCGGTTAAGAGGGTGTTTGGCCATCTTAAGTGAGATTCCTAATCACAGGGAGAAAATACATCACTTCAGAAGGTGGAGAGGACGATGTACCCACCAGTCCCTGCGCATCACCCAAGAACGCTGTGAGATCTGACTAAAACACTAAATATAGGGGTTTTGCATTTGCATATGACAAATAGTTTTATTATTACAAGGTAGGTATATATATATATATATATATATATATATATATATAATTTATTTTATTCATTTTAATATGCTTTAGTGCACAAACATTTCTTATTATTAATGATGAAAACAGTTTATCATTATTATTATTATTATTATTAATATTATAGTTCACACAACATCCTTTATATGTAATAGAAACATTTTTTTATGTTAAATGTCTTAACTGTCACTTTATTATAGAAGTCAATAAAAAATAGATTATTTATAGAAGTATATAGAAGTAACATGTTATAATTTATTATTTTAATTAATATATTATATAATTAAGATTATTCATTTATATAATTTATTATTTAATATATGTTATATGCATTTTTATTTACATCTTATAATGTATTATTTGATATATTATCTAAATAAGTAATTATTATATATAATATTATATTATATTATATTATATTATATTATATTATATTATATTATATTATATTATATTATATTATATTATATTGTTGTTTCAGGGTATTACACGTGAACTAATTTTGTCATATGAATGCATTTCACAAGTGTGTAGTGAGCAGTGCGTAGACTGAAATGCAGCTATGAGTCTTTGCTTATAAATAACGTCATTTAGCTGTTCAATTTTCTTTTGCCTTGTGATGATTTAATGGTGTTTAGCAGTAATGAAAGGGTTAATAGACGCAGCCTGAACACTTCAGTCAAAACAATGGATGATGGATGAGCGACACATAGGCTGTCATTCATGTCGCTGGATAATTATTCCTGTCATTAACTTAATGATTACTGACACGCTTCCACACCTCCAACAGGTGTGCTGTCAACACACACACACACACATGCACAAATACATCAATCTTAATGCATCTATGATATCACAGTTTTAAATGTTATCTTTGCCTTTTCATTTTATAGTCTGTTGCTTAGACAAACCAGAGGCTTGTGGTGATGGGGGGCACATGCTGTCACATTTCCATGCCAACAGGGTACCGGCTCTCATTAGCTGAAATGTAGGGGGTTTCTCTTAATTATGATTGAACCCTTCCTTTCCCTGTGGTCTTCGTGATATGTCTCCACTTTATCATTCTCTGTATGTCACTGTGGTCTTTACAGAGACGCTACACTTTGTTGATAAAGCAGATGGCTTTGTCCTGGTAAATACTTAAACATCTGAGTTGTCCTGAAATACTGAGCGTGTGTACGCGGCGAGCAGTAGGCATGTGGTTCGGCCTCTTTGTCTTTGGGCTGCCCATGTCGCCCCCTGCCTGGGTGCAGGAACAGGCACACGCAGGGGTCCCGGCCACTGCTTTCTTCTCTTCCCGTCTCTGAAGTGCGTTTAGAACGGCTTACCCCTGGGGGAAGCATGTGACACAATCGCTGTAATCAGCATTTGACTTCCAGGCAAGGGTGGATTGTACCACACACAAATACACGATAATTTCCCCATGGGTTGAGATTTGGTATCTGTGGGATCGCTCTGCCTGCTTTTAATGGTGACCTTTTGAATAAAAAGCATATTTTTAATATTCCGGGTCCTCTAGCCTATAGTTGTGCGCAGTGTGTGCAGTTTAACTGGCGGTATTGATTCTCACTAACAGCATGAATGGAGTTTAATTACCTGAGCTGCTTTGTCTGCCCTGTTTTTCCCTAACTGCCCTCATACAGTGATACAGCTGTATGTACTCCAGCCCATCTGCTTCTTTCTATATGTCTTTATGGGTTTCTGCCAGTGTAGGCCGGGCTTTCCAAATGCTTGCAGTTTACTATAAACTGATTCAGCTACTCATTTGTGCATCCTTCGGTGGCTCTGATATCAGAACATATGCATGGCAACTGATGTAACGTATATACAGAGACATGCGAGACCTCTTTGGGGTTCTGAAACATAATAAAGCAAATGATGTGAGGCTGAGTCAAATGCTCTGACTCAGAGGCCTTACTCTAATTAAAAATGCACACTTGTAATTGCAGCACATATCTTGTTTAGTGCCTCTCCACTCGAGTTAGAAGAGGGCCTGATGTTTGATATTATGGCCAGTTAATGCCTGACCGGCAATGTTATTTCTGGTACCTAAGAGTGATATAAAATTAGATGAGGAAACATCGCCATAAACATTTTGCAATGTAATGTGACTTTCTGCTCAGAAAAAAAGTAAAGTTTGTTCAGTTTTTCTTTTGCACGTTTTTGTGTTTAAATTTATTAAATTAAGTGCAATCCACTTTAAATTAACAAAGCTCACAGGTTCTACTCTTAACAAAACCTTCAACACAATTTTAATTTTCAACACAAACTATATGACAGGGCTTCCCTATCAATCAAAAATGCATAAAGTAGCATCTTATAGCATCTTCAACATTAGTGTTCCAAATACTTACACACTTAAATAAAAATGTAAGTGTAGTTCACCCAATTATTATTTATTTAATTGTTGTTTACTCACCCTCAAGTTGTTTCTATTTATTTATTTATTTTTCTTATAATAAATTTCATTCATATAACAACATTTTATGGTGACCACAGCCCTCACAATAAAAATACTATTAAAATACTCTAAATGTATTCTAAATTGTTTTTGCTCTATGTCCCAAATCATTTGGTAGCTTCATTTAAAAAAGTAAGATAACTGAGGCTATTCAAATGGCTGTCATGGTCTTATTTTGATGTGTGTGGAGCTTGCCAGACATTGAACTGTGTAAAGACTCTTCATAATGTTAGTGGTAGAATTTTGGAAATTTCATTTTTGATTAGCACTATAGATGCCAAAAATCATCATTTCATTATAGATCCCTTTCATCAGTTCATGTTATTCCAAACCCCTGAGACTTTTCATTTATCTTCAGAACCTAAATGTATTTATTCAGAACCTTTTTATTATTATATATATATATTTTTTTATGAAACCAGAAAGATTTATGTCCTTTGTTTGAAAGTCAGTTTTAATAAAAACTTTGAGGCTTCAAAAAACTCATAAAAACATTTTAAACTGATTAAACAGCTTGAGAGTTGCAATGGGGAGGATCATAAATCTTTTAAGATTTCATTAAAATATCTTACATTTATTAAAAAAAAAAAGAGAGAGTATTTTAAAGCCTTTGAGTGAAATGAGGGTGAGTAAATGATGACAGACTTTGTATCTCTGCGTGAACTATTCCTTTTTGTCCACATGATATTAAGTGGGGACAATATTGTATTGTATTGGACACAAAATGCTAATTGAAACCCAACAGCATAGCGACACTAATAGCACAAAGGATACCGTGCATTGCTTTAGGCTGCTAAGATAAACAAGTAAATCCTCCTTGTTGTCTCTGCATGATATTTAGTGTTTGTAGAAGAGATGTCGGGCGAAGATTCAAGAGATTATAAAGTGTAAAAGTGTAAAGTGCAAGTCCTTTGATTGTAGTTTGTGTGTTGTTGTGCACAAAGATATTGATTTCTCTAGTCCGTGGCAAATTTAGATAAGTTGGGTCTTGCTTCAGCACAGGATGCTGATAAGATCTGAGCTGGAGATTGAAGTCCCAGACTGTGGTTTGTAGCTGACTGCAAATGTTTTTACTTAGGATTTACGGTGTGGTGTGCCATTAAACGGCAACAAGTTGTTTTTAAGATTATGTATGTGTGCGGTACCTATTATATTTTAATCCTTGCTGTGATTCACTAATTCCTGTCTTGCAGAGCTCTACAGACAGTGCACACTGAGGATTTTTTGTGAAACCACAAAATGGTTAAAGTAATGTAACGGTTTATGTAAAGTAATGTAATATAAAATACTATGCCATCTTTCAATAGAACACATTTTGGCTTAAAGGGATAGTTCCCCTAGAAATTAAAACTCCTGTCATCATTTACTCACCCTCATGTTCTTCCAAACTTGTAAGGCTTTCTTTCTTCCATGGAACATAAAGTAAAATATTTGAAGTCTCAATGTTTTTGCATATAACATTAAAATCAATAAGGACCAGTGTTGTGTTAGGTGCAATGTTTGTGACCCAATTGACAATCCTTGTTCACAAAAACAGCAAAATAACGTATTTTGTGTTCTGCAGAAAAAAAAGAAAGTCATACAGGTTTGAAAAATATTATATAAATTGTTCATGTAAATATTATTTGCTTATTAAATTTGTTTTATCATATATTTTTTTTAACAGTTGTCCCCAAAAATCATCCTTTTTTAAATCATTATAAAAGGTGCATGGCTACTAATTTTAAAGGCTATTCAGTTTTCGGTTTAAAAATATCTATCTGTTCATGCATCAATTCGCATCCATCCATTCATTTATTCATGTTCATCTATTTGTTCCTCTATTCATCCATGTTCATGCATCCATGTAAGATCTGAATTTTTGTGTTGGATTTGACATTGAATTTTAGAAAACTGAATTTGAAGTTCCGAATTTCTTCATCTTGAAAACTTGAATCTGAATTTTTTAAAACTGAATATTTGCAGTATAAGAATTCAGAACAAAAAAACTAGCTGTTTGAAAATACATGTCGATAAAAATCAGCCATAAAAACATTTCAGTTTGTTAAATTTCAAATGTTCAATATTAATTTAAAAGAAATCAAATTCAGAACTATTTAAACTACCACCTAAAATTCAATTTTGCTAGATTACAGTTGCAAATAATTCAAATTTACACAATTCAAATTCAAATCATTTTGCCATAATAATAGCTCCATAGGACGGATGAATGAGAAAGTGGTTGAATCTCGGGCAGTTTAGTGTCCATGTTTGTGGAAGAAGGTTTACACCCATCAGCCATCTCTCTGTTTACCCTTTTTCAATGCTGAAAACAATAGCTGATAATGTTTATGTATCATTCATGCCGTCGTTAGATGAATTCCAACATTATTCCAATCTCAAATAACATTAGGTTTTCTTCACTCAACCTGAAAAATCACTCAATTCAAACAGCCAAAGCACAGTCATGATGACATCTCTCACTCATGATGTGCAATGTGAGGCTCCACAACACAGAAATCCTAATCCTATTTCTATTTGACAGTTATTGTCGTTTTGAGTAAAATGTCTCATTTCAGTGGCCTGACAAGGCGAGATTTACAATGAGTCCTCCCGATGTTTGTTGATCGTCTAAGCTGATTGGATGCCTTGGAAGAGCAAAGTTTGCCATCTTTGGGAGTGGTGCCATTCATCTCTACTGAGCTGTAGAAAGCCATATTGTTTCAGCCACACCCAATTAGCTCTCAGTTTGAGTGAAGAAGGCTTGTTTCACAGTCTGCTGCCTCTGCCACACTCATAAGAGTCTAACACGCACACTCATGCATGACAGCAAGACAGGAGGAGGAGCTGCTCCATCAAAGAGTACTTAGCTGCCAGTTAGTATCCCCAGATTCCCAAAGCACAACCCACAGACTGATCTAAAAGATTAAAATAGATTGTAAATAACCAGAGTGAATTCAGTTCGCAACTGTAGTGTTGTGTAGGGCCAAATATGTGATGATTGATGTGGGTTTTATTGAGTTTGATGGTTGTGAACTGTGCCCACTGTAAGCTGTTACTGAGCACATCAACTGAAGCTCGTCTTGGGGGAAGTGAGACTCAGTAACTGGGATATTTTGTTCTCTGTTGGAATGATTATGCTTTGACAAGGGCTGTCAAAGTAGCATTAATTAAATGTGATTATTCATATCACAGGTGTAGGATATATATTACCGTCAGAAAGATTTTAAAGGAAATTAATATGCTGTAGTAAATCAGGTGAAATTAATGAAAGTAAAACCTTCACTGTTACAAAAAGAAAATCTGTATTGATTATTATTATTATTATTATTATTAAGATATCTGTTAATTAAAAAAAGCTGTGTGTGGGGTGTGTGTGTGGGGGGGGGGGGGGGGTATTTACACATATCACGGTTTCCAGGAAAAAAAAGAGACAGATGTTTTTTTCAGCAATGTTGATAATGTTTCTTGAGCACACAATCTGCTAATTAGGATGATTTATGAAGTATCATGTGACATAGATGCTGAAAATATATTAAAGTAGTTATTTTAAATTGTAATTATATTTCATAATATCATTGTTTTACTGAATTTTTGATCAAATAAATGAAGACTTAGTTAGCATAAGAGACTTTCAAAAACATTGAAATTGTCAAAGCTCAAGTATGAAAACCCATTTAAGAAGAACTATATATATATATATATATATATATATATATATATATATATATAGCAAATAGTCTTGTATTTTGTAATATATATGAAATGGGACAGTTTTGCACATATCAACAGTTTCCATTTAGTCTCAATCGATTTGCAGCCTAACCACTAACTTCACTATTGATGAGCATGTCATTGATGAGTTCAGCAATCTTCCCTCCTGGAAATCACTTTCTGCATCCTCCTCTTGATTAAACCCTCTTTCTTTTCATGATGCAAACACTTTTCCTGCACAAACAGTGAGCAGCACTGAGCGCTAAGGCTACCAAACGGCAGGTGTAATTTTAATTCTCCTGTGAGGCAGGAGCAGGAAATGAATGTGACAGGATCAGAAGGCTGTGGCCTTCTTGAGCAATCTCAGTTACAAACAAGTCCCACGGGGGAGGGAAAACACCTAGATACGGATATGAAATGGTAAATAAATGATTTATGAATATAAGTAGATGAATAAAAAAAAATAACACAAAAACTCTTTTGAAACAATCACTACCGTCTCATTCTGGGCCAAATGTACAGCCTTGTTGCTCCTGAGAAAAATACCGCAATTGTCCTCTTTTTAAATAAAAAATGAAAAGGAAAGATTCAATCAGGCCCCATCTGGATTAGATGAACAATTGTGTTTCATGCAAATTACAGACACAAAGTCACAGGTCGGTCTGAAATATGAAAATAAGAGAGGTCTCTTAGCGCACATTAGAAAGCCTCTCATTTGGAAGTGTTTGGTTTACCCCATTTCACCACCTGGCTGAACCCTGAAATGAAGCATGATGGGAATATTCAAATGAGCTACAGTGAAGGTGAGCCCAGCCTGTCAGGCCAGTGCATTCTTTTGTTGGGTGCTTTGTATGCCGCTCGGCGCAAAAGAAAAAGGGGCAAATTCATTCCTTTGTTAAATATCATAATAAAGCTTTCCATAAGGCTTATCGGTAAGACCCCGGTTTTGTTCACAATTTTGACTAAAGCGAATGATGAGTGAAGCCTTGTGGGCTAATTGTTTGCCGGGGGGTTTTGGATGGTGGAACGTGTCACATTGAGAGCAGGGCGAGAACATTTGTTTTGAGTCTCGGAGATGCTAATGTGCATGTTTGTAACCCCACTGAACTGCTGAATTTGCATGCTAAACTTTGCATGCTAACCACTCTGAGCGACTGGCTCCCTCACATCTGTGAGTCTGTGTTGTAATCACCGCCTCGCCTAGTACTCTTAAATCACGTCAAGTTACCGCTGCCGCTTGATATAGTGACAATAATGACAGCATCTCAAAGCAATAGCAAGCTTACTTGTTACATAACAAAATGGATAGCCATATGCTAATGAAACTTGAGTCGTATTAAGAATAATATGCTGTTTATAAGATTCTCTCTAAGTGTTATTTGGATCCAAAGAGCATTTGAATCCCAATAGAGGACACTCTATTTTTATTTATTTTTTTATAAATCCATCAAAATGGATTGGTTGGGTTTTTAAACCAAACTGTTCATATATACAGGGTTTGATATTAACACCCACCAAATCCGGTTTGTCATATCACTAGCCAATTTGACGGGTTACTTTTGTTCACTCATTAAATTCTTGGGGAAGTTAATGTAGGCCAAATTTGCACAGACTGTGGGCAAATATTAAACTCATGAGTCATCATGATATAATACAGCCTAATTGAGCATGAGTGCAGATCTGCTGTAGCTTACTTGAACATACCCTTCACTACGTAACAAATAATGGCGTGCTGGTTTCCTTTGCATTGAAGCAAAAGTGAAGACTCAAAAAATGACTGAAAATTCAGACACCCTGTGATTTTCTTACTGTCTGAACCCTACTGATATCATGCACTTTGATCCCAACAGCGTCTTAAATTTAGTTATATCAAATTTAAGCCTATAGCTAACAAAATTTCTTAAATAAATTTTGTCTTAAATGGTGCAACATTTAATTAAGTCTTAATTACGATTTCAAGAGGTCTTAAATTTGGGATATAGATTTATATTTTTTATGACGTTGCAAAAAAAAAAAAAGATATTTTGTTAATTTGGTGTAATTATAATTTTTATGCTGTTTAAGGTAAAAAAAAAAAAAAAAAAGCATATAACCCATACTGTACATTGTTTCTCCTCTATGCTTGATGTTCTGAAACACGTAGATTTTTACAAGCCTCATCATTCTCAAAATCGAGGTTTACCCTGATTGGCCATCTATCCAGTACGTTGTGATTGGCCAAATGCCTGTGTGACGGAAATGTTATGCCCCTTACCATATTGTGATGCCGTGTCCTGGCCCAAAAAAAATAAATAAACATAAACTAAGCATGTGTTGCATCCAGTGGGGACATAATTACTGATTATAATAATGACTTAAACTGTCTTTTTATGAGTTGCATGCATTCTGCCACGTAAACATAAAACCATTTCTGCATTTGTGATTGGAGAAACAACAAGGGCTACTCTACACTGCTCAAAACTCACGTTTGAATCATCAGTGGCAATTTTGTTAAATATGAAAACGTACTTACAGGCTGTGAGTCAGAACAGCTGGCATTATAGGCTACTCTCCCAGTTTCAGGAAACAGTCCTCCGTAAAATGCTTTGCAACACACACAAATATTTGATTTGACCTGTTGTAAATACAACTTATCCTCTGATTTTTAGTTGTGTTCTATTTTGGAAGTCCAAACTAAGTATTTTCGCTTTCATAATGAAACAAACAGCATCTCCACCAACATGCCGGGGATATCAAAACTATATCAAGAATCAAAGTTATGTCTTCTTTGCGTGAACATTTGGACGGTGTTATGCAAATCTTCAAAGACAGTGATGTAGACATTTTAGGAGGGCGTGGCCAAAGTTAACTTGTAAAAAGAATTTATCTTATGGTTTGAGACTTTAGTCTTTGCAAACTTGAAATCGCATCATATGACCCTGTTAAACTTCAACATGCTATGATTTCAATAAATAAATATGAGCGCTGCACATTTCAAAGTCAGCTGCTGCACTGCTACATCCATTACTGTGGAAACTGCTATATAAGCGCCACCTGCTGGCAGAGGATAAATTTGCATTTTAATAAGCTGTTTTTGTGCAGACCATTGAGAACATCATTGTAAATGTGAAACGCTGTATCAACAAGAAGCTAATGCTAATGCACTTCAAAAATCTAAACAATTAAAACATTAAGATATATTTATGTGTTATTAAATGAATATAATAATTGATTGGTAATAATTGTTTAAACTAATGTAATATACTTTTACTCATGACTCATAATAATACTTTGACTCATCTCTTTTCTTAAAAATGGTTTAAAGGCTGAACTTTTAGCTTGTGGTACCTTTTTTTGTGTGTGTTCTATCCACCATGAGTGTAATTTAATTATGATTTTAAGTGAATTGCCCCATTAAATGTTCCATGTCACTATGTCATTTTAGAGAACTCTTTTCATGTGTTCATGGGCCTTGTTGAAGCACAGTCACCAAATCACTTAAACATCTAGCCACTGACTAAGCATGTTGTTATCAAATCTGACCCATAAAATTCAAGCCTCATATTAAAAGGAACATCGGGCAGCTTTCGGTTTTCTGAAAAATTCAGTATAACTTGTTTAGAATTTGTCTGTAAGGGGGTTTCGTCTGCTCTGACTGACACAAACTGGCATTGAGCAGCTCCTCTTCACAGCCGGCCTCACAGCATCCCACTCTCCCTACATGAAGAGCCTCTTCTAAACTGAAAAACATTGGTTTGAGCACTAGCCACTGACGTTATTTATACTGGATATTTTTCTGCTTTTGATGTGACTCACAAAAGTAAATCTGGTGAGACTAGGGCTTTCCACCCCCAGCTGCTCTCTGTGCTGAGAAGAATAGCCCTCAAATCCTTTTGGGAAGCTAACAGTTTTTGTTTTCTCATCCCCTGCTACATTTTTATGTTTACAGAGGATAATCCAATTCTGTATATTTCCCCTGTATATTTTGCTTTGGAACGTACAAGCGAGTAAGTGTCTGTCTGCTCTCAATTTTAAGTCAGCATATTTAGGTTGAAACAGTATCAAACATTACTCTTTTGAAATATAAGACTTTGATTAGGTTTGACACAAAGCTACTTCTCTAGCCCGCCTACAACACACAAAACTAAACTGTACATAATCGTAAAGATTAATTTAGAAACTAGAGCCCATTTAGGAGGAGGTATGCCAGTGATTAGTCTAAACATCTTCATATGTTTATATGTATATACAATGGGTACGGAAAAGTATTCAGACCCCCTTAAATTTTTCACTCTTTGTTATATTGCAGCCATTTGCTAAAATCATTTAAGTTCATTTTTTCCCTCATCAATGTACACACAGCACCCCATATTGACATAAAAACTCTGAATTGTTGACATTTTTGCAGATTTATTAAAGAAGAAAAAACTGAAATATCACATGGTCGTAAGTATTCAGACCCTTTGCTCAGTATTAAGTAGAAGCACCCTTTTGATCTAATACAGCCATAGTCTTGTGGGGAAAGATGCAACAAGTTTTTCACACCTGTATTTGGGGTTCCTCTGCCATTCCTCCTTGCAGATCCTCTCCAGTTCTGTCAGGTTGGATGGTAAACGTTAGTGGACAGCCAATTTAAGTGCCTTGTTTATAAAACATTCGTCACTCAATGACCAGAACACACAAAGGCAATTGATACACTTCGTTGCTGCCCCAGAAAAACAAACTGCATCCAATTTTCATGTAACTCTGGGTTCTTGGGGAAGCTGAACACGGTAAACTTTCCCTCACATCCAAAAATGCACTTATTTTGAGGCATTCTCAAACAAATCCGTTCTCGTCTACGTCATTAGATCCTCGATCGAAAAAAAAAAAAAACAGCCGGAACTTGTACCAACCCGGAAGTAATATTTTCTTACACACAGAAGAAGGCACAGAAATTCTCAGTCATTCTTCTAAATTATTTGTTTAAATTTTGGCCATGTTAAGCATGAGAATCCATCTCTTTAACACTGTGGACAACTCTGAATACACGAAACACCATTGTACCCCCCCCCCCCCTAACTGTTTTCTTATACCAGCAGAATCAACTTTTAAACACTTATTATCATATTAATAATGAATCACAATATAAAGGTCTGCTTTTATTTGTATGTAGGGATGTGCCGGTATTAGTTTCGGTAACGTCATGTCTCCATGACATCCATGAACGCACCCAGAAACACACAGGTAGAATGACATCTTTAAAAAGACACAACCTCACACCCTTGCCACTCTGTTAGAGGAATTCTCTTTTTTATAGAAGCACTCAATCGCACAGGGGAGGTTGCAGCATGACTTACAGTTGTTTATAACTGCAGCATGCACTGGAGTTATCTCTCAAAAAGCTGCAGCAGCACTGGAACATGTGACCACCACTGACATGCCGTGACACAAACACTTGTTTTCTCATTCTGCTACTGACTGACTGTAGGCTTGAACACAAACACTCGGCTCCGAAACTAAAGCTAAATGTGTGATTGCATGCGCTCTTCCTTATATACTCACTTTGCAGGGCAGATTGCGTAATGCAAATCTTGCGCGCCGATGTCCATTCGCCAATCTTGCATGCCAATGCTTATTTTCATTACAATGATGTAACGCTGAACGTGACTCAATGAAAGGCAAAAATTTTTTGTCATTATAGACACTTTTTAAATAATACATTGTAAAAAATGTATTGTTCCATATATTGTGTTATTTGGATTAATAAATATACAGCTTCTCAAACAATATCCATTATTTATAAAAGAGAGAACAGCATACAGAAAGAGCGGGGTAGAAAGAGAGAGAAAGAGAGAGAGCAAGGTGGAAGCCTCACTGTAAGACACCGTTCTTGTTCTGTGTCTGCCTGGTGAATAGCACTTGTCAGAGGTGAGGTGGTTTTTTACTGCAGCTTTTCTCCTCAGTATGTAAGCCTGGTGTGAGCAGAAAGTGATGCTGTGAGTGAAACACTAATGAGGCAGCTGGGTCTCTCGCTATCGTTCTTTCTCGTTCCCTTCATTTTCCCCTTCCTTTTGCCCCATCTCTCTCTCGCTTTCCCTCAGAGAGCAAATGAATTTCAGGAGTTAACATTATCTTGGCTTTTTCTGTAGCTCTGCATCAGTAGAGAGCTTCTCTGCCGGTGTCCACTGGGAGCGGTGTGTGGGGCATGCTTGCTAGCCGATAACCTTGGTGAGGTGTTAGGGAGGGAGAGAGAGCGTGGCTCTGGAATCTCATTAGTCCCGGTGCCAGGCTGGCTTTAATTGCTGGGCACATCCTCACAATACCTGTCTGTGATGAGGCAGTGGGATAGAAGAGGGGAAAGAATAAGAGCATGTGGAGGTCAGTGAACTGAAAGGAATGATTATGGCTTTGAGTGTAGATGTACAGTATTGTTCAAAATAATAGCAGTACAATGTGACTAACCAGAATAATCAAGGTTTTTCGTATATTTTTTTATTGCTACGTGGCAAACAAGTTACCAGTAGGTTCAGTAGATTCTCAGAAAACAAATGAGACCCAGCATTCATGATATGCACGCTCTTAAGGCTGTGCAATTGGGCAATTAGTTGAATTAGTTGAAAGGGGTGTGTTCAAAAAAATAGCAGTGTGGCATTCAATCACTGAGGTCATCAATTTTTTGAAGAAACAGGTGTGAATCAGGTGGCCCCTATTTAAGGATGAAGCCAACACTTGTTGAACATGCATTTGAAAGCTGAGGAAAATGGGTCGTTCAAGACATTGTTCAGAAGAACAGCGTACTTTGATTAAAAAGTTGATTAGAGAGGGGAAAACCTATAAAGAGGTGCAAAAAATGATAGGCTGTTCAGCTAAAATGATCTCCAATGCCTTAAAATGGAGAGCAAAACCAGAGAGACGTGGAAGAAAACGGAAGACAACCATCAAAATGGATAGAAGAATAACCAGAATGGCAAAGGCTCAGCCAATGATCACCTCCAGGATGATCAAAGACAGTCTGGAGTTACCTGTAAGTACTGTGACAGTTAGAAGACGTCTGTGTGAAGCTAATCTATTTTCAAGAATCCCCCGCAAAGTCCCTTTGTTAAAAAAAAGGCATGTGCAGAAGAGGTTACAATTTGCCAAAGAACACATCAACTGGCCTAAAGCGAAATGAAGGAACATTTTGTGGACTGATGAGAGTAAAATTGTTCTTTTTGGGTCCAAGGGCCACAGGCAGTTTGTGAGACGACCCCCAAACTCTGAATTCAAGCCACAGTACACAGTGAAGACAGTGAAGCATGGAGGTGCAAGCATCATGATATGGGCATGTTTCTCCTACTATGGTGTTGGGCCTATTTATCGCATACCAGGGATCATGGATCAGTTTGCATATGTTAAAATACTTGAAGAGGTCATGTTGCCCTATGCTGAAGAGGACATGCCCTTGAAATGGTTGTTTCAACAAGACAATGACCCAAAACACACTAGTAAACGGGCAAAGTCTTGGTTCCAAACCAACAAAATTAATGTTATGGAGTGGCCAGCCCAATCTCCAGACCTTAATCCAATTGAGAATTTGTGGGGTGATATCAAAAATGCTGTTTCTGAAGCAAAACCAAGAAATGTGAATGAATTGTGGAATGTTGTTTAAAGAATCATGGAGTGGAATAACAGCTGAGAGGTGCCACAAGTTGGTTGACTCCATGCCACACAGATGTCAAGCAGTTTTAAAAAACTGTGGTCATACAACTAAATATTAGTTTAGTGATTCACAGGATTGCTAAATCCCAGAAGAAAAAAAATGTTTGTACAAAATAGTTTTGAGTTTGTACAGTCAAAGGTAGACACTGCTATTTTTTTGAACACACCCCTTTCAACTAATTGCCCAATTGCACAGCCTTAAGAGCGTGCATATCATGAATGCTGGGTCTTGTTTGTTTTCTGAGAATCTACTGAACCTACTGGTAACTTGTTTGCCACGTAGCAATAAAAAATATACTAAAAACCTTGATTATTCTGGTTAGTCACATTGTACTGCTATTATTTTGAACAATACTGTATTTGTCAGGGCGAGTAAAGGTTCCAGATATTACAAGATAGAACCCTTCGCCATCACATTAGGACCTTCAGATCTTAACTTGAATGTGGAGTTGCACACTTTCCACAAAAAAAAAGAATTCAAAAGGTCTAGATCCACTACGTTCCTCTGTATTGTAGTAGTGTTCATTAATGGCAAGGCATGTCATGATTGCTTTCAAATATTGTATTTGGCCTTCATTGTAGTTTCAAATGAATTTAAAATGAATATGTGAGTAAAATGAATTTCTGTACAAGGCTTTTCTAATTTGCATTTCTTTAAAAGGTAAAAGAATGTGCATGAAACACAAAAAGGTCACTATTATGATTTAGAAACAAAGCATTAAATATGATTAAAATATTGCCTTTAAACAAAAATAATTAACTATATTATTAGTTTAATGTATTATTTAATTATATTAATATATAATGTATATCATTGAATAAATTATGTAATATAATTAATGTTAGATATTTAATAGATTATTTGTAAAAAGCTATTAAATTCACAAAGGAATTATATATTAGCAAGTAGAACAAAACATTTTTAAAAAATCATAATAATGGCACAAAAAAGATAATAATTAAAAAGTAATTAAACAAATCCATGTCAGTCATCAAATGTTCACTACTTCAGTGTGAGTGCTCAAACTCCCCAATAGCCATCCTCAGACATGCTAGTTTTTCTTGGTTAAACTACTTAAGGGCCAATTGACAATTCCCACACTGTTCTGTAAGCCACACCATTCCCTTCAAATAGACATAAGAGCGGCCAGTTGCAGTGGCAACATTGTCAAATAATTGCACTCTCTTTGATCTTGGGCTTTAAACATCAAGTAGGAAACTCATGCATTGGGCTGCAGTGCAATGCAGTCAGCTAGCATAAAGTTAAATCAAAGATGCTAAACACATATATGGAAATATAGGCATGTCAGGTAAAGCCTGAAGTTAAATTACATGTGTAGTCAAGTCTTGTCTCGTACACACAAGTCTGTGGAAGCAATTTAGTTTTACTTGACCTACTTTAATATATATGTATGTATAGTATCAATTGCTTCACTGTATATGCATTAAATTGTTTCTTTAATATAACATTATCTTTTAAATTTCAATAAAGGCCAAAAAATAAGTGCATTCAAACAATTAATTAGGCATTTGCACAGAGTCACTTTCTTTACACTGCAGTAAAATTGTTGATTTGCCAGCATTATTTACACTTATTTACACATGACCTCTAAATGGAAAAAATGCTGTTAAATTATGGGGGGAAAAGTGTCTAAGGTGTTACTCATCAGAATAGTTATTCCTTTTATCTGATTTGATCAGAATGTATTTTAATATATATATTTTCATCTTTTTTTCTCTGCTCTTTTGTACTTTTTATTGTTTTCCCCACTCATATGTATGTTTTCTTGTTTACTTTCAATACACAGCAATTAAAATTGCTGTCAGTTTGTCAAGATGTAGTACCATCTATTTTTTTTAAGTCTTCTCAAAAGTAAAAACTTTTGTTTTTCGTTTAAATTTATATTTGAGTCCAAACACAGAGAATTAAATTTAGCAGACAGCACAAAGAGCTGTCAGATAATCCACACTTCTCCATTCAGCTGCCCAGGAACAAGAAACACGAGTGAGTTAGGGATCCCTGTGGTAAAGCCCCACTTAAACCTCAGCAAATGAATTATTTCACTCTTTGACGGTGCTATGGAGGTGTTGTTGACACATAAACTACTCTGCAGAAATAGCTGTGCTGCTTGTTATTTGGAATTGCTCCCATTGGCTTTTTCATTTTTTGGCCATATAGACCTGATTTTTGAAGTGGCTTTCGAGTTTGTATGTGGTAAAAGCTCCAATAGCTTTAAAAGCTTCAAAAGCTCCAGGTTTATTAGGTGATAAAAAAGAAAATCTGTTCTTTGATATACAAAACAATACTTTGTGATCCCTGACTATGCAAAGTCAAATACAGTCTCTGCCAGTGAAAAATCCAGTGAGCATTTCTGAAATGGCTTCAACCACTAGTTCAGCTAGAAAATGAATCCTAGATCTCTGTAAAAGTGGTATTATCATATATTAAAATAAAAATGCCAAGCTTGTTACACACTGCAAAGATAGGAGTAAATCCATAAGAAGGGCTTAGTGTAATGTTTTAATATTAATTTTAAATTAATTTTTTTTTTAAGGCATAGGTATTAAAAATACAACTTGCTATTGTTAGTTCATATATATATAGTTAATTAGGTCTTGTTAACTAATGTTAACAAATGGAAACCTATTGCAAACTGTTACCATTTCTTGTTTAACTAACAGTATTTTTTAACTATCTTATTTATCCTCATTTCTCATTATTTAGGTAATTTTAAAAGCAGGGTTCTTTTGCCCTTTTTGTCATGTTTTTCTTTTCATCATTTTCTTGCTCTTCTTTTTTTATTACCATCAACAGACCTACTGTTGTATGGTTGTGTAGACATCATATAGATGTAATGAAGTTGTCAAAAGTAGGTGTTACTCCTGTAAATAACTAAACTCGGTGTTATAAGATCAGACATTCACAACTGGAGTGTTCAACTACCAACATGGCCAACATCTGTCACTGTTTGTCCTCTGCTCAACTCACCCCAGATGCATGAAGTTGCATGATCTAGACAAGTGGAATGGTAAAAGGAATGGTTGGCAGTAAGCTGTGGATTGACGTAAAACAAGCCTGGTCAGTGCTTACGAAAATGTTCACTTGCACTGTAGTATTTAATCTTTCTCCCCACTTACGATTTACTCTGCTTTTGCAGGTAATTAATGTGCACTAACTGTCTTTCTCCTCTCTGTAGTATTTCTTTTTCTGTCTAGGTTACCTGTAAATGGTGACTGGGGCACAGTGTTTGAGACAGAAGTGTTCCAGGCAGATATTGTCAAATCATAAATCTGGAGCTCTCTTTGGGATTATTTCTGACAGCTCTCATTTAGACAGGATCAGGCCTTTGTTATGGTTTCACAGTCTCTTTCCTCAATATGTCTCACAGAAGCCCCTATCATCCTCTTCCCAGCTCTCTGTCAGCCCTCTCACCTCTCTTCCAGATAATCGATAGGTCACCGCTCTCATTAGAGTGGGTATTTATTTTAGCCTTTCACAAGTTAGCAAGAGTGCGAGCTCTACAGCATCTTGTCTAGCTTGTTTTCTGATGTGCTGTCTTCTTTGCACATTGTTTTACCTCCACAAGTTCTTCAATGTTTGTCTCACAAACTTCTTTTGTCGCGCTCCTTCTTCTTTTTGAATGTCGAGTTTTTGTTTCTTGCTGTTATCCAAATGCACCATTTGCCTTTGCCTCCTAAACACAATCTCTGACATTCTTCTCTCCCCTCATCCATCCTGAAAGGAAGTAGGAATGTGTCACTGTATGAGATTGACAGTGACAACAATACAGATAAATATGTTTGGTTTGTGCAAGATATCTCATCATATTTCCTAGTTTCCCTTCTGTCACAATATTTTTTGTGTGCAACAGTAACAGTGTTATTTCCAGGTAGAGAAGGGTTTTACTCATAAGTAGGTGCTAGAAAATCACTGGACATATTTATTTATTTATTTTTTCCAGCTTAATAACTTTTTGTAGTTTTCTTTCTTAAAATCAATACAGAAGTTGAAAGCCTTGGTGCAGCATGCTCCTGATAGATTGAGCTTTGGTTCATATTCGGGTAATATGGGTTCAAGTCAATGTTATTTTAACAGTTTTTGTTAATATTTTGAATTAGTCTTTATTTTAATATTTTCCATTTTCATTGTAATAATAGTTAAAGTTGTAGTTTCTTTTCTTTTTTTTTTGATCGTTTTTTATATATTTTGTTTATATCACACTGCAGCCCAAGACGGGTTTCCCTCTGAAGCTAAACAGGGTTAAGCCTGGTCAGTACCTGGATGGGAGACTTCCTGGGAAAAATAGGTTGCTGTTGAAAGAAGTGTCAGTGTGGCCAGCAGGCGTTGCTCAACCTGTGGTCTGCGTGGGTCCTAACGCACCAGTATAGTAATGGGGACACTATACTGGCTAAAAGCGCCGTCCTTCGGGTGAAACATTTGAAGCAAGTTGTCTGCCTCCCCGCTAATTATCATCATCACCCGTCCCTTAATCACCACCCTTCACCAGGCTCCCAACAGGAGTGGGTGCGTGAGGCAGGAGGGGCGCTGAAATGACCTGGGCTGACGACGTGTGATAAGGCACACCTGACGCAAATGGAGCCTCATCACTGCCACTGTTTAAATGCTGAGTGCGCCTCTCCCCGGGAGACTGGTCTCTTCCCCGTGCATTCATGATGGTGTCCTCGTGGGTCCAGGAAGGGTGCGTAGAGGGACTCCCATGCTGTTAGAGATGTGAGCTGCCAGACCTGCAGTCCAGATGCCGGGCCATCTAGTCCCTTCAAGCACTGTGGCCAGCAAGATGGATGCAGCCGGTGGAAGTAGCTGCCACCCCTCACACCACGGACTCCAGCATTAAAGACTTTAAAGTCTTTAGGGGGAGAGTTCATAAGAGTTAAAAATCACTCTAACTCAGAAGCGAGTGTTTGGAATGATATGGACTATAAGCACTAAACAAGGCAGAAATATTTATAAGCGATGTAAAAGAATGTGCACGCTAAACATTAACGTTACCATAGTAAACATGGTAAATGCAACCAGGAGAAACCAGACGTTAGCTTCTTATTCTCTATCACAATTGTGTATTTATTTTGTAGCTAGGCCTAACATATTTTATCTGTCGTAAGTCTCGTCTCAAGAGTTTAGCTCCGTGTAGCACATGTCATAAAAATATAATAATGGTTTTTGTTCGGAAGCTTTTATAAAACTGGAGAGCGTCTGCACTGCGGATCATTTCAGAAAGCTAACAGCTATAACACCAGCATTAAAAACTTTTTTTAAAAGTGAGTTGCTCAAAACTCACTTTCAGTCAGCAGCAATTGTGTTAAAAATAACGCGATCCGATGTGGATTATAATCACTAAAGAAGGCAGAAATATTTTAAGTGATGTAAAAGACTATGCATGCTAAACATGTTACCATAGTAAACATGGTAAATATGACCGCTTGAAGAAATCAGACGTCCGCTTCTAATTCTCTATCACAATTGTGTATTTATTTAGTAACATATTATCTGTCATAAGTCTCGTCTCAAGAGTTTAGCTCCATGTTGCCTATCATAAAAAATATAATGTTTTTGTTCGGGAGCTTTTATGAAAATAGAGATATTATCAATCTTTAGTACAGTCTTAATGTACAGGCTACTGTGGCTAAAGATAAACAGAAACAGACTCGACTGAATAAGCAGGGTATTTTCATAATCGTAAAAAAAAAATATATAGAAATAAGTGTATTGAGTCCTGATAAATTAATTAATTATGATCAATGTATAACTTATTCTATAGTAAAATATTGATGCTTTAGAATTTGAATATTTAACAAAGCATGTAAACAAATGGCCGCTTTTATCATGTTCATGTGTGATCGCGCATGTTCCAGTGATTTTTTTCTTATTAGTTTTCTGATAACTTATCTTTGTTGGTGAAATGATGGGGTTGCATGACGTAGTTACTAAGTGGCGTGTAAAGGGCATGTTTTAGTGACCCACAGCGGAGCTTCATGCTCGACTGTGGAAACCCTGCGCTATTCTGGCCTCGGTGCTACTGGTGCTATTAGCCCCACCCGGCCCGCTTTAAGCCCTGGCTCGCACTGGCCCAACAGTAGAAATGCGGCTAGAGAGAGAGTCATAGAGGTAGTCGAGTGGATGGGGATTATTAGGAGGCCATGACTGACAAGTGCCAATGGTGGCAATTTGGCCAGTACACCGGGGTTACACCCCTACATTTTAGAGAAGTGCCATGGGATTCTTAATGATCACAGGACCTCAGGTTTAATGTCTTATCTGAAGGACGGCACTTTTTGATAGTATATTGTCCCCATAAGTATACTTGGCTTCAATGGGCAACCAGTCTTGGGCTGCAGGGTGATATGACTGTGGACATTTCACTTTAGTGTATGCAGATGGAACAAACCATTGAGTGTGAAAGTTGGATCTAGCTGCCATATATTACGCTTGAATTCAAGAGCCTCTACCGGTCTCTTCTCTGCTTCTTATCTCATTCTGAGGAGTGACATCGGTGCCATAGCTTGTTACCCACTAACAAAACCCTTCACAACCTTCACTTATATCCCCACTCATCCACTAGCTAGAAGTACTTTAAATCACCATCTCTTCATGCCCTGTCTCCTGCAATATCCATGAAATCCTTCACTAAGCACAGGGCCCATTGAAGCCATCCTCATCTTGATCTGCTTGTTTTGAACCAAAAATCTCTCACACTCTGGCTTTGTCTCTTGTTTCACACTTACCGTGGTGGCGTGACTGCAGGTTTTAATTAAACTTCCACATCTGGCAAGGACACATCAGATCCTATCTCATCAGTCCAGCCTCTCGAACTCCATAGAGTCCCGTAGGACGCATCAGCCTGGTGATTCGCTCCAGAGATGCCCAGAGCTTCGCCACCATGATTTTACCAGCTCTGGAGTCAATGGACATACCAATAAAGAGCCTCGACCACTCTCTCCCTAGATATGAAGCTAAATGTTTGATGGATGGCATTTGCCGTAAAGAGATGGAGCTTTTATGTCTCTGAAGGTTTGTCTTAATTGCAGCAGAAAGAGGACAGACTGCAGTAATGGGATAATGGTGGAGCTGGACTGGAGTCTCGAGTGGGGCTAATCGGATTCTCTTCACTGTGCTTCTCCTGATTGTTTCACAGATCTCAGCAGAATTACGATCACTGTGACACTATGTAACTTGTGACTATACATTACTGAAACAGGACTTTGATTTTCCATTTATCTTGGTTGCTTAATCTCACTCTTGGAGATCTAATTTCCTGCAGAGTTTAGTTGCAACTCAATCAAGCACACCTGATGTCAGGGTCGGGGGCTTATCAAGGTCCTTGGGTTCATTTAAAAATTACTTTCAGGCGTGTTGCCGGATGAGTCCACAGTGCAGATGAAATACACTTTCAATGCTAGGTAAAAAAAAAAATCCTCAAACTCAGGATTTGGGAAAATGCTAACTTTATTTACAAATATTTATATTTAAAATATGAATATATCGCTGTTATTTAAATATACTAATATCTGATTGAAAAAAATAATAATTACAACAAATAATGGATATGTAGACATGTATACAAGGCATGTATACAGATTTATCAAAATCTGCAGAACACAAGTCAGCTGCATTAATCATTATTAATCATATAAGTGTAATTCGAATTTCTAGTCAGAATTCAGTGTTTATAGCTTAGGCTAATGCTATTGTATTAGCATGCGTATGAATTTGTATGAAATGAACCCGACTCTGGGTAAAAGTCGCATCTACTGGGATCAATTCACATATACAGAATGCTGAATAGGACATTCTAGAATCACACACAGGTTCTTAATATCCACCGCTATGCTCCTCATGCGAGAGTCCAGTATCTTTTAAACGTTTTATTAAATTGTGCTGGTTTCTCTTGGGGAATTATATTAGCAACACTTTTAAAGAAAATTTTAACATAGTCATCCCTGAATTTCAGAGGATATGATTTAAAGTTTTTTACATAGCTCTTAGATATTTTTTTACTTGTTACTCACCATGAAAATATCCAAGGAAGCTGGCATTGCGTTAAAACACCAAACAACCAGCCAACCTATTATGATATGCATATAAATATAGCAAAACTCCAGCACTGTTGACAGTAGTGTTACAACCTTGGCTTGCCTTCATTTCACAGATATTGGCTGTTATTCAGAGTTATTTGCCTCATATTTGCATAAAGTTTAGCATTTCACAACTTTCTGATGCTCTCACGTTGCCAATCCCACAGTTCCCTGTGCATGAACAATGAATTGGAAAGCCTTGCTCATGTTTTGTCACAGGGATATAACTAAACTCTGCAGCGAAGTAGATCTTTACACACATCCCTGTATCATAACAAAATATTTCTCAATTTTATTTGCACAGCACTTCTCAAAATTCATGTTACTCCAAGTTCGTCTCATAGTAAATATCATGCATGGCATATGAGTTAATATTCTCTAATGTGTAACCTTAACAAGGAGGAAGATATGACTGCAAGTCTGCAATGTTGTTCTCGCGTTCCCCAGGTGCCATGATAATTAATTAGGGTGAAGTCAAAGGAACGCTATCAGCGTTATTTTTTTGTTTGTTTGTTTGTTTGGTGATGTGACTCTCTGTCCAATTAATGGTCTAATTGAGTGCAGAATCTCAATAAGAGGCATTAGATTACATCAGACTAATGACCCTTAGCCTTTCTTCTTATTTATTTATTTATTTATTTTTTTTCACGTAGGGACGGTTGGTACCCAGTTTTACCCTTAGAAGCTGCCTCTCCTGCTGGGAAAAGTAGATTTAGAATGTTTTGGATTGTAAACTTACATTTTGACCTCTTTTTTAAATAAAGGGTATGTTTAAATTTAAATATCAAAAACAAATAAGGTAGTGATATGATTAGAGTTTTATTACTGGTATCTTATAAATACAATTACTGGAACCTAGCTAGATTTTGATTTAGGTTTTGTGGAAAGAAATACTGTTTAAATAATAGATGAAAAAATAAACATGAAATATTCACAGATAAAATAAAATATAAGTGAACAAATAAAAGGAATAAGGAAAATAAATAATATGAACAATAATAATATGAAAATTCATGTTAATAAAAGTCTTTATTTAAATAAATTACAAAATGTACACTGACATTTGAATATTCGGAGTAAAGAAATTATAATATATTTGAATAAAGTCTTATGCCCATTGAGACATTAATTGGTCAAAAATAAAGTAAAAGAGTAAAATTGTAAATACATGTATTTAAAAATGTTAATTTTCTCCTGTGATGGCAAAGATGAATTTTCAACAGCCATTACTGAAATCTCCAGTGTTACACAATCCTTCAGAAATCATTCTAATATACTGACTTGGTGTTTAAAAAAAGAAAAAAAGAAAAAAGAAATCTCATCACATTTGTAAAAAGTTGTGAAATTTGTTTTTGAAAAAATTAGATTTTTTTTTCCAAGGCCGGTCACATTTCCAATTAAATGCAACCTTTTTGTGATCTCCTGTGGGAATCTGAAATGACCCAGAAGTGACCCGCATGCGCAGAAGAGTACTCAACGGTGAACGACGTCACTCGTTGTTTGCGGAAGTAGCTAACGTTAAACATGGATGTCAACAACAGTGTAGTCAACAGCGGAGCTCTTTTTGCAATAATATTTTCCCAACGGAGCCAGCACAATTACAATCTTCTCGTTTTAAGAAGAAAATTAAAAAGGAGGAGAGCAAGGTTTTTGGCCATGGCGTTTTGTGGAACAGAGTTAGCAATGTCAGTACAGAGAAACGTGTGGGTGCGGAGTCACAGCCAGGAGTGGTGGGATACTGATGTGGGTGGCTCTTCTCGTTCCCGCCTACTTCAACGCAGAATTATGACGTTTGTAGCATATCAATGACGTACGGGTCGGATACATGTGGCCTGGCCGTTCAGACAGAGGTCGCATTTCAAAAGATCGGATACGTATCGGATTCAGGACCACATACCCAAGTGGCCTGGGTCACATTTGAAAAGATCGGATCTGTGTCATTCAGACTATCATGAAAAGATCAGATACAGGTCGCATAAGGGCAGAAAAAATTGAGAAACCCAGAATTGGGTCCTTTCAGCCTGCAGTGTGAACGTAGCCTTAGTTTACTTATTGTGTCCCAAAGCAGCTTGTCACTCCAGATTAATCAGGATAGTACACTTTTATTTTATTTTTTGATGGAGATGGAGTTGGGTCTCATATCCTTTTTTGGTGCACTTCAAGTACTATGGATTATTCAGAATGTCTCTTTTCTATTCAGCTGCACTCCAGAAAACTTTCCAGTAATTATGTCCTGGAAAAAAATAGGCTGGAAATAGGCCTACATTTTATTTCTTGTATGAGTATTGACTACTGCAATTCTTAGTGCAAACTGATGCCTGTATCTAACAAGCAGATCCAGGTGAGGTTTAGGATGTTTTTTCCACTGCCTCTCTTGCCATTTGCTAGCCTTCTGAGAATGGCCTGTGTGTGTTTAACTTTACAGTATCAGGTCTCCATTGTGTCCTCTTCTACAGAGAGCACCTGTTCTGTAGTCTCCTCTGCAGCCTAGCAGGCACTACACACACCTGCCTTACTGAATTCTCAGCTGGTTGCTTACACACAAATGCACAGTTACTCTCCTGTACACGTTTTCATCTCTAGGGCTTTTTTTGTTGGCCTGATTCGTTGTCCAGCATTCAGTCGCTTTCAGTATTTCTCTCTCTTTCTCCTTTAATAAGTCAGGAGATGTAGAAGCAGCCTGGCAGTGCTCAGGGAAGCACAGTCCCACTGGTCCCTCTCCGTTCCCTCTTTTTTTTATGAGGGGACGGCACAACTTGGTGCCAGTGTCCAGGCTTGTGTTCCACAGCTAAGTGAAATTTAATGAGCGAGGACATCCACTTTATGAGCAGAAATCTGGACTGGGAGTGAGATCCCCAGGGGCATACAACAGAAGAAACAGAAAGTGGCTCTTTTACTCTCTGACATACTCCTCGAGGACGAACGGAGTGGGTTTGTATGGCTCCTTCAATTAGAGTTTCAGAATGTAACATTACTGCTCCTGTAATGATGTCTGAGTGTGCACATAAGGTTTTGAAGATGTAGTTGAAGGATATAGGTTATTACCTGAGTGTAGTTCAAAAAAAAAAAAACTTTACTTGGATAGTTTTTTTTTGAAAGCTAGAGATAGCAATTATATTTTCTGACATCACTTGAGTGGTCTGAATTAAAATGGATCACGTTGTTCCAAACCTGTCTGACTTACAGTACCTGTACTTTCTTCTGCAGAACACAAAAAAGAAGATATTTTAACCCAGGCCCATTGGGAAAATGTGTCTGTGGCAACATTTTCGCAAAACACTATATTGCTCCTTGCATGTTTTGGGGTGATTTGAAATTGAAATGTTCAGTAGAACCCTGTTCGGTTTTATTCAAAACAGAAGAACATGAATCTGACGAAATTTTTTATGTTGGTTGTTGTTTGCATCGCAGTAGTGCAGTAATTACATTTCTGGTGAGTGCCACTATAAATGCTCTATTGCATGTGAAAAAAGCTTACCACCTACACTAAACCAAAATAAACATGAGATAATATTTTATTGTGATCTGTGTTCACGGGACTTTAACCGGAGCACACATGCACAAGGTGAGCTACAGTATACCTAGTAAGTTTACTGCATCAGAAAAAGCCATACATATGGAGCTGACAAACATCACAATGTATTAATATACGAATCATGGACTATGGTGAAAGTGTTTTGAGGTAAAAGTGTTTGATGTCCCTTATGAAACAAAAATATATTGCAGTATATTGGAAAATATCATGTAATATATAAGGCATATATTCTTATATATATTTATTTTTTCCAATATATTGCAATATATTGAAATCGGTAATCATTTGTATATTTTGCAATATATTATATATTATATGTATCATCAATATATTATTACATGTATTCAAATATATAAAATATTAGGAAATAAAAAGGGAAAATAATATATCACAATATATTTTAAGAAATATATTAGTAAATTTATTTTCCTTTCGTAAGGGGTAACAGTATTGTGCAATGAACCACACACACATAAATATAATCTGCCTCTGAAATAATTTGTGTAAAAAAAGTTATTGGTGTTTTACTGTCACGTCTGTTCATTTCAGCTGAAACTTGCAGTGAATTGGTACATTTATGGTGTATTTTTATTTTATTTTTTCTAAGTGGAGGTATGTTTTTATGTATTTTATTTTATTTATGTATAATGTAGGTAGAGGTATGGTTTTTCAATGAGAATATGTTAAGATATTTTAAATAATGCTTGAATTGTTTCTGTCTATAAAATGAAAGTCAACCTTTTTTATGTCTTATTTGCGTTCGTAAATGATAGGAACTATTTGGGGTGATCATATAATGACAATTTTCAGTTTTGGTTGACTATCCCCTTTAAATTCTAAGTTCTCTGCACTCAATGCTCTCTTTGTTGCACATAATAAAATTCATAGGCAAACGCAACCTCAAACTCTCCCAAGTGCGTCAAATTTGGAAAATTATTGAACTTTCATTGCTGTTCTGGACCCATGCACAAAGCAGTTTAATTGTTTTAAAAAAACAAGAAAGAGAGATCTATTTGCATTCAGCAAAAAATGAAATAAAAATGGGCACATAGAGAATAATAACAGCATTTTATTAGCTTGGATGGCACAAAGGCTTGCAAAAGTCTACAGCACCTGGCAGCTTGCAAATTTGGTTCAGGCGCGTGGTTTACACAAACAACGCTGGCGTAATTGCTTTCTGCTCACTGTCATCACAAAAGAACTGTAACACACGGCAAATCTGATGTTGCTTGAAAATGTCTCCCCTGGAACACAAGCTATTGGTCCATTTATATCATCAGTTCTAGATGTCTTAGTACTTAAACCTAGAGCTTGTGTGTACGAGTGTGTGCTTTGTATGTGCACAGCACCCTGTTCCTTTATATCTACTCTTTTCTAAAACATTACTGATAATTGCATTTTGACTTCATTATGGGACAACCAGCAAGAGGCCAAATTGGATCTGTTTATCTGACACCCAGTAGTGTGGAAAGATTCCATTTAGGGAAAAAATGAGGTTTTCTAAGAGCCATTTTTTTATAGGGGAGTGGCTCCCAGCATGGGAGCTTTGACATGGCAGGGGAGGACAAAAAGGGGAAATTACTTCACGTAAACGGGCCAAGCAAGCGAATCTTGGGAAAGAAGAAAGGAAATGAAAAGAATGCAGTTCACAGTAAAAGAAAAGACTCGAGGCAGATAATGTGAATTTAAACAGAGACTGGTGCACCTTTGGGAAAGACACTTTTAACAAACCAGTCGCTGAAACCACAGTGACTTTCCCTTTCTCTCCTTTTCTTTCCTCTGGCTCTTTCTCGTCTCTTTCGATTATGGGAGGTAATAGATGCTGAGGTGCTTTAAAAGGCTGATCTTTGCCAGTATAGCCATTGATGCCTTTTTGACAGAAACTGCTCCTGGAATGTGAATGTGTTTGAGACTCATACGAGGCGAGAGGAGACGAGAGGATGTTGCCACACAATAGGCCCCGCTGCCAAGATCAGAAGCATGAGGAGAAGCCTTGGCGTCCCTGCGGAGAGACGTAGTGTGTGTGTGGAGAGATGGCAGGGAAGAAAAGGCTCCACCTTTATTAGTGTGATAATCTTTTCATCAAAGTCAAAACAGCAAAAGATAAGACCATCAGATGTAGCTTCTTTGTACAAATGAACGGTGAAGTTTGGGTGTAGATTTAAAGTGATCCTGTTGCTCAATTGGTAGAGCATTGCCTTATCATGCGCACGGTTGGGGGTTTGATTTCCCTGGGAACACATATGTAAAAATAAGATGGCCTGAATCCACTGTAAGTTGCTTTCGATAAAAGCCTCTGCTAAATGTAAAAAAAAAAAAAAAAATTGATTTGTACTACAGATGTAAACTGTATAGTTTAAATAACATCACATCTTTCCATTTCCACTAAATAGGTATAGTCTGGTCCACTATGCTTAGGCACAGTTCAATAAAATATGAAAATTCTGTCATCATTTATTAACCTTCAGGTCATTCCAAACTTAAATGAATGCTGTTTTGATATATGATTGCATTTAAAAGTGATGTCAGTGGACTCCAAAACAACACTGGACAACATAGTAAGCATTTTTAGTGGTAAATAAATTATGACAGAATTTTCTTTTTTGTGCGAGCTATTTCAATCTCAGGAAAAGTCTTCAAACATGCTAAGTTACCTAGCACAGTTGTATTTTTTTGTACCATTTTTAATAGGCCAACCCATTCAAATAATTGCACAGCAGTGTTGTTCCGTCAACGGTTGTACTGGGATGGCTGGGATAATCAGTCTGAAAAAAAAAATGCACTTCATAAGGTATTTTGCAAGCATTAATGTTTTTCATGTAGCCTACTTTAAATACTGATGCAACAAAGGCGCTAGTCACTGCACTGCCATCTACTGACATGGATGAGCACGATCATCTCTGAGTTTTATGGAAAGTTACACTGATAGTAATGAGTCTTAGAGAGCATTCTTCACAATAATTAACTCCATTACCTGTCCAACAAAAAAAGAAGCAACTAGGGCATCACTACTCAGGATTTTCTCCATCACCAAATCTTACCACCTTGTGTATGCCATACAGATGTTTAGTTCATTCTCTCTTCTGGCTTCAGACCTTTTCTGCTTCTTCAGCTATACAGGTACTGATTCTCCTGTTGTATTCATGGTGAAGTGCTATAATAATTCTGTCCCATTGTCTTATTTTTGCTCTTCACATGCAACTAGAATTACCTGTATGGATCTTTGTCTAAAAATAAATAAATAAATAAATAAAATAAAACAAATAAAGATTTGATGCCACTAACACTGTAACTTTAGGAAATCCTGTGATTAATTTATCCTCAAATGTGATGTTTTTGATCCTGTACATTGCAGGACTCCAGGAAGTTGTGTAAAGCCAGCCAATCAGATTTGAGCTGGTGCTTTCATTTCATTTTGTGTGCTTAAATATCATGCATTTAGTGTACTGTCTGTGGGAGGCTATTTGTGAATAGCCAATGCATCATCATAATGAAACACTTTAATTTTATTATACTTTACCAAGAGCTAACTGAGGTCAAAAATTGTTTGTCATATCTTCTGTTTCTACGTTTCAGGCTTGGACAGACAGCCGGTTATTAGAGAGAGTGTGTTTTGGGCAAGACGAAGGCTAAACTTCCTTAGCATTCTGGTCAGCTCAGAACACCTGAGTGGCTCATTAGAGTACTTAATGTTCTGGTTCCACTCCCTGCGTTTGAGCTCAGGAAGATTCTACCTGCTCTGCATTATATCTGCCTGTGACATTTCTGCACAACTTGAGTACAAACTTGCTCTGCAGTATGAAGCAGGATATGGATTTAAAACCAACATTTCAGCCAAATGCTGTTACTTTTTGCATAGTGTGGGGTCATTTTGCTCATCTACCACCCTTGGTGGCAGGCAGCATGTAAGACATGTTACTGACATTTGACAAGAAATCATGTTGCATAGATGCAAAGATGTGCCTGCAAAAATATATATATATATATTATTGTGAAATGAATCCTGTCAATTTGGATATCTGATTGGCTGTTTTTTTATTTTGAGTAACACACATGCAGCATGAACACTTTTCATAGAACAAATGTGAGGGGTTCTCATTTTTGTTTGTTTCTATAGTCTCAGTAGACTTTGAAATATTTTTTTTCTTATATGTGAGCACTCTAAATTAACTCAGACTATCTAAGGAGATTCACTTTGTTTATTTATAATATATATATATGTGTGTGTGTGTGTGTGTGTGTGTGTGTGTGGGCATGTTTTTGTGACATATCAGGACACAACTCTGTATAATGACATGGGTATGACACAGGTATTACAAGGAGAGGGTGACTTATGAGGACATAACCAATGTCCCCATTTTTCAAAACGCTTATAAATCATACAGAATGAGTTTTTTTGAGAAAGTAAAAATGCACAAAGTTTCCTGTGAGGGTTAGGGTTAGGTGTAGGGTTGGTGAAGGGCCATAGAATATACAGTTTTTACAGTATAAAAACCATTACGCCTATGGGATGTCCCACTTTTCACAAAAACAAACGTGTGTGTGTGTGTGTGTGTCTGTCTGTGTGTTTTAAAATAATAAATTAATATGTGTTAATGAATATTTAATAATAATAATAATTGAATATTAAAATGATTCATTATTGGACCCACTTTATATTAAGTGGCCTTAACTTACATTTTAATTAATAATTCAGTACAATGTACTTATTGTTTACATACATGTTTTTACATTGTACTTATATTTAAAAAAAAAAAAAAAACGACATTAATTACATCTGTATTTAATTTCTGTAATTACATTTATAATTACATTGTTGACCCATACTTTACACCTTAACCCACCCTTAAACTTACCCATACCTCCAACCCTCTCCCTAACCTTACCCCTATTCCACCTCAATAGCAACTATGTACTTTTATGTAAGTACATAGTTGTTAAGGCCACCTAATATAAAGTGGGACCATTATTTTTATTATTATTATTATTATTAATACATACATAGGTACACATTTCACGTATTGTTGCTTTTAGATAAATTTAGGTCAACTAAAACTAGAGCAAATTTTTCCTTCATTTTTTTTCCCTCTCCTTGAGACAAAGTCTGACAGACTAACTCAAATCAAAATTGCATTGATGTTTGCATGGGCTTGTTATGCATTTGGGTAGGATAATATGGAAAAGTGAGACTAGATTGATTCACCATGCTGATTGACACAAATATGCTTGTAACTTTAGTAACACTTCATCTGTCGTGTGCTGATACCCACGATGGAGGTAAACGTTTTGAAATGACATTATAAAGGTCCAGCAGGAACTCCATTTTGGCATGGAGGAACCTCCAGCTGTCATTACACAGAAATGTGAATTGCATTTAGACATCAATAAAAGATGAGGATGATAGTGATGTCATTCATAGCCGGTAATGTTATTTTAAACTGATGTCAATCCTTTTAAAATAATTAGTTTGTGAGGGTAAGTTTCACATTTGTCTTACTCTTGGGCCAAGGTCTGACAGTTTATTTGTTTAGTTTGTATGTACAGTGCCTTGCAAAAGTATTCATACCCCGTTCGTTTTTTTCACATTTAATGTTGCTGCCTTAAACTGCTTTAATTACTCCATACGCCATAATTCTAAAGCAAAAAAGAAAAAAAAGAGAGAAAGAAAAAAAGGGTTTTTAACATCTTTGCAAAGAAAAGAAAATAAAGAACTAAAATGATTCCATTGCCTAAATATTCATACCCTTATCTGGGAAAGTTTAAATTTAGCTCAGGAGCATTCATATTGCTTCAAGTGAAGTTAACCTGTGGCAAATTCAATTGAATGGACATGATTTGGAAAGGCACAACAAAAGGTCTAAAAGCTGATAATGCATATCAGAGCAAAAACCAAGCTCTGAGGTTAAAAGAACTGCCTGTACAGCTCAGAAATAGGTTTGTGTCACACCACACATCGGGGGAAAACTTCAAAAAAATCTGCTTCATCGAAGGGTCAAAGCAGCATGTAGTATCTGTTACCCTTAATGGAAGAAGTTTGAAACAACCAGGACTCCTCCTAAAGTTGGCCTTCTGGAAAAACTGACCAACTGATGGAGAAGGGCTTTGGTTAGTGTGGTGACCAAGAACCTAAACGTCACTCTAGTTGAGCTCCATGATCATACTGTTCGGAGATAGAATAAATCTAGAGAAGGACAAACATCACTCCAACACTCCACCGATCTGGGCTTTATGGCCATGTGGCCAAACTCAATCTTCTCTTCAGTTAAGAAACATGAAAACACACTTGGAATTTACAAAAAAAAAAGCACCTAAAAGACAATCAGACTCTGAAACACAAGATTCTCTGATGAACCTCAATTCTAAACATAATGTTTGAAGGGAACCAGCTCTGCTCATCACCTGCAGAGTGGCATCCCAAAAGTAAAGTGTTCTGGTAGCAGCATAAAGCTGTGGGGCTGTTTTTCAATGGCAGGGACTGAAGGACTCATCAGAGTAGAAGGAATGCTCAGTGCAACAAAATATAGAGATAGCCTTAATGAAAACCCAGTCCAGAGCATTCAGAAGCTCAAAATAGGCAGAATGACCCTAAACACACAGCAAGAGTAGCTTATAGACAACTCTGTGTATGTCCTTAAGTGTCCAAGCCAGAGCCTGGGATTGAACCCAATTAAATATTTCTGGAGAAACCTGAAAATGTTCATCTGCGCCCCATCCAACCTAACAGAGCATAAGAGGTAAAGGGATGAGGAGAAGGATGGCAAGATAGTTGCCAAATGCTGATGTAAAGGTGGTCGCATCATACCCAAAAAGACTTGTGGCTGATAAGGTTCTTCAGCTAAATGTTTAGTTAATGATGTGAATACTTATGTCACCAACCGTTCAAGACAAGGGTTTTCTTAGAGGAGCTTCATGCCACAGCAGTGCCGGCACATCTTCCACTATTTTTTACGTGGGTTTGTGGCGATTGCATACACAAAGTTGAGCTTGCCCTCCTCTCTTGCTCTTTTAAATCTACAGTGCGCCGTCTCTCCTAGAGTCTCATTCTTTTCCATTGTTCCTCTCTTCCTCCATCTCTCTCTCTCTTGTTTGTCAGTGTGCTGGAGCAGTTGTACTTGCGTTGTCTCTGGGCAGTTGGCTTCTTTGTGAGTGTTGGCAGCAGGGCCCGTGGTGGGGTAATGAGGACGGATGCCCGTGCGTGGGAAGAGCCGGCTGCTTTGTAGTGTGTCACCACACAATGCGAAGGTTCTTGGAAACGTCTAGGCACGGCACCGCAACACACACACACAAAATCCCCACGCCAAAAGAATGTCAGTTTTAGGCGAGACAGTTTGTCTCTGAATTAAGCTCTAATGAGATCACTTCTTGTGTTCGCAGCCGGTGTCTCTAAAAGGGAGGCTTTGCCTTCAAACGTGTCTTGGAGGAAAGTGACACCACCTGGCAGTGCTATAGGTTATGCATTGGTAATATTTTGTGCTCTTTAATAATGTCTAACTCACACGTAATGTATTATCATAATATCCAGTGACATGACTGAATCCATACCATTAAGAGCGCAAAGCTGACAAGCCCACAGTGAGGGCACTGTGACATCCTGGAAATGCCTGGGAACATCCCAGTAAAATTGATTCTTCTGTCACAGAGCGACAGCAAACAGAACTTATGGTTTTATTACTCTTGATTCATTTTAGTGAGTTTAAAACAGAAGTTAATAAGGAAGACTGCATTTAAATGATTGTTGTTAATAAGAACTTATTAGTTTATTACCTCAACTGACTCAACCTATTCATCCAGTTTCTGTTCCAACTGCCATCGATGCGAGAAAGATTTGGCTAATATGTGTGAGCAGGCAAGGCAAGTTCCCATTTTTAGGTTGGTCTGAGTGGTCAAACAGCACTCATCAATGTTAAAATGATTAGGATGCCAGTCAAATTAAAGAAGCTGGGCTTTACCGTTCACAGAACCCATACATAAATTCCAGTCATACACTTTGGTTTTAACAATGAAATAGCTTGGGGTAAGAAGCAAGTAGTTAAATGTTTAATATCTGACAACCTATGTAGGCCTACAACAGAAATGTTAAAAACAGTGATGCATACCACTTTTTTTTTAGTAAAATTTAGCCATTTTGATATTGTATTTAAAAATATAGACTATAATTTAACTGAATTAATAACTGAATGTGACAAGACAAGAAACATTAACAGAATCAGTCGACATATTAAGCGCTAATTGAATGTGGGTATATTTTTAACATGCACACGTCAGGTTAGACGCCATATTGAATATAACATGGATAAAACCGAGGCTGCGGGTGATAGACTTGCAGCCTTTTCAGTGGCATGCACTATATAAATGTCCTAGATCACATAATTTTCACAACTTACAACTTCAAAAATTGCATAATGGGGTTTTTGTTTTTACTACAAGAAATACATTTTTTTATACATTTTTTAGTATTCATAGTTAAAATTTCATAGTTAATTTTACTCATCCTTATGTTGTTCCAAAACTATCCCTTTATGAGGGATGGAATAAAACTTCAGATAATTTTACATATAGTAGAATAAACTACAGTATGCAACAGGTAATATATTGTATATATCCATATATTAAATCGCTTAAACCGGATTGTAAAATCTCGTCTCATCATTACAATTTGCCCGCTAAGCATGCTTAGACCTTATTCTAGCTTGAAGGCAGCAGGAACGTCAAATATGAATCTTTCAAAACACCTGATTAATGAATAACGATCTCTGGAAACGGTGTCAGTGATTAAATATCGATATAACACCACCGCGTATCCGATGCGATCCGTTTTGGTTTCCTGAGGCGCATGTCTCGACACCGAAGCGCTGAAGACGAGTGCATATTTTGGGAGGAGACCTGCCGTGAGCGACGCGCAGGAGGAGCCCTGATTCAAAACAAGCCCAAGTGACTGTTATACACTATGAGCTCACCTCACCAATCTAACGCTCGTTCATTCGTCCGCGCAGCGTCTCTGTCCCTGCAAACATGTCCACTTGGGGCCCACATGGGCCTCACTTGGGCTAGTTGGGCTTTGGCTGGGCATGGGCTCAGAGTGGGCTTTGTTGTTGGGCCCCACATGGGCAGTAGATGGGCTAAACTCAGTGGGCTCCAGCTAGGGCTCCACAAGATATTATGTTTTTATATATATATTCAAAATTAATTATGTCAGACATGGATGCTTTTTTTAACAATAGCCACTAGGCTAGGGTCACTTTTTATATGAATATTATTAGACTATTAAGCTATTTAGAAGCCATAACAATTTAATAGTGGTCTGAAGCACTATACAACTTTCAACAGACAAGTTTGCCACAGCAGGTTGCACAAAATGTTCAAACCTAAGCAGTGCGCACTGTGTGCAGCGCACATCCGGAAAGCTCCACCCCCATCACTGAGCGAAAGAAGTTTGCCCAGCAACAATTTTGCCGCCTTGAGTCTGCTGTCCGTTAAGGATCCATTACGGTGTCGACTGGACAAAAGACAGGTAAGACTCTGCTTCAATGTATAATAAACAGGGGATGATTTTACAGTATGATGTATGTTAACCAAAAGCTTTTTTGGAAAGTATTAGTTAAGAGGCCAGGGACTAGCTTTTCGCGAATGTAAACAATTAAACCTGGTTAAGCATGCGTTGAACAGACGAGTTTAATTTATCAAGTAAATATCATGCATAGCTTATTTTGAGTGGTTGATTTGAATATATTGTTTAGAAGGATTTGATTGCGAACTTGTTAGCAAGGCAGTCGAACAGGCAGTTAGCAAGCTGTTAAAAAAACCCCTCTAAAATGTCCATTTCTCCGCTTTTACCATCTGGTGGCATTTTAATGTTTGCACTTGTTGCATTTACAGTTAAAGCAAAAACACTGATGAAAGTCCATTTGATTGTCAGCAATGTTTTATCGGCTAGGGTGTTGTGCCAATAAGGCACTCATTGCCGCCTGGATTTGCATCCCATGGCCGCGGGAGCACGCAGAGAAGCGGAGTTTAACTGCTGCACTACGAATTCACCTCTTAAATAGAACAAATAGCGACGTGGAAGGGTTTTCCATAGTAATAAGGGACTTATTTATCTAAATAAATATGTTTATTTGTCTGTTACATTAAGGCGACGTGTGAATTGTTTGCGTCGTTTAATATTGTGGATTAATCTACAGTGTTTTCCTAAGTTCCATATGGCCATGCACTTTAGCTACAAAGGCCGACTGATACAGGGGTTTTCCTACATTTTACAGCGCACACTCTCACCGTCTTCAAACACGATCGAGCAGAGAGAGAGCCCCGCCTGGCCGCGCGCGCGCACACTCTTGCGGTCTTCAAACAGCACGAGCGCTGTCTGGCTCTCTCTCCCTCGCGCATATTAATCGAAATCAATTGAAACACGATAGTAAAGGGTTCGGCCTTAACAGAGAGATAAATGCTATCTTTCAAATAGTTTACTTATCAAATTGAAGGCTACTAAGAACAGATGGTAGAATCAGCCACATTAATACCAGCTTACCAAACTATATGATTTGCAATTGTACTCTAGAGTTTGTCATTCCCGATCCCCTGTAATCATAGCTAAAAACTAAATTGCTTTTTTTTATTTTCTATTTTTTTAATATAGAATAATGGAGTGTTCAGAAAGAACTAAAAGGAGTTAAATATCAGTGAAAGTGGAGGAACATTTGCGTCTCCTTGAAAAGGAGTCTATGATTGATGATTTGTTGGCACATGACTCTGAAAACGAATACCAACTGGATGATTTGTTAGAGCATACTGAAAGCGAAGATTCCATGGACACTTTCTAGGATGCTTGTGATCAGAACTGTTTTGAGAATTCATCAATTGATTTAGAAGATGAAAATTCCTCAGATTCTTTTTATGATTTTAACATTTCCTCATAGACACAAGATGTTGAATTGCCTCAACTTCAAAAGATTTGTTACAGAATAGTGGCACATCTCCAGAAAACAAATAATGTCAAGTTGACTCAACTAAACTTTTTTTTTTTTTTCTATCACAGACAACTTATTTTCAGTTCGTACTGTTATCTACAAAAGTTGAGTCAAAAAGAAAAAGCTAGGAGAAATTAGTACTAAGATTTTTTTTGTTGTTGTACGAGATTTTTACAGTGTTGATTTTTGTATGGTGCATCCACCCTCAGGTCTGTGCTGACACCTGCACCGCCTCCATCCACCCTGAGGTCTGTGCTGACACCTCCACCGCCTCCATCCACCCTCAGGTCTGTGCTGACACCTCCACCGCCTCCATCCACCCTCAGGTCTGTGCTGACACCTCCACCGCCTCCATCCACCCTCAGGTCTGTGCTGACACCTCCACCGCCTCCATCCACCCTCAGGTCTGTGCTGACACCTCCACCGCCTCCATCCACCCTCAGGTCTGTGCTGACACCTCCACCGCCTCCATCCACCCTCAGGTCTGTGCTGACACCTGCACCGCCTCCATCCACCCTCAGTTCTTCACCATCATCTGCTAGGCCGACACTTCCACCACCTCTGGGTAACCTGAGATGGCCTGATGTTTCAACCCATCACCACGTCACCATGTCACCAGAAACCTCTCAAAGACAAATCAGGGGCAACATGTTTGTTCGCATCTTAACACTGATTGAGGAGATGAAAGAGACACAAAAAATCCAGGGGAGGATGTTACAAACGCTTCTACAACAGCGTGGCAACATCGGCACCACCTTCTCTTCTACCCCCAAGGGTTTCCCCCTAAAGACAGTTAGGGATGTGGAAATCATGGAAGAAAAACTGGCAAACCCAAACTTCATGTCCGAACTGGTATGCATGTTAAGTCTAGGGTAGTGCAACTCAATTAAATTTTATTGGGGGGCTTGCAGTGAATTTGATCTGAAACTTCCCAAGTGTGCTCACAACTTTTTGACAAGTTTTAGATAATTAGTTTATTAAATTAATAAAGAGACAAAAAATACCTTGAGATATGTTTGGTAATTGTACCTGAATGAATTTAAAGTTAATTTGCTATATTTCAGATCAATATATTTGTTTTCCTTCATTTTAATTAACACTAACTTTATTCTCATCTGAATTATAAATACTTTATTTCTGTATAAAATAATACTACCATTAAAAACATTTGATTTTGATTTTTTAATCAATGTAGTGATGCCCCTACCATTTCGATTCAATACGAATACATGTACCGTTCCATGCCTAGCTCACACCCATGCTTCTGGCAGTTCTTTCATGTTGAGTGGTTTACTCCAGTGAGCAATATACTGTAGATAAATTTGCTTTGTATTGCCTTTGTTCCCCCTCAGGTTGCAGCTGTGACTGACATAGGAGGGGGGACTGTTGACGAGGCCACAAAAAGGATGATGACTTTTCTCCTAGACCATGGCCTATCCAGGCAGTATAACTTTGTGGGCCGAAATGGGAAGAGAGAGTTCAAGGCCTTAAAACTGTATGAAGTAATATATGGTAGGTGTGCATGTGGATAATGTTTGTCACAATACCCTAACGTTATAAACATGTCAATTTTAAATATTGTGAATGAAGCGTTTGTTGTCCTGGCTGAGCAGTGTGTTCGCACATGTCTCTCAGTTGCTTAGCTTGTGTGTTCAAGAGTGTTATTTCTAATAATAATCTTAATTTATATAGCTCTTTTTTTAACATAGTTGTCTACAGTCCTGGCTGAGTGTTGTGTTGGCACATATGAATTAAGTCACCGTTATATTTGTTTCTTGAAGGAGGCTTAAAGAAAAACGCCATGACCAGCCAAATCACCCGTAAAGATGCCGAGAAGGCGGTCTCCAAGTGGCTCATTGGTGCTAGGGACCGGGGGGGTAATAGACAGGCCCGACAGTCAACCCCTCAACAAGGACTTCAGGCTTCAGGCTCGTTTGAGGTGGAAAGAAACTAATTCTGTTTGTGACAGTGAGGGAACACTGTGCAAAAGCATGTTGTCATAAATTTTACTTAAATAAAATGTAATTAATTCTATTACTGGTATCCTTGTTATTTTAGCTTGTTTAACCCAAGGTGTTCGGGTCTGTGAGACCCATTTTCAATGTTTGCTAAAAGAAAAAGTTACGCTATTTATTAACTGTGTCCTCCTCCTAACTGGGCCTGCTGTGTCTTTTCTGTGTGCGCGAATGTTTTTTTTTCTGCACCTGCTATTCACACACAAAGTAACAAAATTGTTACATTTCAAGCACTTTCACCTGTTCTAAATAAAGTTCTAAGAAATGAGCACCAATAATGATAAAAAATCTTGTTTCTATTTTTTTTATTTTTATTTTTTATAATTGAATTTCCATGTTTTCACACACACATCATATGATCATAATTGTTATCTCACAGGGGTAAATGGCGAATAAGAACCATAAATTATGTATATACCGTTGGTAATATTGAGCTAAAGTAAACATCTGTTAACTATTTTTACATAAATTGTTGTGGCTGTATTGATTCAAAAGCCTAATAATGTGGTGGGTCCACCAGACTCGGGGATATTGGCTGTGTAACAAAAATATTAACATCTTACAATTGTTAAAGAACTGTATGGACTGACTGTAAAATAAGAATGAAAATTTGAATTTGTTCAAATTCCAATTCCCCAAAAATAATAATAATAATAATAATGGTTATTACCCATATGGGTATAATAGCAGGGACCCATAATCAGCCCACATGGGGCCCAGCTAGTGTGGGCCCCAGATGGGAGAAACCTGGGATGCCCAAGTAGGTTTTAGCTAGGGCCCATGTGAAGCCCACCTTCAGCCCATCTGGGCTTGCCCACATGGGGCCACCATGGAACCCCCGGACAAAATTAACTGGCCAATTAACTAACACTCACCAGCCCATATCCATCCCTTATGGGCCCCACATGGGTGTGTTGACAGGGGTGAACCGCTCGCTGTGGCGCATCCCTCCAAGTACCGCTCTTTTTCAGCAACTAACACACCTAACAGTCCGTCCGCCGCCTTACTGACAGACACAACGACAATACAGCGCATGAATTCAAAATTCGCGCCGTTGAGGGAAAAGCGCTCGTGCCCTGCAGAACTCTTGCAACGGCAGAATGACTGAGTGAGAGTGAGAGAGAGGACGCTGTGCTCGCAGTATGGAGAGAAGGAAAGGTAAGAGATTCTCATGTGACAAAAGCCTCTAATTTCGTCAGTGTCAGCTCCATTTACGGCTTACTGACACAGAGAGTTTGTCTTTTAGCGACGTTTTCTTCTTTGCCTGAGAGACATTTAAGCTCAGTGATGAATGGAGATGCGTTTGCCGGTAAGGATGCTCGCGCGAGCCTTAAAATAATGCATGCGGACTCTATGCAGGATGGCATAATTTTTGGTTTCATAATAATTATGCTGAGGTAACTCATGTAGACATAAACATGGGAAGCACAGTTTGAAATGAGCTATTCACGCAAGCGTCTGGGAATCATAACGGAAATGTGTTAATCTGCACGACAGCATAAACATCTCCGTGAATTATTTAGTAGTTATTTTATGAGGGCGCATATGTACACGACTGAATTAGACAACAAAATCCTCTTTAGCTCTCCAAGAAATGTCTCAAATTAAATATAACTCATTATAATCAAATTACCGTTCACCTCCTTGACTAAGCATTAGTGTCGCGAGAATAATCGCTGCCTCTACAGTAAGTTGTCAGTGTATTTCTATGGACAGACATTGTTCATCTGTTAAATGCAATTATTGTTGTCTGATCAGTCTGAGATGTATGATAGGGATAATTTATATTTGTCGAGTTTTGATTATCTCAGGAGACATACCTATGTAAAGTTTGACTTGTGGCATCCTGATTGCAATCAAAGTTTGCATCTGTGATACTGTAATTATCAGGATATCTCAGGCAGCTTAGTAATTGACATTTTTGGAGATTTTTTTTTCTTTTCTTTTTTTACTGTTTTAGTTTTGTTTAACAAAATGAAACTTGCCATTGGCTGCACCAGCCAAACATTTTTGCTTTAGATCTTGTGCTGCCATATTTCATGATTTATGAAAAAGTCATAGAGTCATTACCTCTGTGGATCCTCATTTTCCTTCCTCTCTTCCCTGGCCTACATTTCAACATCCAGGCTTAGAGACAAGGGAACACTCCCTCTCCCATCACTGTTGTCCGGCAGCCTCAGTCTACCAGGGATACACTCATCTCTCTCATCCCTGACTCACTTGCTCCTCCACATGCTTTGAGTATCATCACTGGTGCTATCGAAGAGGAAGTGCGTGAGAAATTGTGCCCATTTTCCACACACACACACACTCCTCCAGCCTAATGGCCTGTGTCTCAAAGGCCCACTCCATCATTACTAATGGACAGGAGTTTAGTCCGTCTGCCGTGGTTTCTCCTTTGTATAAGTTTTAGTTCTCGGTGAGAAATTTGAATGAAACTATTGTATGATTGGAAAGCCAATGGTGTCTGCTGCATCTGAACTTGCTGTTTTGGTGTATCCAGTATAGCTATAACCAGATGCTGTCCAGAAATGCTTTTTGAATAAGTAGGTCATATGGAATTAGTGTTTGCTGTTAAATCCCCAGTCTTTTCTTCATGTTAATTACAGCTATGTGATTTTTCTGTTTCAGTCTCTGTTGAATATATGGAGCTTTATACTCAGAATAAAGACGGATGGTTTTGTAGCACTTATCATTGTCATGCTAATGTACAGCGTTCTAACCATCATTTTATTTAAGCGTCTTATAGAGCAAGATTTTTTAATTAATTTTTTTTTAATCTGGAAAGGAAAACATGACTCATTACAATATCACTATTTATAAAGCCATTTTCATTTAGACTTCAGTGCGCACTGTTTATAAAAGCATTTTTTGTTCATACTTCACTGTTCCCCAAACAGAATTAGAACATATTTTGCTGTGTTTAAAGACTGGATTTGTTGTGCATTTGTACATTGCGTTGTTGTTTTTTCATCAACTGACCCATCACTAAGCCAGCATTTAAAAATTTTACTGACAGTCATGCCTTAGTAACTGTTTCCATCCGCCATTTTCTCGAAATGGCTTTTTCTCTTTTGGAGCATCTGTGCATTTGGCTTGTTTTAATGGCTTGTTTTGTTGCCATGTCACTTCTAATAGTCCAACATGGTACCCAGAGAGGATATTATTATTTTTTTCTTTAAATAAATCTTCAGAGGTTCATGCTGTGGATTAAATTTATGACATTAAAAAGCAAAACAACTACACTATTAAAAATAAAGGTACTTCATGATACCATAGAAGAACCTTTTTGTCTTAATGGTTCCATAAAGAACCTTTCACATCTGAAAAAGGTTCTTTGTGGCGAGAGAAGGTTCTTCAGATTGTAAAAAGGTAAGAAAGAGGAACTTCCACATAGCATATTTAGTATTTAGTAGCATATTTTTTAATAACATAAAAAAAAATCAGGTTTTGATTTTCAAAGATTTATTATATATATAAAAAATCTCCAAAATGTAATACATCCATTGAATCTATACGAAAGTAATTTTTCATACTGAAACTGATGAAAACACTCAACATAGTGAGTTGATCCACATATGACAGCCTCTGAACTTGGTCAATACTAATGTTAAATACAGGCACTGGACTAAAAACGGGTCTTCTTGTTAATGCTATAAATTAATTATAGCAATAAATTAAAATTTCATCAAGAACAAGAACATGGACAACAATATCACATTAGACCACAGAACTTCCAAAATGACATTTCCCTTACATTTAACTTCCAAAAGTGAATTCATCTTTGCCATGTTACATTTATTTAGTTGACTAGTGCTATATGCTGTATTCACATAAATGGCATTAATAAAAACACTAAGACTGACAAGCTACGCAATATCATGTTCATAATCCAATGTGATTCATCTGATGAACACGATATAGCGTAGCTTGTCACTGATCTACGGCTCTGTGTAGTAAATGCATCTGATTAATTTCCATCTGAAAGATTTATCGGTACTATTAATCACAGAATTAGCTTAACTGATAAGATGCACATGGCAATCATGTGATTTATCGTGCAGCCCTTGTTTGTTGATCACAAAGTACAGAGGAAAAGAGGAAAATTAGGATGCCGTGTGTATTCAAAGCATCGCCAGTACTGTCTAGAGTGCGCAGAATGGTGCGCTGTGATTGGATGTTACTTTTTAAACTGTGTGGCATGGTGCACTGTGATTGATTGTGCAGATCACGTTTGTCACGTTTTGGAAAAAAAAGGAAAAAACATGACATAGCTCTATGAATAACGCATTTTGTGTAAAATTAAAAATTGACTTTTCAATACCGACCAGATACACAGATTTGTATATATATTATAATTATTTTTAGGTTGTTAAAAAATACTTTTGGAGAAAGTTTGACTAGAAAATACTATTTGTGAAATTTACTAGCAATATCTGAATGAAAATAGTTTTTCATTTTGATCAATTTCAAGGTAAATGAATGTTACTAATTTTATTTCCTTTTGTGTTGATTGTAACTGAAGAGTCGCAGTGGTGACAGCACATTAGAAATGTTAGGAACAGAGATGTTTTCGCTTTTAATTACTTTTAAATGAAGCTTTTTTTATCTTTTCATTCGACTGTAAGAAGTGTTTACCTTGATTCTGATCTCCATGTTTCTGTGCAATTTAACAATTTATTTCAAAGAAACATGGCAGATAAAAATACTTTCAAGCACTCGATTCTTTCAAGCTCCAAAAAAGCTAATCCATTTGATCCACTTTGTGAACACATTTCCTGAAAGTCACACTCTCCAGTTCATTCAGATCATTCATAGGATATTCTACAAACATTTTCTAAGTTAGCAGCTGTAACTAAAGTGGCCAGATCTATATAAAATACATAATGTGCTCCAGAAAAGCATGCTTTCAAAATCAAAGCCATTTTTGGCTTTGTAAAGTTCTGTTTGATTTGCTTTTTTCTTTTTAAGTGCATGTGCATGTGTGTGTTATAATAGCTCCCTAGCTGTACAGGAGTTGCATCACTCCCAGCGCTGATAATCTATTGGGGAGCTGTGCTGAACAACAGCCACTTCTCTTCTCCTCGGGGTCTGATGATGCAAAGCATTCCCGAGTTTGCCTCAGTGCAGCGTTCCTCAAGGCACTCAAGGCTTTGTCCGCCTCACGTGTCATCTGTCACAGCCCCACTTTGTCCAGTCTGATACAGGGCCGACCACCCTGCCCACTACCTCTCCTCACTAATGACCCAAGACAGCTGTTCCCTCGGGCCCTTCTGATCGCCTCTGGACACTGGCACTCACTGCTGTCACATGTGTCAGCTCGGACTGACATCTGCCTCCCAGCTCTCGAAACAACGCTCATCTCCATTAGATTAGGCGCAGTTTATTTCAATAATTCATCACTTAGACAGCTCTTGTTTCTCCAGCCTTAGCAGCAGAAGTTTAGCAGTTGTCCATTAAGTGTGTGAGTCTCTGTCGCTAATGCTTGTCTGTGATATTAACATAATATGTTCCAAATGACAGTATTCTGTGTTTTTAGAGACAAATATTAATAAAGATGTTGCTGATAGTCTCATCCTGCAAACCCGCCGATTCATAAACTCATTACCGCTGAGACCTGCTGTGCAGAACTCTGGGCAATATGGTGTGTCTGTGACCAAATCTAGTGCACTAACTTCAAAGGCTTCAGTTAAATTTAGTAATCCCTATTTATGGATTAGAAGTACCTAACCGTCTGCGATGCTGAGAAAATAAACTGCTCAAGAGATAAATGAGCAACACATCCTTGTTAACATATTAGACAATGTGAGAGGGCAGACTAATAAATCGCATTTTGTTATGCCAGTGATTCAGACAGACAGACAGAAAAAAGTAGGAAAATGGTGCGAGCTGATTGGAATGTGCCGAGTGTTGTCATGCAGAGAGGTGCGTTCTCATTGGATAAAACTCATCCCTCTTTGATCCCTGGCGAGGCTGCAGAGTTCTTAAGATTTGAGACATTTGTGGGAGGATGTTCTATGGAGGAGAGGGGAGGAAGCTTTAGAGAAAGAAGGAAAAACAGAGGACAGGGTGAAAAAAGTAGGACACTTTTGTTCTGTTCACGACACCTTTTAAGAATATTGTCTGTTTGTGGTAGCAGACGTCAAAGGCAGCTGCAGTCAGTGGGTTGGTTCAGTGAGTACTTCACGCCCTCGTAGAAGAGCCAAAAGCTGATAACAGAAGAGAAGTCCTAAGTGCTGCTTTGTGTTATATGAGAGCAGACTCAGCAGTCCACAAGTAGACTCTCTTTTATGATAAACCAATCCAGATTGAATGATAGGTACTGATATTACCATGTATTTTAATACTGTAGCTTGCAGAATATAATCAGAGAAACATACTTAAAAGCTTTGCTTAGACTACAAGAAAGAAGCCTGCTTCAGAACATCTAGTGATGGGAATTTTAAAGCATTTTGGTGCTTAAACTACAGGGATGCACAATATATCGGCACCTGTTTTGGTTACTGTTTGGATGTTTTTGGCATTTGGGGATTTTTTAATCCATAAGTATTGGGTGATATTATTTTCACATTTAGAGGACCTTTTACTGTCAGCTAACACTCACTTAAAGTTAATCTAAAACAATGCTGGTAATTTAATTAAACTTATTACAAATGCAATCTTTAGCAAAGCTCAAAATTAGTATTAATTTTTGTTATTATTTATTATAATGTTGAAATGCCTAAATTCACTTGTCGCACATAAAATTACAGATTTTATTATTATTATTATTATTATTCATTTATTTAGACACTATAATATAGCATTTTAAAATTGGTCATAACATTCTAGCTACAGCCACTACACAGTCAGCTCCTCCAGTCATTTTAGAATGGATTTCAAAGACTATAAATTATTAAAGGGAGAACATCTAGTGACAAAAACAGACTATACCAGCCAGACAGTGAAGGATGATTCACTGAATAATTGTTTTATATGATTGACTTAGACTATAAATCAGCCATAGTATTACACATACCATGCAATTTGATAATGTTTGTCATTTACAGTAATATATATACTTTGCCAGAGGAGTATTCCCCCCAATGCCCCCCACTCTGTTTTTTAAATGTTTTTTTTTTTTTTTTTTTGCCACAATCTCCTTTGACTTTATCTATATGGCCATTAGGGAATGGTTTTCTGTAAAGCTGATTTGAAGCACTATATATTGCGCTATACAAATGAACTTGATTTGACTCATTGTGTTTCAAGTTTGTGACTAGTCTTGCCGAGAGATGAAAACAGAATATAGATGCAATGCCAGCCAGTTTGATGTGCTTGAATCCTGATTGACCTGCCTTCAGGTGAGCACCCCAAATAAACTGAAGAGCAACGATGAACAACAGCCAAAAAAAAAAAAAAAAATGTGAGAGAGGAAATAGTAAAAGAGGAGGATGTAGTAAGAGGGAGCTAGACCAAAATCAAATAAATGCAGCCTTGGAGTGCATAATAGACTGAGTCTTGAAACGTGTGCAATGTAGGCAGCTCTAGGTTTTGAAACAGAGCCATAATGTCATGTTTTGTGTGCATTTCCCCCAAAATAGCGAGCCCATCCCATGCTGCAAACTTCTCCCAGGGGTTTTAAAGAGAAAGGGTCAAATCTCAGTGACACCAGTGTCGTATCACATTATCGCCAACTATCGCATCCTGTTAGAGTGCATTATATCTCATAAGAAGCAAAGAACTGTTGAAGATGTGGCCCTGGTGGGTCATGTGAGCAGCGACTTATTGCACAGTCTTAATGTGAATATATACAGGTGACCTGATTTTGAATCCAGCTTCTGCCTATAATTTCCAGTTTGTACTTTACTTTTATCACTGAAATGAAAGCAAAGAACAGAAAGAGTAAGAAATGCGCCAATTGCAATTTTTTTGGACGATTACAAGTGTGACCTGCTGATACAGATTTTTGCCATTTTCTTTTTAAGAACTATAATTGACAGCATATACAAATACAAATTTACCTTTTATAATGCAAAACTATTATTTACATAAATAAATAATTAAACATTACAAATAATTCCCTCAATCTGGACTAAGTTACAGATGTTCTCTAACTTAAACAACTCTCAAAATAAAGTGATCTGTGCCTGGAAAGATGCAGAAATAACAATTAACTGAAAATGAGTTGCTGTATATAACAAAACAGATGTAGTTTATAAATGGTCTTTTCCCCCCCTTTATTAAATGTGTCATCTTTCACATCAAATTCTTGCATTGTTTGAGTAAATTCAGTTAGAATAATAAGAAACTGTAGAGTTCTTATCATTCAAATGAAATGTCTTTGTTTGTTTTTTTTTTGTTTTTTTTTTTGTTTTTTACATACAAATAAGACATTTTGGGGAAAATGCAATTATATTTTTAAATATGAAACCCAACCAGCAGTAGTTGACGGTCATTTAGTCAGTCATTCATTCAACTGATTCATTCAAATGGCTGATTCATTTAGAAACAAGGCAATGGGTTACTGCCTGATTGACACACATATGATTCATTCAAAAACGTGGGTTGAAACTGTGAATGTTGCTTTGATTGGAACTATTTTCGTTTGCGAAGTTGAGCTAAAATCAGTCAAATTGTGTATAAAATGCAAGTCACTTAATTCTATCTTCTCATCTACTATTGTATAAAATCAGTGTCACATTGCAATCGTGTTGTTATTCAGGAAAACATCTTGGTTGTGTAATGTTGCTTACCTAAATCATACATTATAATACTTTTTTTTTTCTAACTCAGTATGTCTCTGTAACTTTCTGTGAGTTGCATTGTGTGTACTATTGCACTCATTTGTTTTGATTTCTGCATGAGTCTTTCTCTCATACTCAGACAGGCTGTGCGAGCCTCACCTGGCACAACATAAATACATCCCCAGTTTACACTGAATGCAATAAAATCACAAACATTCTCTCCCAAAAAATGTTGGTAGCCAAATTTCAGAGCTTCACTGGTTATTTTTGTTATTGATGTTTTAATCAGGCTTGTTGTATGGTCTTATTTAGATGTTTGGCCATTAGATTATTTAGGGAATTAAAGGATTTTATGGGAGTAATGTTTGACTGTTATTGATAAGGGCCTTTTATGGATATGTATTGGTCATTGAAATCTCCAGGTGTTTCGCAATGCCAAGGTTACCATACAGACGAGTCATTTCAACAGCATTTTCTATGGTATTGTTCAAGGCTGAGTGAGATTTATTACACAGAAAACAGAGACTTGGGCAGTCAAGAGCTCTACTGCATCCCAAAAAACTGAAATGGAGACTCACTGTAAGCAAACAGACTGAGAGAAAGACAGAGAAACACAGATGGGCCAAGACAGACGGTGAGATGAAAAGGTAGCTCTCACACCCGTTTTTTTTTTTACCGAACTATAAAAGAAAGAGAAATCCTCACATACACATGCACAGCTCTTGATATTTTCCTGCATGTGTTTGGCATTCCATTTTTCTCCAGATATTCTTCAAGTTTAACAACTCCATAATTACCCCCACACACAACTTCACAAAGCGATCCAGGAGGCTAAAGCGCAGCACTGCTTTGAACTTGTTGCTTACAGGTGTTATCAAGGGAACGTACTGCGGCCCACTCCATTCCTCTCCGATTTATCTGCAAACCACAGGTGCCCAGTCACCATGGGAACTACTGCACTTCTAAAGAAGTTACCCAAAAATGAGTCAGTCCAGCTGAAAACAGAGCCGACTGATTCTCCAGCTGACCAGTGTGTGCTTGCTAGCACTGATGTTCAGACAGTCAATCTTAGGGATTTTGAGAGGAACCACAGCATGTTTTCTGAAGTTTAATGCTTATAGTTTTGAAATGGTGCTCAATCACTGGCCAAAACTGCTCTCCATCATCATTCCTATTTGCTTCTTCCAACTACATTTCCACTTGCTTTTTATAGCTGTCCTATATAAAAAGAATAATAAAAAAAATTTGATCTGATTTGCCTAGACAGCAATGAGATTAAATGGAGAGCAAATAAAGACTTTTGCTTCAGTCTTTTGCTTATATTTTTCACCTAAGTAAAATACCCTATTAATTAGGGATATACACAATAAAAATTTGTGGGTGAATTATATAAAAAATAAAATGATGCTCCAGCAAAACAATATGTGTTGTAATGGTGGTACATAATCTTTTTCCATTCTCCACCGTTTCTATAGGGATTGGCAACAAAGGATTTAACACATAAAACCATAAACTTGCAGAGCAACAGTCTGTCGACAAAAATCAAACTTAAGATCTATTTACACTTATCCAAGCTTCAAATTAAAAATGATATTAAGTAGCAATCACAAGACTAATACCAAACCCCTGTCCTTCTTCTTCTAATAAAAAAAATATTCACTGTTCCTAATACATGCATAGTCATGCGATGCAGTATAATTATTCAAAATATGCATATATATATATATATATATATATATATATATATATATATATATATATATATATATATATATATATATATATATATATATATATATATTATTATTATTAGTTTAATTTTTTTGTAAGATGAATTTTTTTTACATATTCTGATAAGAAGGAATACTTTCAGATCAATATAATAATAATAACTATATGCAACCAATAGACTTCGGAGCTCTGTTTTCGTATTAGATTATTCCTGTGTTCTGAGCCTCATTGCATGTTTGGGTGCAATCTGAATAATTATTTTCTGTCTTTGAAATCTGATGTATAATACAGAAAATAAAATGTCCCTTTTAGTATTCGTTTAATCCAAATAATTTAGAAATGTATCAAAATAATAGTTAGTTGCAGCCCTGCAAGCTGTGATTTCGGTGGTGCTTTAAAATGGATGAATTTAGAGACACAACTTCTCAAAGAGCGTCCTTAACATGCTGGGAGTACTGCACACTAAAGCACAGCATGCTAAAATCTACTCCAAGAAGATATCTCCAAAATCCCCTTTAAAGCAACACTGCTACAATAATAATAATAATAATAAATTGTAATAAATAAATAAATACAAAATAAAGCTAAAAATTCTGTCTCTATAGTCATTTCACAGTCGTCTCTTCTAGAGTTTCATAAGAGATCTTAAATGTTGAATTTCTATCAAGACACCTTCAAGTCAATCAAACACCAGAAATTCCAATAAGACCAGATTTTTATTTTTTTTATTTTTTTTAGCTCTACAAATGTACACATTCTTTTTCTATGGAACACAATGAAACAGTAACCTCTGATGATTGCTTTTCCTTTTCCACAATAACTCCATTTCATTATAGAGTTATCTGTGTTCTTTCTGTGAGCTGCAATTACTATCGGTAAGCAAAATGGCATTAATGAGGTCATTTAATCTGACCAATTAAATCACAACAACGTGTTTCATCATGTTAGAGTATATCTCAGTTGAGTATTGTAGTTATTTTGGGAGTTCGAAGGCTTTGATTGTGTTCTGCGAGAAAATCTTGGCAGTGACATTTGTTTTGTTTGGCGGCCTCATGTGCCGCTCGGATGATGCATGACTTATGATTCCCCCATTTTGTGCGGGTGACGCTCAATGTCTCCCCCCCTCTGTGCTCACAGCCCTCCTTTGCCTTTGTTTGTTGTGTTGGAAACTGATATGATAAATCTCCGCAAATGTCACTGACCGAACCATTGTGAACGCAGATGCAGCAGATCAAGAGGGAAGATGAGAGAGAGAGCGTAACTGAGGAAAGGGATGAGAAGAAAGAGAGAGGAAAAATGAAGAATGAGTGAGAGGGCTTGAAAGAGGGATTGTGCAGGAGTTCCACTGTTTGCTTGAGTGGATCAGTCCTGAAACAGAGCTAACCGCCGCACTCCAGCCTGAAGACCTGCCAGCTCACACTCGCTGAGGACAGTCGCCTGTGTGTGGGAGTGTGTGGTTTGCAGTTCTTGTTTGTGTGTGCGTTGTGTGTGTCTCCTGGATGCCACAGGTGTCTGCTCTGTGTACACGGCAGATAAAGGAGAAAGGGCGAGTGTGGTGTGACTGATAAATTGCGCTTGTTAGGGGGTGATTTGTCACTCTTTTTCCCACAGTCTGACTGCGTCCTCTCCCGTCTTTCCACCTTTGATGGTGGACGATAAAGTGATTTTCTTTTTCTCGTTCACTCATCTAAAAAACAAAAAAGGATGTGAAATCATAATCACAGGGTGACTAGCTGTGTGTGCGCACATACTTGTCTGTACAAATGATTTCTGACAGAAATTAGTTACTTCTTTACGTAGGTCAATGATATGACACTCATTTGTTTTTGTGTCTTTTCTGCATCTGTTCATTTAGAAATACGTAAAACAATGCCATTTATATGCACAGTTGCTTGAATATACCTCTTCTAGGATTCTATGATAATATAATATATTATAATAATATTATATCATATCTTCATTAAAATTCATTTGATATTTATGTGGGCATAAAGTAAAAAATGTCAGGTTGATTTAACTGTTCTGATATTAGATAATGTTTTAATACATTTATGCACAAAGTAATTTAGGAATTATTTGAATTACTTTGAAATATTTAAGTAGGTAAAAAAGATAAAAAAATATTATGAAAAAAGCCTTATTGAAACAATGGAATTCCTGAAAAGAAAACATTATTGTGTAGTTTGACTTAATTGCTTATTATTATTATTTCTTAAAAAATATTTTATTTTTATTAAGCCAGGTTTTCCAAAATACGGGTCCGTAGTTGATTAAAAGCTAATAAGTTAACTATGCAAAATTAAAATGAATAACTTCACAATAAAAAATAATTAAACAAAAAAACGTACTAAAAAAGATCCAGTATTTTATTTGTTTACCTGCATGTCGTGTGACCATTAACTGTAATCAAAGGACCATGAACATGTGAATGTGTTGTTAATTATTCAAATAAAAACTTAAATTCTTAAAGGGTACTTCAAAAAAATTAAAATTTTATGAATCCCTTTATTAAATTACTGTTTGAGGTGTTTTACGCAGCTGTAAGAAAGAGCTCTTGTTCATAATTATTAGTGAATCAGAGCCATTACATCTGGTGTGTGTGTGTGTGTGTGTGTGTGGTTTATGTCCACAGTAGGGCTGGATGGTATCGTAGACACAGACAGAGGAATTGATTAAATTAGTCACTGTAGACATGACATGGAGAGCCCTGATGACACAGTTCCACTCCGCACAGCAGTTCTTTTGACTGTTGGCTGCACACGAGTGCGGGTGGCATGGGGTGGTAAAATGTCCAGAATACATCAGCTGGCCTTGCTCCCAATCACAAACCCAGCATGTGCTTGATGGGTTGATCATGTGTCTGAATCCCTTTCTGCTTGTGTCATCACCACCATCAGCCAAACCAAGAGAAAAACACTGCAGCTCCATGTTGTATGCATTGAAGATTCATAATATATACACAATGACTTCACTGGCAATATAAAATGAACCAACATCTTGAATTTTGTGATGATTTGATAGTTTTTAGTGCTTTTTATTTGGTCATTAAGCTTGAATGGTGTCATTAGTCTAGTTTCACAGTCTGTCTAGGTAAGATGGATATTAATATCATTTCAGCTTTAAACGTCACTAGTGAAAACAGTGTTAGCTTCATCATTGGCAAATATTTACTGGATCCCGTGTAAAAAAAAAATATATATATATATATATTATATACATGTTGGTGCACATAAGTGAAATTAAATGATTGAATATATTGAAATGATTACATATTTATTATTTATTTTGTTTAGAACTTTTATTTAGTACAAAAAATGCTCAGTTTTACTTTCTAAACATAATTCTTAAATTATTACATTACATCGGCTACAGTGCTTGTTTGGTTAAAATAAAGCTTGTTTCAAAATATTGAACATTGTTTTTCGCTATATCATGGATACCTACTGCATATAGAGAGTATATTATATATCTATTTGTACATAGCCTATTCATTCATTTAAAAGCCACATCAAAGCTGACCTCCTTTCAGACCACGGCTTTTAGTTTAGTTTAGAGTTGAAGGTTTTTTAGAGCATCTCAAAGCTTCTCATTTCTCTCTTTTGAATGTGGTATTTATTCTACAAGCTTCTCAATGCTCCATTTCTGAGATTTGATTTATGTTTTCTTTAGTTTGCCTGTTTGCCTGACTCAAGTCGCAAGTTTACTTGATGCGGTTACTTGAAACAGATGTGGAAGAAAGTGTCTTTGGTGACATAGTTCAGAAATATAGTGTATAGCCATCTGTTAATATAAGTGCTTTTGGGTTTATGCTACAGCTGCTCTTATAATCATGCTCATTAGTTCTCATACCCCCCCCCCACGCTTTTTTAATAATGATAATAATAAAATAATAGAAATGATAAAAATTGCATTTTGTTACTGAATTTGCACTAATTGTCTAATTCAAAAGTTTCTTAATATCAAGTATCAGTGACTGTAACATCTTGCAGCAATTGATAAACGGAACTGTTACAAAAGTCTGCAAGTATAGGGAACCAATAATTAAATTTTTGAACAGTATCAGTTGTGTAAATTTAATTATTTTGTCTTGTGGAATATAAATGCTAAACATCTAAGATGAGTGAGGAGAATTTACAAGCAGCCGTGAATGGAATAAAATGGTTGTGATTCACTTTAGTTTGTTGGAATTTCATCAGTTCGCAACGGTTTCACTCCATAAAGTAACACACGTTTCCCACTGTGTGTGTGTGTGTGTGTGTGTGTGTGTCCTTCAGGTCGCCCCCTCCCTCCCACGCCTTCATCCAGTCTGCTCCCACCAGCCCCTCCTCCCCCTTCCGCCCCCCTGCATCAGGCCGCCTCCTCCATCAGGGAGTGTCATATGCCCCTTTTGGACAGCGGCTCATCCCATGCCATACTGGACCCCCCTCCTGAAGACGAGTTCTCCCCCAACTCCTACCTGCTCCGTGCACAGCCCCCCACCACCGGTAAGAGTGTGTCACTGCACTGTCACATTCTGTTATCACTCTCAGCCCCTCCCTCCACCGACACTGACCCATCCTGCATATGAACCCTGTCCCACTGCCATAAGCCACATTTTAGAAATAAGGTGTAAATTAGATTAGGGTGATCATTAGAATGTTCTTTAAAGACTGCCTACAATTATTATTTATCATTCTGAAATATTATGAAGAATATTTTGAAAAACATTTCTCCATTAAAATCAAATGATCAATCATGGTCAGCTTAACAGGGAGATTTCTTTAAAACATTATAGGTTAATTTTTTTACAAATCTGAACTGTGCACAAAAATGATTCAGGTTTGATCAATGACCTGAGCATTACTAAAATCACAGTGTTCTCTCAGTGTCCAGCTTCAGATTTCTCCAGGGGTTTGAGAAGTGTTACATCACTCAAGTGTAATTCAGAGTTCAAAGTGAAGTGTGGTAAAGTACATTTCCTGTATTATCATGCAACAAGCAATTTCATATTATTTTCACTTTTGAATTAAACCCTTTACATGCACTGATTTTGGTAGCTGGAAAAATGGCATCCTGTATTTATTTACATTTGCTTTAATTTATATAATAAGAGACCACTGTATTATATATATTATCCAAATTATATATATATATATAAATCAGAAGCTATGTGACAACCTGACACAGTATCAAAATTGTTGATTGAAAAAAAAGGAATAAATATATTTCTGTAAACAAAATGATGATTTTTTATTTTATTTGTTTAAACCATTTTAGAATTATTATTTTTTTTGTAATACTATCTGTAATTTCTAAATGTTTCTTTCATTTGAAGGTTTTTTATGTTCTCTGCAGCCGATAATTGCACAAGCACATTGTGTTCTGCACAAACAATGTTTATCCTTTTGCAAGCACAGTATCTAACTTTGTTGTTGTTGTTGTTGTAAGGATGAGGGCATGTCATGCAACCTGTCTGTGTTTGCATTTGTTTTATTCTGCTGAACCATTTTTGGATCACAAGTTCACAACCCTTTCTTTAGCTGAGAACCACGGGTGCACTTTTTGATGACTTTGAACACAAATATTTAAGCGCTTGGCTCATATTATTATTAACACCCATTCAGCTGTTGTAAAATTATAAATAGCAAATGTCAATAATAAAGTGTAAATAAATGTTACATTTTGTTAGAAGGTGCTCTATTATAAAAAGCATGAGCGTTTGGGTGGGTGTTGAGGTTGTGTACAGTAAATCGTCTGTCACGGGAAAAGATCTGAGACAATTCTGACACCCTCGGCCTGCCACAGCGGTTTTGTGCGCTTCCCCCGACTACCTCTCTCTCATGCACTCTCTCTTTTTCTCCTTACGCTTGTATTGACAGTCCTCCTGTTCTAACCTCTTCAACAAAATGTAACGCTACTTCTATTTTTAAACGTAGATGAAAGAGAACCATCTGATTACACTGATAATCTTTATATATTTGTATTTTTTATTTCTAATACTCCCAAATACTCCCCGTTGTATTATAATGCAATTATTATTTTTATTATTATTAAATTGTTGTTGTTGCTGTTAATCTGAAATATGTATTTTGTTTTTATTTTATTTTCCAATACATTTCTAGAATTCAGAGTAGTATAATTATATTTATTTTATTTGCCTGTGCAAATTAATTTGTACAGACATACTGTACTAATTCGATCATAATACAATATAATTCTCATATTAAAGACACCAAGAATAATTTAGTGTTGTTGTTTTCTGAAGCTTTATATGTCTCTTGTAAAAGAGTTTTTTTAATCCACAGCTTTTCAGTGAATGCATGTGTAAGAAATGGCACATTATGTCACTGTGAATATTATTTTTACATTATTTAATGTGGTCTTTTTTCAAGTTTTTTATTTTTTTATTTTTTTGTTTATATATACATATATATATATATTATTTTATTTTTTTTTGCTTTATGATTATATACCATAGTTGAATTCTTAGTGCATCTATACATAAAAAAAAAAAAAAAACTAAAACTAAATGGCATAGATGTCATTAACATAAATGTGTGTTTCCCTTTGATAAGTTTCAGCAGTGTATACATAGTTTACGTTCAAAAATGTTTGTGTGTGTTTAATCAAGTGTACTCTAATCTGTTGTAATATATTATAGGTGCTTCGCTGAGACACATCCGGAGCAACTTAATTTTTAGAATAATGCTTTATAATTATACTAAAATCATTGTTACAATTGGGCAATAAATCAATGAGCTCGAGATATGATGCAAGATGCAAGATGCAAGAACCTAACATAAAAATAGTAATTTTATGAAGGCTGTGGTGATTTCTTTTAAGCTCTGAAACCTTTAAGTTGAGAGTGTTATAACTAGGAGTCTTTCAAACTCTTTAAAAACAAGCATAATGATAAAAAATTACACCAGATAGAAATTTACACCAGTCATGTTTTTATCAGTCATCGTAGCAGATATAAGACAGATCTTACACCAAGTGCTGCTCCTTCGTGAAATGGGTCAAAATTTTATAGAAGTGGAATTATGGGCCCATCTTTGTTTAACTGTTAACTGTCACTCACGTTTTTTGAAGATAGACATGAATGTGCATGATACAAACATAAATTTTTATAATTCATGACTGAAAACATTTTGTAACATGATTTTGATGTACCATTTACATGGTAATGCAATGTCTGATTTTAAAATGGGTTTTGAAGGATGAATTTTGAGATTTTATGTTTTCAAGTGATATATAACTTCTGATGATTTCTAAAATGTGATAGAGAAAAAGGCAACGAGGAAGTCTTTTTTTTAAACAAAGGTCAAAGCTCTTTTTGTAACGTAGATTTCTGAGGGTGCACTCTTGTCATAAATTCATCTATTACTTTTCCTACATCATTTTTAACAAACAATATTGGTAAAATATATATTTGGGAGTCTTAGACCTTTCCAACGATATATAGTTTGTCAAGATTAGATTAGATTTGATTGTAATATAGTATAGTCAACGTAGGCGTCCCGTATACGGGACGGGGTGACATTTAACAGGTTAAGAAAGCCATTATTATATACCACAGATGTTTGGCTTTTATATTCAGTAATCCTTTCATAATGAAGGCTCATTACATGACACCAGGCAGTCATTGGCTCCTATGTGCATGTAAAACACTTAACATTTAATTTTATATTTAATATATGGGTGAACATGCTAAACAGTTATTCCTTTAAAAATGTAGCATGCATGAATTATCATGATTCGCCATCAGTATCGACAGTATCATTACTGCACAGACTATTCATTCTTAATGCTCATAATTTGGCAGATATGATAGCTGATAATTATTATTATTATTATTTTATTTTTTTTAGACGATAACAAGTATGGTTGAAATGTAATTTTTTTTTTTTTTTTATAATTGAAAAAATTGTTCAGCTCTGCTCTTGTTTATCTCTATTCTTATGCAACAATATAGAAATTATGGCCTATACATTTCATATACAGTACATTTCATATACAAATATATGTGTAATTTAAAAAAACAAGAAGTTTTATCATGCATATATTTTAGATATTTGCTTTAATATATGCATGGAAAAAATAATTGGCTAATTATATTTAGTTATTGGCTAACATTTAAAAATCAGCTATTGTTTGTGCCAAATTTGCCTACATGCATTTAATGATTTATAATTTTGAAATTGGTATGCCTAGCACTAAAAAGGACTTTTTAAAATGAATGAATAAAAGACTGAATTCTGTCAAATACTAGTACTACTTATAATAATGGTCAGTACTGATATGTTGTATAAGTAAGGCTGTGGCAAACAAGCTGTCCAACATAAATCACCAATCTGAGGTGGCAGCAATGCTCACTGCGCCCCGTTCCTCCCACCCCTGAATTGAGAGTAATTGGTATGCACTGATATTCTTCTCCTCCGCGTGCATGTGTGTGTGATTATTCTGCAGTGAGGCGGGTAGTGCTCCAGCCTCTCGGTCTCAGAGGTGTCATCCATGCGGGCGAGGTGTGCTCGAGAACCAGAACTGAACGTGCGTCTGGGAGACCTGTCTTGTCAGTTCACTTGCTCTCCGTTCCTCTCTCCCTCAGCAGTTACCTCTATCGCTCTCCACCGTTCCCGTCAGAGTTTCTGTGGCAGTCGCGTACTTTCCTTCCTCTGTCAAACTCTCCCTGTCGAGTCACTCTGTTCACCCAGTTTCCAGCCCTCTGTGCGGCTTGACGCTGACTGCGCCTGGAAAGAGCTTCACTCTTAGCGTGCTAATGCCGCAGATAAATAATTCATATCTAGTTTCTGTGTTGTTCTTTTTGCTATTTCTGGAGTGTTTTGACTGTGGGAAATACCGGTAATAAGGAAATCGGTGGAAGTTTGTTTTATGGCTTGAATGTTTGAGCGCTGCGTTTTCAGCTGTGAGGAGAATAAAATGGTTTCATTTGTGTCAGTCAAGCATCTGAATAAATAATATATTAGGGTACCTAAACATTAACAGTATAATTAGTGTAATTGTGATGTATTTGCCAAAGTGTGGAGGATGCGTTGGGTGGCATTTGTAATCAGAGTAGGATGTCATTACTCCCTAATTAGTGGAGGCAAGTGTCTGAAACTGACCCAACTATGTGTTCAGAATACCAACAATGGCTTCTATTTCTTGCACATAAAGTTGCATATTTTATAAAATGAATAAAAAGAATCAGCCATCAGCTATTGTTCAGGCACCATTCCCATTGGTTGAGCTGCAGCTGTTATGCTTGTTTGGATAGTGGTAATTAATATATGATATATAATTAATATATTGATATTGATAACTGCGTTTACCCTTTTCAGGATAATCAATAGGACAGTTTACCCAAAAATAAAGAAGATCTTTCGAAGAACAATAATAACTAAACAATTTTGGTGACCATTGCATTTAATTGACAATTCAACATTGTATTGAGACAGTGTATTGCAATTCCTTGTATTGAGGGATTTCTCAATATCATTTTCTACTAACTGTTTGAGTAAACTGTCCTTTAAAGGGTTAGTTCACCCAAATATAAAATTCTGTCATTAATTACCCTCATGTTGTTTCAAACCCGTAAGGCCTTTGTTCGTCTTCGGAACACAAATTAAGATATTTTTTATGGAATCTGAGAGCTGTCTTACCCTGCATAGACAGCAATGCAACTGAAAGGTTCCCAAGTCCAGAAATGTAGCAAGGAGATCTGTGAATTAATCCATTTGACAGCAGTTGTATACGACGCTACGAGAATACTTTTTATGTACGAAAAAACAAAACAAATAAAACACAACTTTATTCAACAATTTGTCTCCTTTGTTTGTTTCCTACATTGTTGTGATTTTATCTGACAAAAACAGCTTATCGGTGTGACGCAGCTGACACAGAACATAGAACATAGTGTAGATTCAGTGGATATTCTCCAAAATGGCACTAGGGTGATTGTTGAATAAAGTCGTTTTTTAATGTATTTATTTTTTCGCACAAAAAGTATTCTCGTAGCTTCGTATAATTGCAGATGAACCAGTGCTGTCACATGGATTAATTCACTCTTGGGAACATTTCAGTTGCGTTGCTGTCTATGCAGGACCAGACAGCTCTCAGATTCCATCGAAAATATCTTAATTTGTGTTCCCAAGACGAACGAAAGTCTTACAAGTTTGAAACGACATCAGGGTGAGTAATTAATGACCAGATTTTCATATTTGGTTGAACTCACCCTTTAAACCTACAAAAATCTATATGAAATATCACCTGTATATTAAACTGGAATGGGCGAAATATTAAAAAATGACACAATTCAGCTTTAAATCCTAGAACTAAGATGAAGAGGAAGGAAAGGCCAGTTGGTGTCCAGCACTGAGCTATTTTTGTCCGTTCTCAATCCTCAGTTCTTCAGTAGCACAGGAGGGAGACGTCAGCTGATCTCACTGTATCTCTCTGCATGCAGATCTGACTTTTACCGAGAATAAAACCACTTCATATGTCAAGACAGTGTACTGTAGGAAACAGGGATAAGTGGCATGAACGTGTGTCATTTGGTATTTTGTGATTTTGCTGTACAGTTTGTATTGCACAGTTTGTATTGCACAAAAATCGGGGAACTTTAAAAGTGTGATTTACATAATTTTTTTTAATTACCGTCAGTTTTAAATATCGTTTATATTTTATTTAGATTATTTCTTGAAATACTCTTAGAGAGATTGTTCTGTTAATAAACTAAACAAACCTTATCTAGTCTTCTCAAGCAATTGAAAAAAAAATGGGGAAAATAATTTAAATTAACTGGCCAGAAATGATGTTACACTTAAAGTGATAGTTTAAGAAGTTATTATCCAAGGGTGTTGCAAAGCAAAACGTCAGTATAGTTGTTGTCACATGCCAAGTCATGTGTGCATGTTTTTGTGTGTTGTCTGTATTAGTAAGCCCATGAGGCTTATCCAGTAACAATTTATTATAGTTTTATAGTATTACTTTTCTGTTTTTTACTGATGCTAGACTGATCATTCAAAATAATTTTCGTTTTTGATGTGTGTCCAGTGAATTCCAAATATAAAAATAAATATAATCAAATGAGAGGATGTCCTTGTCAAAAAAAAAAAAATAATAATAATAATTGAACAGAAGCATTACCACATGGTAATTAAACACTACCATTCAAAACATACAGTATATGTCTTAAAGGGTTACTCCACCCCAAAAATGAAAATTTTGTCATTAATCGCTTGTCCATGTCGTTCCAAACGCGTAAAAGCTTTGTTCATCTTTGGAACACAATTTAAGATATTTTGGATGAAAAACGGGAGGCTTGTGCCTGTACCATAGACTGCCAAGTAAATGACACTGTCAAGGTTCAGAAAAGTATGAAAAGCATTGTCAGAATAGTCCATCTGCCATCAGTGGTTCAACCGTAACGTTATGAAGCGATGCAAATACTTTTTGTATGTCTCCTCTGTGTCTCTCCACATCACCATAGTATCATTTTGGAGAATATGAGCTGAATGTAGGATGGATGGGCTGTTTTCTTTCAAATCAAAGCACGAATACATATAGAAAACATATTTTGTCTGGTTGTGTTCAGATCATATTCTCAGAAATGGCGCTACGGTGATGTGGAGAGACACAGAGGAGACAAATTGTTAAATAAAGTTTTTGATATATTTGCAAACAAAAGGTATTCTCATCTCTTCATAACTATGCGGTTGATCCACTGATGGCAGATGGACTATTCTGACAATACTTTTCATACTTTTCTGGACCTTGACGTGTCATTTACTTGGCAGTCTATGTGACAGGTTTTCATCCAAAATATCTTAAATTGTGTTCCGAAGACGAACACAGCTTTTACGGGTTTGGAACAACATGGGGGTAAGTGATTAATGAAAAATAAAGTTTTCATTTTGGGATGGAGTATCTATCCTTTTAATGTTATCAACATTGAAACCATTGTGTGGCTTAATATTTTTGTGGAAACTGTAATGCATATTTTGGATACTTTGATGAATAGAAAGTTCAAAAGAACAGCATTTATTTAAAAAATAGAAATATTTGTAACATTATAAACTCTCACAATATATCAAAGAAAACCGTACTGCCCACAAACTTTTGAGTGGTAGTATATAAACCATTATTGGTTGAATTTCCAGGAAAATACATTACATTCATATCATGATAGATTGTAACATTTGGTTGCACCAAAATAGGGCATTGCTTTTGCCCCCGCTCTGAAGACATTAGCTTCTGACTTTCAAATGCATTGCAGTTGCACATTTTTATGTTTTTATTATTATAATTTTTTTATTAGTTTCAGATATTTTTGTATATTAATTCTGTGTTCATACCTTCCAATGACAGCGTGAACATGTTGTTGACAAGGTTCCCGTACTCCCACTCAGTGAAGCTCTGAAATATTGTTGCTTGTCATACACTGTCTAGCCAGATCTGTCGAGCGACAGAAGCAAAAAAAATGGCGGTTGGTGCGTGAAGAATTAGTCTGAGGATGGATGAACGACAGAAGGTGGCTGGCCACCAATCATGACACCTCATTGCTCTCTCCTTCTCTTTCTCTTTCCCTCTCTTTCCGTAAACACTCCACTCTATAGCACAGAGCTCAATTACCCCCGCTCTGTCTCCAGGCTCCTCCTGCCACATTTAGATTGTGTCTTTTATCATTCCAAATTGACATTTATGCTTTTACTCCTATTGTTTTTCCACCGTTCCCACCGCTCATGTTGGGCAATTTATTTTAATCCCTGTCATGGCGTGGCCTATAGCCTAGCAAAGCTTGGCTGCAGTCATTTCACCATTGCCATGCGCTGGAAACAAGAAGCCACCACGCAGAGCTGTTGTCCCACGTCTCTGCCTCCATTCCTCCGCCTGTCTAACCAGCACCAGCTCATTTCTTCTGGCCCGTTCACTCTCTCTAGCGTCTGTCTTTCTGTTCTTTTTTTACACTCTTTTTAGTAATGATCTTGCTCAAGTTAAAGCTGACGTAATTTTTTCAACTTACTGTACAGAGTCAAATAAAAAAAAAATATATAGTAAATAATATAAAATAAAAAAATAAATATAATACAGAATTAGAAATAGTAATAACAAAGTAATAAATAGTTTATACAAAATAATAATAACTATTGATAATAAATAAATGAGTACTACTACTACTAATAATAAAAAATAAATACATTGTGAGCAAATAAAATAAACTGTCAGTTTTCAAAATTTTGAAAATAATCAGAATCTGCTTGTTACAATATAATTTGCAGATTATGTAGGTATTTCTTTTGTTCCTGTTTCTGTAAATGTAAATTAAACTAGCTAGATATAATCTGTGTCTGTGTGTGTGTGTGTGTGTGTGTGTGTGTCTGTGTGTGTTTGTTTGGGGACGGGGCAAGATATTTTGTTCCACTTGATTTCCTTATATATAAGCGGCATCCTCTTCCATAGGATTTTTTTTTATTATTATTATTAGTTTCAGATATTTTTGTATATTAATTCTGTGTTCATACCTTCCAATGACAGCGTGAACATGTTGTTGACAAGGTTCCCGTACTCCCACTCAGTGAAGCTCTGAAATATTGTTGCTTGTCATATACGGTCTAGCCAGAGGAAGCCAAATGGTAACACTTTAGAATAAGGTTCCATTAGTTAATGTTAGTTAATGTATTAATCAACATGAACAAACAATGAATAATACATTTATTACTGTATTCATTCATCTTCGTTAATGTTAGTTAATGAAAATACAGTTATTCATTGTTAGTTCATGGTAATTCACAGTGCATTAACTAATGTTAACAAGCACAACTTTTGATTTAAATAATGCATTAGTAAATGTTGAAATTAACATGAACTAAGACTTATAAATGCTGTAGAAGGATTGTTCTTGCTTAGTTCATGTTAACGAAAGTAGTTAACTAACATTAACTAATGGAACCTTATTCTAAAGTGTTACCAGCCAAATAAATTATATTTTCCCCTGTAAGAGTTTCTCATTGATATGCCTTGAATGTAAATGCATCTTTGTTTTTGTAGAACAGGCTGGCGGGAAGAGCAGGAAGTTTCCATTTAGGCAAATAGGCCTTTTTTGAACCCACATAGTGTCTCTTCCTCTGTTTTGCTTGTCGCATATTTTGTCTGCCTCCGCCGTTCGCTCACCGAATCAAAACTCATTTATTCATAAACACTGCTAAATGGTGAAGAACGGAAAGCTGAGGGAGAAAGAAACGTGAAAAGAGAAAGTGATGGAGGCTGGTAGGAATTAAACGAATGTCTGTAACGGAGGACAGAATAGCTTCACAGCTGTTTCGTGTCCCAATAAATCGAGCATTATGAAGCCCGTGTTGTAAGCGGAAGTTTTGAGAGGGAACGAGCTGCAGGAGAGCGGAATCTGTGACCTTCTTTCCCTGCCAACATAAAGCTCTCAGAACTCAATCATAAACCACACCAGGGTGAAATTTGGTTATTGTCTGTATTACAAAAGAAGACCCACTTTAGATGCTTTATTATTATTATTATTAGATGTTTTTATTATTATTAGATTTTTTATGTAGTTTGATATATTGATTCTAATAAATAAAATAATTGTAGTTGGCATTAATAGGAGCTATTGATATTGGCAAAAATCAGTGATGATAGTTGGTAGTTTTCATTTTATTTCATATAAACCATGCTTTTCTGTGCACTTGAGGGTTTTACTGTATAACAACAATAAAAAAAAATACACAACACACACCTTTTGACAATATTTCTATATTTTACATAAGACATAAACATGATAATTTATATGAATCTCAAACATAAGCATGAAAAAACTTAGATATTAGGGCACATGGATATTCTGTGTAATATACAAAATGCTATCTAAAATGTTTAAAAATTGTTTTTAATTATATATTTTTTTTTCCCCTCCCTTTCTTGTGCAACATTCATATACAGTACGTCATGACAATCAAATATAAACAGTTGTTAGTGTCAATAAAGATAAAGCATTCTTACAAAACATCGTCATGGTTAAGCTATTATCCAGAACTATTTTTATTGAATGGGATTTTTTAAATTCATACTATTAATAAAACAAACAACAACAACTGATTAATCTGTTCTGAACCTATTCAGTTATCAGCCCCTTTTTAGTTATTGTTATTGGCAAAATCCACAGTTGGTTGACCTCCATTCCATAGTCCACTCATTTAGGAATGTTCCAGACAGCAAATTCATAGCAACACACCCTGGCAATCAATACATCTTTCCACAGGCATCTTAAACGACCCCCTGTCTTTTACCTCCTGCTTGGGTAAAATGTGCACATTACAGTGAGAGATTTTGTATTTAGGCTCTTTGACGTAACTCTGTACTAATAACAGTAGTCGCCTGTAATCTCTGCATTACTGTACTGACTTTAGCTCTGTTCTCCGGCTGTGAGCACCACATCCTGTAGAATGGAAGCACAGGAGCGGCCCATTGTCCCTCTGTGATTCCAGCGCTTCACACCGAGACCCCTGGCGTGCCGTTCTCACATGTGAGCAAGAAGAGAATCCCCCAAGCGCCATTCTTTATTTGCCCATTGAAGGCCACTGTCACAGCAGCCCATTCAGAAGGCGCTTCGTCTGCGCCTGTCGCATCAATTTTGGTCGACTACGCCAGGTCGCTTTGAAAAAACAAGGAATGACGCTTCGTTCCTTCCTGCCTTTGTTCCAGTATATGAAAAGTGGCCGGCTTGGTTTTGATGGGCATGTCATTGGGCGATAATCCAGTGTTTTGAGCACCATTGTTGGAGCCGAAGAGTTCCTCCAGAGTTCCTCTGGCGCTGTTAGCTGAGAGAGCAGGGCTTTGTGCCCGGCTGGGTTTTGTCGCGCTGCGTTTTGAGAGTGCTCTGACACACTGCACGTAGAGAGATTACACAGCCCTTGCCCTCAGACCGTAGCCGATCTCCCGTTGGTCTAAAATCCTCTTTCATCTCGGAACCTCTTCTTAAGGGACACAAAGGCACTTTTGAATCCCTTGCTTTCCCTTCTTTTCACAGGTACCTCGAAGAATTTGCTTCCGTTTGACCTCATGCGCCATTGTTGAGAGGTGCGGCGGAGGGTGTGAAACACATTATCATATTCGCCGTGTTATTTGCAAGCGTTACGTTGAAGAAAAACAAATAAAGGTGGAATATATGACAGAAATAAACCCAGGCCTTTGTGGTAGTTCGTGTGGATAATTGAATTTTGACGTTATACTCTCAGGAACATAGACACATCTGTTAAACCTCTAGAGACGCTTGAATACAATATTTATTCAGAGACCGTCAGGTGGGGCAAAGATTTTAGTTTATTTTGTGCTGTGAAATCTGCGAAATTGCTGTGTATCTCAGTTGTTAACATGCTGAGAAGTTTTCACGATAAAACACTAAATGTTTACATTAACAGTTTAGAAAATGAACATTTTTACATGTCTAAATTGTAAAACACTGGACTAGGCTAATTCTCTTATTATTGCAATTTTGTTCTAAATTAAGAAGGTTTATTATATTATATTATATTATATTATATTATATTATATTATATTATATTATATTATATTATATTATATTATATTATATTATATTATATTATATTATAATATAGTAATCATATCATATTATAATATATTATATTATATTAATTATATTTAGTATTCATATTATATATTGGAATATATTACATATTATGAATTAATATATTATAATATTATATTTTTATTTAAAAATTGTTAAATTGTTATTTTTATATTCTTAGGTTTCTATAAAATATTGATTATTTTCACATGTTTCGTGTAAATAAACTGTACTGTGATAAAATACAACCATTTGATGACTTTTCAACGTATATATATATATATATATATATATATATATATATATATATATATATATATATATATATAATACATCGCTGTAGTAAACTGTAAATGTCACTTTTTTGTAGCAAGCATGTCAGAAGCTAGAAGGCGATACAAATGTATTTTTGTTTTCATACTCTGAGACTTTAATCTAATAAAAAAACAGACATGTTTTATTTCTCCATCTAACAATAGATTTGATCAAAGTCTTATTTTTTTGTGTCTGCTTAGATCTTATTATCCATGATTGATCCTTCTCTCTGTTGCAAAATGTGGAGCATTTCCCCTCTCCTCCTTTCAGTTACAAGTGTTTCACGCATGACTACTGAACAGTAAACAGATTACGGCTCCATTGAATCAAAGTAACCTGAACAACTTGATGTTCGGAATTTGTGGTTAAAAAGCATTTTACAGACAGCATCCTAAGGGACCATAAAAGAAGAGATGTTCTATGATTAATCTCCTTTTTCTCTCTCTCTTTCAGGTGCGTCCAGTCATCACAGTCAGACCTCCCTTCGACCTCCTCTGCCTCCCCCGCTCAACCACCACCAGTCATCAGCTAATTCCCTCAATCGCAGCAACCAGGCCAGCCGGAGGAACCCGCAGAGCCACGCACCTACTGCCGCCCCGCCAGATGGACCCTCCACCCCTGAATCTGTCCAGCTCCAGGACAGTTGGGCTCTCAACAGCAGTGTCCCGCTGGAGACACGGTAAGTTTTACTAAAACACCAAAAGGCATATGCTAGAGTTTACATTTTTTTTAGAAAGTTATAGAGATTTTGTAAATCTTTACTGACTACATATTATGTGTAATGTCGATAAGCATGCATTCCTCTTGTCGTTATAATCATTAATGATGATCCTTCTGTTGTGTCTTAATAAAGGGGATAGTATTTTCATATTTGTTTTAGTTTTTCATCTGCATATATTACAAAAATATGTTATAGAATAGGACTAAAATTATATAAAATAATAAATAAAACCGTTATTACTAAAATGCATTATGAATTATTATTATGTTGCTATATGAATTATTTCATATAATCTATTAGTTTGGTGCCTAATCATATTTTAATTGTGTTTTTTATTAAATAAAAATATGTACATCTAAAAGGATGGATATAAAAAAATTGTAAATGCCCACTTACTGCTTATAAAAAAGCTTCTTTTTTTTTTTTACAAAATGATAGTTTTAAACAGTATATATTATAAATGTTTACATTATATTTATTTATATTAATAATTATTTAAATGCATTATTTTGATTTATTCAGTTATTGAATTTTCATTACATTCAGTTATTTTTTTAATAAAATTGCACACAATAATATAATCTAGATATTTTTTTGACTAATTCTACAGTACTTGTCCTAAATTATATATCCCTAATTAAAATTGCATATACATATGTAACCCTGGACCACAAAACCAAAGTCTAAAGTCTCAAAATAAATTTGAGAAAACAATAAAAAACAGAAAAGAGAATTAATAATAATATAATAAATAATCTTTCCATTGATGTATGGTTTGTTAGGATATGACAATATTTGGCCGAGATATAACTATTTGAAAATCTGGAATCTGAGGATGTAAAAAAAAAAAAAAAAAAGAAAACTCACCTTTAAAGTTGTCCAAATGAAGTTCTTAGCAATGCATATTACTAATCAAAAATTAAGTTTTGATATATTTATGGTAGGAAATTTACAAAATATCTTCATGGAGCATGATCTTTACTTAATATCCTAACGATTTTTGGCATAAAAGAAAAATCTATAATTTTGACCCATACAATGTTTATTTGGCTATTTCTAAAAATATACCCCAGCGACTTTAGACTGGTTTTGTGGTCCCCGGTCACATATACTGAAAAAAAACTAAAAAAACACTGTTGTTTTTTTAATGGTGTTATATGCAGTGACTGCCAAAATTGTATATAGAAATGTGTACATACACACACACACACACACACACACACACACACATATATATATATATATATATATATATATATATACTTTATTTTGGCAATCACTGCATGTAATTATAGTCCCCAGTCTACAGTGCACAGACACAAAATACACAAACCCTTATTATCCACCCACCCAGAGCTAAACATTTAGTTACAGCCTGTCATACTCACACACATTGGATTGTTTCTGCTGGGTCCCCGTGGGTTGTATTTTTTTGTTTGTTTATTGTGTAGTATAGTGTATCTCTTCTTGCAGGACTGCAGGGATGCTCCCCTTGACTCAACCATACTCTCCTCTATTGCTGTATGCACTATTTATGAGACACACACTCTTTTGAGTCTATTTCTCTCTCTCTTTCTCTCTCTCTTTCTCTCTCTCTATTTTCTCCTCCCTATCGTTCAGATGTTTTATTCACCAGGTGCTCCGACACGCACCACAACCCAGGTCCTTTAGTACCCCACCCAACACCATGTCGCGTGTCCAATACCGTGTCAGCACATACGTCTCACCACAGAATCCATGAAGAGCCAGGCCACACACGCATAAACACACATTCACACACACTCCACGTCCATCAGTGCCAGTCACCATCCATCTCCACACAGATCCCTTCCCCTCTCTCTCTCTGTCTCTTCGTCGCTCTCTCCCATAAAAAAATAAAATAAATAAATTGACACCCACTTTCAGATGAAGCAAGCGCCGCCTGAAAAATAGGTCATGCAATGGCACGCATGCAAAGCAGGACTGCAATGCCATGCACGGGATACAAAAAGTTCTGCTTTGAATGCTAGAGTAGTAGCGAGAGAGAGGAATAGGGCCATATGGTGACAGATTGGTTGAGAGTAACAGAAAGTGAGGAATGTGCAGCTGTCACATTAGATGAAGTGTCTCCGTGGTTAGGAGTCTGGACCCGAGGGGACCGCAGGTGGAGCACGCAGGAGTTCGGAGAGAGTTTTTACCACCAGTGCATGCAGCTGCATCCCAGTTCATCCCAGTTTTGAACTTAACAATTGATCGAAAATATTTTTAAAAATATAACAATATATATATATATATATATATATATATATATATATATATATATATATATATATATATATATATATATATATATAAAATAAATATTCAAAATATAAAACACAAGCTGCTAATGCAAAAAAACTCAACACATTTAAGGCAACAATATATTTTATTTTATTTTATTTATTAATATTCACCTGGAATATTTGACATGAAACTTGGTTTAGGATGAATGTTTAGGGTGGTAGAATCTTACATAAACTAAACTATTAAAATAAAATAAAAAAAATTACTGAAAATGAAAAACTGAAAAATTGATTATAAAATGGAAACTTTTTTTTTTTTTGCTATTTAGCTGTTTTGCTATTTTACTGTTTGTTGAATAATATTCACTAAACATCAGTATTAAAATAATAATAAAAAACTGTTAACATTTCGTGATTATATTATTGAGGGATGGCTATTCAATAAGCACATTTTGTTATCCAATTAAAATGAGCCAATTCAGTGAGCTGATTTGCTAATAAAATAAATAAAAAGACAATGAAATAATTCAAGAAAACAAATTTCAGATTTTCCAACCCTACTACAAATAGAAAGAGGAATGTTTCATTAGTCATAGCATCACTTGTTGGAAAAATGAGCTTCTTTCTGGAAAAAAAAAATCCTATTTTGAAAACAGCTGAGCTACTGTCACGCAAAGACTACTGCACTAAAATATGTTAGTTACGCTAGAAGCATTATACATTTTAGTTTCAGTTAGTGCCAGGATTTTTAGTTGTGTTGCTACTCTATGTGTAATCTTAAATCTCTTGTGCTGGTCAATCTCACAAGTACGTAGGTCCACATTAACGAGTCTTACAAGGTTCTGCTGAGTTTCTGCAGCACAGAGAGAAAACTCCAGATGCTCGAAGGTTTGAAAAAATGCAGTCTCACAGTGTTTTGCTATGCAAGACTAATTATCTTATGAAATATGATCTCCATCGTTATCTCCCGTCAGTTCATAAGAAATGGCCCAGTTCTGAGGAGCAGCCGAGAGAAGAAACATTTTTTATTCAAAATGTTTTCCTCCGGGACGCTGCACCACCTGAGCGTTAGCATGAGTGTGTGTTAATAGCACACACAGTATCAGAATGCACTGAACACTTGAGCTCTGGGAACTCTCCTCCAAAGTCTTAAGTTTCCAGCCTCTCATCCAGGAAGCTCAGTATTTATCCATAAAAAAATCTGGGCCTGCCACAGAGATGGACCCCAATTAGAGGTGGTTTACTTGGGCTAAAATTTCTTCAGTGCCCCCCCTGAGCTGGAGCTAATGACGGTGTGCTTCATCTTAGTGGACGGAAATTGGAGAAGATTCTCTATTAGGCACCAGGGAAGTGCTTGTGTGTCTTTTTCTTTTCTTTTACGCTTCTATCGCTCTCCCCGTGGGCTTGTTTGAAACACCGGTGTCATTTCTCTCACTTGTTCTAGTAGATTTTAACCCTGCGTGAGCACAGCCGGTCGTTACGGTCTTCAAATCAACTGGTTTTAGAAGTCCCAAGGTCAAAGTACAAGCGTTGGGGTGATCAGGCGTTTGCAGTTGCTGCCCCAAGACTTTGGAACAAGTTACCCCCTGATATCCGTACAACTGCAGATGAAACTCTTTTTAGGTCTAAACTTAAAACCCACCTGTTTAGGATGGCTTTTAATACATAGTAGTGGTGACACAATTTCCCTCTTGCTGTTTTCTTTTTTGTTATATGTATTTATTGTATGATATGATGTTTATTGTATTCTATGATGTGAAGCACTTTGGATACCTGACAGTTGTTGTAAAGCGCTATACAAATAAATGTTGATTGATTGATTGATTGATTGTTCTGCACATGACTTGTCATCCCCTAACAGGCCTCTAACTTCTCCGCACAAAAATACAGAGAAGAAATGCCTGCTCTGCTCTGAATCTGAGCCATCGCTAACTGCTTTTTTTGTTGCTAGATACAAATAAATGGCCCAGGTGGAATCTGTAGACTTTTATGCACAGCTTTTGGTGGTGGTGGTGGTGGTGGGAGAGGGGATCTGTGGAAAGGATCAAACATGGTTAAATGTGTTAAGCTGAAAGTACTACAATGGTAGCGGAAAATATGTAGACTCCCATTTAAAAGTTTGGTCCTTGTAAGATTTTTTGATGTTTCTGAAGTATACTATGCTCACCAAAACTGCATTTGTTTAATAAAAAATGCAATAAAAACAGGAATATTTTGATGTATTATATTATTAACATTTTAAATAACTGTTTTCTATTTTAATATATGTGACCCTGGACCACAAAATCAGTCTAAAGTGTACTGTACATTTTCTAAAACATAATCTGAAAGCTGAATAAATAAGCTTTCCATTGATGTAGCGTTGATATGTATCAGACAAAAAAAAAAAAAATCTAAATACTGAGAAAATCACCTTTGAAGTTGTCCACATGAATTCTTAGCAATACATATTACTAATCAAAAATGTATGGGTTTACATTCCATCTTAGCTGAGCAGAATATACTTTTGTGACATTGTTGTGTATTCAAAATGCATTTTCAGACTCACTTGAACTGCTGTTTTTCCCCACTCTCAGTGGCCAAAGTGTGGATGTTTCAATTCCCGAATGGTACAAAATGGAGACGTGTTGTTTAACATTTTTCTTTTTAAGTGTATAGGAATAGCTCTTATCTAGACACTTCACTAGCTAGAGGCGGATAAGAATAAAGTGGACTGAATGTAACAAACTCAGTTTGAGGTTTCTGAATGCTGCCCACTGCATCTTATATTGAGGATGGCAGTAGATCGATGTGCTGAATGAGAGAGAGAAAGAGAGAGAGAGTCACTAGCAAGCTCTTTCAAAGGACCTCAACATAGAACCACTTGTGGTTGGCTGGGCTTCCTGTAGACATTTATCATATTTTGAGTTTGTGCAAATAAACAGCAGACTTGCATCTATAAAGTGACCATATATTTTGGTCATTACATGCAAACAGCAAAGGACCTTGACCCTGCAAAAAAAACTCTGTCACCGAATCAGAAATCCCAATTAGGCTAAATGTTTTGGACAGTTTGGAGTGGAATACTATATTTGTGGAATACTAATTCACCTTCCGAAATGTTTGTGTTTGCGTTCTCTGTTAAAGCTCATGTTTGCTCGTTAATTGCTCTGGACCTTTCCTCCTCTCCCACAGGAGTAGAGAAAAGGTGTTTACTGTGAAAGTGAGATTTCTTGCAGCTTTGCATTGTTTTTGCGTATTGCCGTGTTTCTCGGCCGTGCTCTGTTTGTGCTGGTTGGTTGCTGGTGAGATGTCCCAATAGGGCAAGCATTCCTTTAATGGTTCACTGCTGTTTATTCACTAACATGTTATCTTTTAGTTTTTTTTTTTACAATTACAAATGTACAAAAACTTGACATCGGGAATTTTCTTAAAAGTGATGAGAAGCATCATAGGTATAAGAGGGACCTTTCAAAATTGTAATTCACTGTGATGAAGAAGCAGTAGAAATGACTATCCTGGCTTAAACTGTGATAAATAATGATAGACAAATGTAAGGACATCATCTTGAGGAATTATTGTGATTTTTAGATATTGAAAAAAAGCATATCTACTGTATCTATCTATCTATCTATCTATCTATCTATCTATCTATCTATCTATCTATCTATCTATCTATCTATCTATCTATCTATCTATCTATCTATCTGTCTGTCTGTCTGTCTGTCTGTCTGTCTATCCATCATCTGTCTGTCTGTGTCTTTAATGCCGCTTAGTTCTCCTTCCTTTTCAGTCTTTCTCCATTTATCCATCCCCGTCTCTCTTTCACACATTTCTCCTCTGTGTAATGTATTTTGTCCTAGAGGGTCGATTATTCACATAGACCCCGATGTCTGGTTTAACGCTTCTCTTAAGTTGATTTATCTAACATGTCTATCAAGCCATATGATGAAATATATTTGGACTTCAAAGCATTATTCTGGATATTATCTGCTCATTAAATATAGATTTTGAACTGCACTATTTATTTGTAGGGTTTTTACTTGTATAATATTGTGATGACACATAGCAACTCCCTGGTATTGAAAGACAATGTTTCGTATTCTGCGCAGTGTGTTATTAAACTAGAATGGAAAAAAGATTGTGTGCCTGCTTTAAAGATGAATCGTAAAGGCTTGAATAAGTTACCTTGAGCTTGTCCACAGATGACCGTGACTGCACGGCAAGATTGCACTGTTTAGTGTGAGGCCACACGCACAAAGTAAAGCAGCGGTATAGGGAGAGATTTTCTCTCTACCCACTTCACTGCTCTCATCCAGCTTAAAAAAGCTGAAATGAGCAACCGAATGCAGAAAAGAGAACAATTCAAACTAAAAATTCTATCATTTTTTTCTCACCATCATGCCTTTCCAAACTCATATGACTGTCTTTTCCTCTGGAACTGATCAGGAGAAGTTCAGAAGAGCAGTTCAAAATCAGCTTTTTTCCATGTGTAGACTATAAAGGGCCTGACAAGCTCAAAAAAGAAAAGAAAAGAAAAAATGCTATTGAAGTACAATAATCTACAATTTTCTAAATCCATACAATATATTTGTGTGAGAAACTGGCGGAATTTTAAATAATTATTCAATCTAAATCTTTTCAGTAGCTGATAAATCTCATTCACACTTCTAAATCACATTTACATTTCCACAACTGTCAGTTGGTCATGTGACACGCAAGAACTAATGCCATTATTATATATTGTCAATAAAATGCACGGTATTGACCACTTTCATAGTGTGTTGTTTCATGGTAAGTGGGCTATGCTTGGCAGCCCATTCAGCCCATGGCAGCCATAGTAGACTTAATTTTTTTTTTTTACTTATAGACTCCAAACTTTGAATAGTACTGTAGAATAACATGATCTTGAGTATGATGTCAGATGTAATTCTAGACTGCCAAGCAAGTTCAGTTCAGATCTGCATGCCAGTGCTCATGGGTTGTTCTGGCTGTGGGCAGCAGGGAGCAGTTGGATGCCTCGCAGGGGGGCGACAGAGAGGCCTGTTGGAGTCAGAGTGGACCGCCTGTCCCGAACAAGACACATGGACAAAGATCTGAGGCTGGTTTAGCATAGGACCTCAGTCTGAGCCAAACCTAGTGCTCATCAAAGCTTCCTGGTCAACTGTCATCTGCTTTCATCCCCTTCCTGTCTGCCCCCTTCCCCAAACACGCACACACACTTTCACCATTTCAGTCCAACTTTGATCCCGTGCACTACGGATGAATTACCAGATCTGGTATTATTTGCAATAGCAGTGCCCTCCACGTCACAGAAAAACTGTTGCTCTGCTGACCACTTTATCATCACCATGACCTTTCATGTTGTGTCTGATGGTGATAATCTTTTGAATTATAAAGGTTTGATGCGGTCCAGGGTGCTCAGAACTGTTATTCAGTATCCTGCTGAGTCTTAGCAACCACAGGGATTTAACAACAAAAATCAATTCTTTCTGCTGACCATTCGATTCGAGTTGTCTGTATGATGAATTCAGTCTTCACTGCTAGTACACAAAGTAGTAGTCTAATGCCTAATACTTTTTAAATGATCAGAGCAGCGTTAAATGAGCCTAATTTAAAGCCATTATCGTACAAATTGAACTGGTTGTTAGAAAAACTACAGCATGAGAGCAAAAAACGAACAACACGAGCTTCTGGAAAATGTGAATTAAACAAATAGCCTACTTCCCAGAGTAAGCCATTAAATAAGCTTTAAATGGCTTTTTTTTTTTTTTTACTCATTCATCTCATTAAAGAAAATTTTTATTAGATTTATCAAAGTCCAGTAAAGCCTCGGGCATACAATTTTCAGAACATTTAGTCTAGAGATAAGATAAAGAGGTTTTTCTACTGTTGGTTAAAACGGTGCTGACAAATGCTGTGTTATCTTTTTTTTTCTTTCTTCTTGTAGGCACTTTCTTTTCAAGACGCCGTCTGGGAGCACTCCTCTGTTCAGCAGCTCTTCACCAGGCTATCCCTTGACCGGTGGTACTGTCTACTCCCCGCCACCTCGGCTCTTACCCAGAAACACGTTCTCCAGGAGCTCCTTCAAGCTGAAGAAGCCCTCCAAGTACTGCAGCTGGAAATGCGCTGCTGTGTCTGCAATCGCAGCCGCTGTGCTGTTGGCCGTCCTTCTCTCTTACGTCATAGGTATGTTTTTCAAATCATGTTCCCAAATAATATGCAGCTGGGATCCACTACAGAAGAAGAATCTCCAGTTGTTCAGGAGGTGTTTTTATTTCATTGGTAGATATTAACATAAGTTGCAATCCGGCACTGAATTTGTTTTTTCTGTACCATACGCAGCCGTGCATCCACCTCCTGTTCATTCACTTGTCCCATTTCAGTGACATCAAAAATGAGATCAATCTTTAAATGAACCACGACCATAAATGTTTGTCCATAATCTTTGCACTGTGGTGTCCTTGAGAATTCATGCTTCAAGAAAAAAACAAAAAAAAAAAAACTTTTTATAAGCATGAAAGTAACTTTTTAAGCAATTTATCATGATGCAAACATTTCACATTTTACAATTCAGTCGTGCATAATTGGGTCCTGAACTGAATTCATGGATGCATGATGGATCATTTATTGCTGTCTAAACAATAAGTCAGCAACCACGGCATGATAAATCAATGAATTTAATTGGACACTCTTTAAATGTCATGAGCATGAGTTAGTGTAGTTAGCAGAGGGTTTGCCGGGCTGTGCTCAGTGTCCTCTAGCACACCATGGCCTTTTAAAGCTCAAAGAATGACCCTGAGATGACTCACTCAGAAGAATGACATTTATCACAAAGAACGAAGCGCTTCAAAGCGTCTTTGATAAACCACTGATGTGTGCTATTGTTGTGGTACAATTGCAGCAAAGTAAATACCCACGCAGAGGGGAGGAAGGAGCCTCAGCATGTGGACGTTAACTTCAGATGGCAACATGTGATTCATCCGCCGTTTGATATGAGCTGTGATTCGGATGTGTTTGTGAAGGAGGGTTTTGTCTTATCAAGGCACTTCTCTGTAGGGAGTACTGCTTAGTTTCAAATCTTCAGTTCCTCTGGTTTTATAAACAAGATTTAGGTTCAGTTCTTAGTAACTGATCAGCAGTTGTTCTGATCTATCCTCAAGTGTACAAAAAAAAAGAAAAGAAAAAAGACGAAACAAAAACACGTTTTTGGTGTATTTTCGTGGCTGAGAGTCGCACTTGAATAGTAAGAAAAGGTGGCACTGAAGGCGTAAGAGACTGCATGTAGAGTCCGATAAGAGTTGGATCGCTTCCAGAAACACAGTTGACGGTAAATGTCACCAAGCACTTTGAGTCCTTGCCAGTCTGCGAGAGAGTTGCACCTTTAGAAAGCAGTGAAGAAAACAACAGTCTGTTTTTTTCTGCTTGAATAATCCGCACATTTACAATTTCAATATCTCATTTTTTTTTTCATTGTTTATTTTGCTGGTGTACTTGGCTTCCGTCTTATTTTTGGATTTTTGTGCTGATTGCAGAGCCAGGTTTTGCCTCAGTACTGTCCGACAATATTAAATGTACACACATACATACAGTACTCTCAATGTACGCTCAAGGTACTTTTGATGTGAGTGAGATTTTAAATGAGAGTGTATTTACGTGTGTATCTTGTGTGCAGTGGCCTGTAAAGTGTTCTGTTAACTATTCCAAGACCTTTCCAAGGGACTTCTTGCCGGTAAAATGGGACTCTTGATTCATATGTGTGGCTGGTCCACTGAGCTGTAACTACCCACTGAGCAACACTGTCAACTTCCTAAATCACATAGGTTCTTGAAAAGTTTCCACCACTTTCCACACGACACTTTATTTTTGAACACACACTCGGACTGAAAGCTGCAGTTCTTCTGGTTCATACGGTATACCACAATGGAACTTTCGCAGATACATTAATGATGCCATTTTCAAAAGAAAACCTTATAATAGAAGTTTAGCCCTATATTTTAATATTTTTTTCTCAGTAATTTTCTCAAGCAATTCTATATTATGTGATATGTGCTATTTGGGGTCTGTATATATATATATATATATATATATATATATATATATATATATATATATATATATATATATAGGGAGAGAGAGAGAGAGAGAGAGAGAGAGAGAGAGAGAGAGAGAGAGAGAGAGAGAGAGAGTATATGTATAAGGATATATTAATTTATTTGAAAAAAGTCTTTTGTAACATTATAATTGTCAATGTCACTTTTGATCAATTTTAATTCATCCTTGCTGGAATTTTATTGATTTTCCAAAAAAAAAAAAAAAAAAAAAAAGAAAGACTCTAAACTTTTGAACGGTAGTGGAGCATAAAATGTTTTGAAAATAAACTTTTCCTTTTTATTAGATGGTTAAAATATTTCTCAAAATGTCGTACAAGATTTTCCAAACCATATGAAACTACATTTAAAAAATATGTTTTTCTTTTATTTATAATGAACCCCCAAATATTGACCAACTAGCAATCAGCAGAGTTGTTCTTTTCACATGTGTCTGTGTCAGTAATAAACTAGCTTCAATACACATTTCCATTAATAATAGAAGTAACATGCCCTTTTGAGCATAGCATCCAGTCCCAGAATTCCAAGTGTGCTCCCATTAAAAATCCAGCATTCCAGTGCTTTGTCCACTGTCCTCTGCTCACCTGTGGCATCATTACATCGTCAAGCTCTTGCATGGCTGTTCCAGTGAATGTTTGTCTTGTCATTCTTGTGTCAGAGCCAGCATCCCTTGCCTGAGATCTGGATGCAGGTTGCTAGGAGACAGGTGTTTCAGTCCTGATGTGGGAGGGAGTGGGGAGGTGGGGGTTCAGCATCGGGCATGGTGTCTGCATCTGGCTGCCATAAGACCACTGTGACTAATCTGGACGAACTGGCGAAAGATGATGAAAGAAGCAGATGAAGGAGAGATGTCTAAAGGCTAAGTGAAGGATTCTGCCCCCACTGCCTCCTCGTGAACGTAGACGCAGTGGATAGCTGAGTGTGTTGCGTTCTGTGCTCATGAATATCAGTCGTAATGAAGAGTTAAGTGAGATCCGCAGTCTGATGACCTGAATCCCTCAGGGATTCAACTGCTTGATTAGAAACAATTAAGGACAATATGGAATGATATTCACAATGCATTTCTGTTCCATAACATGATGTGTTTTTGAGTGATGGTAAATGTTCATTGGCAAATGATGCAGGTGAGGCTAGTATTGGCTAATGCCGATTCACAATTCTTTAACGAATGATTTTGAATTGATCCACAAAAATAGATCTGAATGTAAATTTGATTATTAATAATTTTTGTGCGTATATCAGCCTTTAGATGAGGCTGAATTTTACAACGGACCAACCAACATTCTGCATGGGCCAGACGGGAGAACAGATAGCCTGTAGTCATGGAATCCACTATGTCGGTCCCACTGCAGCTTGGAGTGGTAAGCCAAGCCCAAGCCTGGTATTAACGAAAGCAAAAGCCTCCTCAAATTAAGATCTGGCAAACTATCCAGTGCATATTTTTGTTTGTGCTCTGGACAGTGTCAAAAGCTACTTTTTAAAACGTGTTTTTGCAGTTTTGAGCAGAGTAACCAATCACAGACTTATCTATTGATTTCTTGAATGCATTGGCCATTCAGAAACATGGATCAGAATTCATGCATTTATTGAAAATGCCCAAGCTTTTGTTCAGTGGAGTTCAGCAGCCTTGTCAATCATCTCATAACAAACAAAGCGGAGATGCGATTTACAAATCTTTGTTAGTGAGCACTTCTCCTTTGTCGAGATAATCCATCCATTTCCCAGGTGTGGCATGTCAAGATGCTGATTAAACAACATGATTATTGCACAGAGGTGCCTTAGGCTGGCCACAATAAAAGGCCACTCTAAAATGTGCAGTGTTACTGTATTGTGACCACCATTTGCCTCATGCAGTGCAACACATCTCCTTCACATAGAGTTGATCAGGTTGTTGATTGTGGTCTGTGGAATGTTGGTCCACTCCTCTTTAATGGCTGTGCTAAGTTGCTAAATATTGGCAAGAACTGGAACACGCTGTCGTATACCCCAATGTCAATGGGTGACATGTCCAGTAAGTATGCTGGGATGTTGTCAGCTTCCAGGAATTGTGTACAGATCCTTGCAACATGGGGCCGTGCATTATCATGCTGCAACATGAGGTGATGGTCGTGGATGAATGGCACAACAATGGGCCTCAGGATCTTGTCACATTATCTCTGTGCATTCAAAATGAAATCAATAAAATGCACCTGTATTCATTGTCCATATCATACTCCTGCCATAACCCTACCGCCACCAAGGGCCACTCGATGCACAACATTGACATCTGCCCTGTTCACTGTAAACAGGGATGCATCCGTGAAGAGAACACTTCTCCAGAGTGCCAGACGCCACTGAATGTGAGCATTTGCCCACACAAGTCGGTTATGACGACAAACTACTTCAGATGAGCTTCCCTGAGATGGTTTCTTACAGTTTGTGCAGAAATTATTTGGTCATGCAGACCGATTGTTGCAGCAGCTGTCCGGGTGGCTGCTCTCAGATGATCTTGGAGGTAAAGATGCCGGTCTGCGGTTGTGAGGCCGGTTGGATGTACTGACAAATTTTATGAAACCCTTTGGAGACGGCTTATGGTAGAGAAATTAACATTCAATGCATGGGCAACAGCTCTGGTGGACCTTCCTGCAGTCAGCATGCCAATTGCACGCAAAGAAGTGCTCACTAACACAGATTTAGAAAGATTGGTGAGCAATATTTGAGAGAAATAGGCCTTTTGTGTACATAGAAGAAGTCTTAGATCTTTAGTTCAGCTCATGAAAAATGAGGGCAAAAACAACAGTGTGTGCATTTATAATTTTGTTCAGTGTAAATAAGATATTCATTGTGCAGTTAAGAGGGCTTCATTGATCATGACAGAACTTTGTGAGATCATGTTTAAATAAGATGAGTGATAAAGGGAGCACGCTTTTTGTGCTTTCAAGGCTATAATACAATTATAATTTGTGAGAAACTTTAGTTTTTCGGACACGTACACCCTGCAAAGTGTCGAGAATGACATCTGCATATTTATGCTGGATTTACTCTCAAAATAGCAATGATTAACAAAGTGATAACCATAGCAATAGATGGTTCAAGAATATATGTGAGAGCACCCTCAGTGAGTTAATTCTGGAACCATGACTGGCCAAGCCTCCACCAAAATGGACACATTTAAAGTGAATGGATTTGGCAACTGGAAAAAAGAAAGGGAAAAATTTGATGAACATCTGAAAAGCAGTGTGCACATCTCTGGTTAAAAATGTCAGTAGAGACTTGTGCCCCTATACTATTGCTGAATTGAGGATTGTTTCAGAATCGTGATTCTCTGAATCTGAATCAATTGCAAGGAGCCTAAAGATTCCCATGCCTACTGATGAATCATGCAGATTAAGATCAGGATTTGGAATTAATAAAGTACTTAGCTTCGATTTCATGTTGACTGTTAATCATCAATTCAGGTGCAGAGCAACATGAGCATGAAGTGTAATGATTCACCATTCCAGCTCCTGCCAATGAGACAGCGACTTGTTTATGAAAACAGGTCAAGTCTCCGTCAGGTCTTCTGTAACATGCTGTATGTCAGTCAGAATGAGTCATTATATGTCCACTTACCAGCACTCTCTGTCAGCAGGGGCTTTTACTGTCACCTGCCCATTTTATATCTGTCCTCACGCACACCCTGGCAGCCTAGTGGCACACTCTTCTGCCCATACGGTCATGCAAACAAGCCCAGCAATCAGTCACACACCTACACACCCCGAGATGTTGGAGATGCTGTCTCGTGGAGATAATATGTTCTCCAGCCAATCTCTAAGCCCTGCGCCGTCTGCCTGACTCAAACTGACGCTCACCAGTGTACATGCCCGAAAATGATTTAAAATGACACTTTTCATTTTTTTTTACTTTAACTTTTATATTTACTTTCTCCTTTATTCCATGTTTTTTCTGACATCTGCTTAATATTAAAGCCACTGAGTGACAGGAGTGCGAAATAGTTTGATTAGAGCTTTGTGAGCATACAGTATATGCTGGGATTGTGGGACAGAGATTGTGGGATGCTCATCGTCACACTATACCTGCAATAAAAAATGCTGTCAGTCAAAGCATCAGGCTTTCTGCTGGTGCATAGGACTGAGAGAGGGAGAAGAGGAGAATTTGCTTGTGAATGTGTGTGCGTTTATACCATGGGGAGTGATTGTTGTGCTCGGAGTATTTGACAAGCCGAGTGGAATAGATTGGATCCATCTCGTCATGCCCGTGCAGGAGGTTCAGTGAGCTGTGTTTGTGTTAAACTCATAGACCTTGCATGCCTGGAGCAATATCCTTGATTTATTTATTTATTTATTTTTATTTTTTGAGCACATATATGTGTGTGGTGTTTTGGGACCAGTTTTGTCTAGGGATTGGAAGTTTTCCACGGTGCTTTGAGAGTTTTGAGAGTGAGCTGATGTAATCAAATTGAGCTGATCCTGGGGTGTGCTGGTTCACTGTAGCCTTTCATTTATATTCAAAGCAGCAGGACTTGTGCACCTCAAATCAAAACACACACACACACACGCACCACTCCAAGGAGATAAGCAGCAATTAAAACAACAGTTTCACCTTCAACATATGGCTGATTGTGTGTGTGTGTGTCTGTGTGTGTGTGTGTGTGTGTGTGTGTGTGTGTGTGTGTGTGTGTGTGTGTGTGTGTGTGTGTGTGTGTGTGTGTGTGTGTGTGTGTGTGTGTGTGTGTGTGCAGTTTTGAAGGTAATATGAAAGACAGGGATGTTTTAGGTTTTGTGTTCCTCTTACTTGGTCAGTCAGAAAGTTTTAGGAAGACAGGTGGAGAGCAGGTCTACATAATCTTTTCACAAATCATATTGTAATTGTTTTGCAGTAATAAAATGTATTGTCTCAGTGTTGCAGTAATAAAATGTCTCAAAATCTGCAAGAAAACATGCTTTCATACCACCTGCAAATATACCCCTCCACCTATAAAGAAAACTACTTCTTCACCATTTAAACAAACCCTATTTCTAGCTATATTTGCTTTTAGACTGCTATTTATTTGTAACACAGTACACGTGAATATTATATTTTTGTAATATTAGTTGTTATGCCCAATACAACAGCATACTGTCTCTAGATAATAATTCTAATTAATTAATTATTGTTATTATTGAATATTAGAGTTACATATTATATTTTATTCAATTAGATTTTTGACTAACAAACCAATTTTATAATAATAATAATAATAATAACAGCAGTAAAAATATCAATACTTGTTAAAATGTTATTTTTATTGTCATCATTATTTTTGTTGTTGTTCTTGAATGTTAAGTCAATTATTTAAAATGTTTTATTGTTTATTTTATACAATATTTACGATGACACATCTCTTAGACTCTTTCTTCTCTTTGCGAACAAACCTTTTGTGTGGAGATGTCACAAACTGAGAGTAGCTCTAAAGACTCATGAGCTCCATGCAGGTTTTTTAGTGTGTAATGCACAACAGACAGAACAGAGTTCACTTTAAAGCACACACTGCATGCAGACTATAGATCAATTGAATTAAACTACACTAGACAGCAGTGTGATTGTATTTTGATGAATTTGTTCAGCTCTTGTGTAGACTTTAAACGAGCCTTCTGTAACACCAGGTGAAGATTGCTGTGAAGTTGCGTCAGGTTGATTGAGATGCAACTCTGTGTGTGTGTGTGTGTGTGTGTGTGTGTGTGTGTGTGTGTGTGCGCGTGCACACGTGAGCGACACACTTGCATGACTATTTTTATTCACACATCTCATTCAGGTAGTGACTGCTCCCGGAAAAAGAGAGGGAACAATGAAGCTCTGGGGGTTCTTACCCTCTGGTGAGTTTTCCTCTCATTGGGCTCACTGACCATCTCACTGTCCTCAAAGCTGCTTCTTATTGTGTGATTTTATTTTATTTTTGCTGGAATGGTGCCCATAGGGAGAAGCCTGTTTCATCCTCTGATATCCCTTGTGGGTATAAATGCAACACAAGGCCTAATAAATAACAGAACGGTGGGCAAATATCAGTCGTTTTTGATCTGAAGCGTTTGGCAGTGAGCTGTGTTCCAAAGGGGTGGCAACACAATGGTTAATGGAACTGGGTTTGTTGGCTGTGCAAACTGGACAAGTGTGTTTTTGACTTTATGGACCATTGGTGGCCCACAAATCCTGGCGTCTCCCAAAATAATCATACGAGGCCCCGCAAACAAATTGTGACCTCATGCACAAGAGTTTGTTTTGAGGGTGGAACAGTATTGCTGATAGAGTCTGACAGTTATGGTCTTTAGGGGAAATATAGCATTTGTTTGTTTGTCATAGTGCCTTCCTGAGTCTATTTCCTTCATTTCTACTTAACATTTGAATGTTACTTTTCAAATGTCCTGCACACTCATCCTCATCAAGGTTAAAAAATAAAGTAGCATGTACTGTCAACTTTGAGAATTCACGAACACATAGTTTTTCCTATTGTTTTAACCCTGAAGGGCAAAGTGAAAAGATATATATATTTTTTTAAATCTCTGCCTAAGTCTATATAAAGTCACCTACATTTTCTTGTTTGTAACAACAAAAAAAAGGAAAAATATGTTTTTATGTAGTACATTATTTATCCCATTGTTGTTCGTTTGATTTCTTCATTATGTTCAGGTGTGTGTGTCTCGTTTTCTTCACTATTTAAGTTCTGTTCAGTTTGAGTTCGGTGTTCGGGTCTGAAGTTAATGTAAAGTTGTGTTGGACTGTTTCTGGGTTCTGCCTTGTGGATTATTATTATAAGTCTGTTGGAAATTCATCTTCATCGCTGTGCGTTTGTTTACCCAAAACACTCATGATCGAAGTAGGTTAATGCTGGAGATGTACATTTAAATCTGTTCATTAAACATTTCATTGTAACCTGGTCCTAAATGAGTGGAATACTATTCTAAAATGGAGACAGGTGATGGACAGCTGCTCCATCATGTCAGTTAGCAAGTGCTTTCTGTACGTTGAGCACCTGACCAATAATTACCAGTCAAACACATGATGTACTATCTCCCTTAATTTGAATTTTATCCAGATACTTTTAGTGTCTGTGCAGCATCAGAAAATCTGTGTAAACACAACCTTTTGATGTGGCTTCTGTGCAGTGCAAAATCATAATACTATAATGCAGTCACACATGCTGTCAAACCTCCAGAGATTTTCTGCAGAGCGCCTCACCAGACCCCTTATGGACAACCAGTGGCTTTAAACACCACACACATCTTGCCAAAGCAGTTCATTTTGGATTAGCATGTCAAAATAGGTGTACTTTGGTAACAAGTACAGTAATGTAAGGATATCAGACTTTCTGCAGGATCATGAGTGCCGAGTACCCGACTGACCAATCTCAAAACAATTATCGATTTTTGGTTATTAAAATGAATTAATTATAAAATACTGACCTCAAAATATTTTAACAGTAGCATTTATTTAATATATGTTTTTATATACGTTTTAACATTATATATTTGTATTATTTATTAACTATAATATAAAAATAATCACAAGCTGATCATATCTGCCATGAGTTTGTGGTGCATCTCTAATGTAAATCCAGTTGGTTATGTCATTAAAATTAACGTAAAGATACAAAAATAAAAAATAAAAAAAATAAATCTGAGTCATATCAACATATCAGTTCATTAGCGCAAGATCTCACCATGAAGCATATCATCATTTGGTCAAAATTGCATTACGGTTCGAAAATGGATTGCTGAAGAAAGAGTTCCACTTTTGCAGTGCTGCTGTCAGCACCGACTCAGCTGTACAGCTCAGTGAAATAATTTGCAGCTCATGTCGGTTATAGATTTCATTTTATCAGTGTGCTTTTAAATCCAAGAAGAACTCCAGACTGAAGATGCAGACTTACTCAGGTAAGACAAGGGAATACTGTCACCTGTATTCCTGTCTGTTCTCTCACTCTTTCTTTTTCTTTCTGTTTCTCTGTCTGTGCTTTAAGTAGGTAATATTATTCATCACTTTGAAGAAGTGAATTACACATAGAGATTACATAAAGTGAGACGCAGCATCTCATGAATTTCACATCTAACACATTTCCTCTTAATAATAAATGCTTCTTGCATGGACCGAAAATGAGTTCTCCTCCAGATTCGATTAGCAAAAAAAGTGCAAACTGACACAAATGGTAATGCTAATTCTGTCAGACATTAGACTAGTGTGTGGCCCTTACCTGACTCATAGCCATGCCCATTCTTTCACAGAAGTGCATGAGGTACAGTACTGGCATACTTTAAATTAATTCAGTAATTGAGTCAGAGATTTAAAGAGGTTTGCCTGAACATAAATACAGATTTCCTTCTCAACATGGTGAAAATAATTAGCTATGCATCCTCCACTTTGTATTGAAACCATGCTTTAATCTCTTTATGTTGGCCAAATTTGCTCCACTAGAAGAAAAACTGATACAAAAATGCTATTCAGTTATATTTAAAAGTTGAATGATTTTGTTTTATTCTTCTTTTGTGATTAACTTCAAAAAGGGTTAAAGGTCCCGTTTTTCATGCTTTTTTGAAGCTTTGATTGTGTTTACAGTGTGCAATATAACAAGTGTTTATGTTTCGCGTGTAAAAAAACAGTATTTTTCACACAATTCACCTATCTGTATACCGCTGTTTTTACTGTCACAAAAACGGCCTGATGACTTCCTTCCTGTTGTGATTCGACACCAGCTTAGAGCAGGCTGACCTCCTGGTAACGCGATTGGGCTAGAACGCACGTGCTGGAGATGTACTTATAATCACAGGAGCGTTTTTACTGACGAGATGCGCATGAACATCGGATTCGTTTTTTTGGACAGCCCTAATATCTAGTTAACAAAGCTAAACAGTGTTGCCCTTTGTGTAATAAGTTACAGAAACTGTTAAACGCACCAACTTAATAAAATACACTTACCGGTTTTGGTCCATAAACAACACCTTCTCCATACAAAGAGGGAACTGCTCCATCTTTCAAGAATAATCTTTGTGCAAATCCGGCATTAAACTGATTGAGATTGAGGAAGTTGTCCTCAGCAAGCTGTCCTCAGCAAAATGTGCTGCACATAGTTTTTTTACCTGTGGATTATAATTTTCGGGAACCGAGTTAAACATAAATTGTAACCATTAATCTCCAAGAACAGCGTCCCTGGGAAGCCCAAACAAAGGTGATTGGACTCTGAGATGAAAATAAAAGCGTTTCAATGACATGTCGAACACAAATGCAGCTCTTCCTTCTTCTCCGTCGGAGCGCAACAAGACCACGCCCCCTTTTTGTGAAGTCATGTGGGCGGAGATTAGTCCAAAAAAAAAAATTGTGATGTCATTACTGCAGGAACTAGAGGGCTGTAGTCCAAATGGGTCGTTTTTGGTAGGCGAATTCTGTTAAATAAAAAATCTCGCTTGGCATTGAACTTTGAGCTTTAGAATTTTACAGATATTATTTATACTCTAACAACAACATTACACACTAACTAAAGTTTAAAACATGGAATCACGAAGAAGGGGACCTTTAATAAATGTGAGGAAATCAATCAATTGGCTATTTTATTTTAATGGCTGTTGCTCACCTGTTCTTGTTGCACTGTAAGTATACGACCTGGAAACTGGCATTTTGCCTAAAAAGAACTCCAGAAACATATTTCACTGTAAACCTGAATAAGTTGAAAGAAAATAATTGAGGTAATCAGATACATTCGCAGTTGCTGCAGTGCTCACATTGCGGTTTTTCGATGGCGGCAAAGTTAGTTTGACATTCATTAGACATTCAGGGTTTTTTTGACAATTAAACTCTTTGTGGCTGTTATGTTTTGAGCCCAAACTAACTCAGATAAAAATTAACCATTTAAATTAATTAAATAATTTAACTAAATGACATTATAATATAAAACCAATAAAATAATAAGATAAGACAAATAAGATAAAGGTATCAAACCAACTGTAATATAATCAGAATATTATTCGTTATAATCCAAAAAGCTTGGTTTTTCAGATTATGCCTTTATTGTTTTTTTATGTTGTTTTATTTTATTAAAGGATTCTGCAAGCACTTTAATTTATCCCCCTTTACTCATACTGCACAAAAAGTGGTTTAATAATATTGAATGTTACAGGGACTGATTTTTGCAAATGCAGATCCCACTGTGTTATGGTTAAACAATTTTTATGTATTTATTTATGTATTCATTTATTTATTGCTAAGGGTTGCATATGGTGGTGTTCTTAACCCTCTGAAGTCTAAGGGTGTTTTTGGGGCCTGGAGAAGTTTTGTCATGCCCTGACATTTGTGCTTTTTCAGTTTCTTATAAATATCTAAATGGCTAAAATCTCACTGTAATCAGCGCAAACTGAGCTATAATAATATGTGAGCAGCATGTATGTTCATGATTGTGTATTTGTGTACATATATTTGTTACATTTCTATGATTTACATCATGGTTTTGAATGGTATAGTAGTGTTATTAATAGTAGTTATATTGTTATTGAAACTTCATAATGTTTCACTTGATTATACATTTAGTCAGGAATTATAGTTTGGAAAAAGTCTAACTAGTAAAATGTTTACACGTTATGTGAAAACTAGTACAAGTGTATATATATATATATATATATATATATATATATATATATATATTAGTGCTGTCAATTGATTAAAAAAAATTAACTAATTAATCGCACAATTTTTTAAAATTAATCGCGATTAATCGCAATTAAAAGACTGAAACTTTTTGGATATGTAAATGCAAAATGTAAATAATTAATGTAAACTCAAGACAAAGAAACTATTTAAATTCAAAATATGATTGTTTATTGGAATTTTTGTTTAACTTGTAACACAGATTTTCTCATGTAAACAACATACCTGCAATAAACCATCAATATCCTCCAAATTAACTGTTGGCTTGAAAGCCATATTTATTACAGAAATAAAAACACAGGCATGTAAGTACCATTTGAATTTCAAAACAATCAATGCCAATAAAAAACAAAAATGATTTCCATGTTGAATTCTAAGTGGACTGCAAAAAAATTCCAAAGTATAGTCATTGCCAGTGCTTTAAGTGGGCCAGTATGCACCAGTACTCAGTACCGCCACTTCCAAATATAGCTCTTGAGCTTACCGCCACCTCTCCGTGCGCCCAGAACGTGCTTGTAGCATACCGGTACGCTCATTTGTGGACATCTGTTTTAATAGAGGTTTTAATCTTTTACTTGCACTTCCGATTTTCAGAGCGCCCTTCACAATGCAAGCTTCCTAATTCATCCCACCCAGAGCAGAAACTACATTACCCATTCACCCTTAAGTTATACAAGTGAATAGCGCATGTGTCGCTTTTCCCACTGTTAAGTGTCAACAACTCAACGTGGCCGGAGAAGGTGTGTGAAACTCGTTGTGAGTTACACTAAAGCAAAATCTTGAGTATTTATTGTCTGATAAACATTAAAAACTGTCTGCGGAGGTTGAGTCGTCCTGCAGCCCCCGCTGGCTGCTCATTGGCTGCAGCATCTTTTTTCTAAGTTCTAAACAAATACAGTAGACGGCAAGGCACAAATTTAGATATTCATTTATCTAATTAATCTATAGCCTATGCACAAAGACAATATGATCTTTTTGTTCCCTTTTTGTTTTAAAGCTTGATGAAGAGAGAGAGAGCGCAAGTTGCTCCAGCTGCGAGGAGGACAGTGATGCACGCGTACTGGAGTGATTGACAGTTCGCGGCACTGTGTACAAAAAATACTCCGCTACACAATTATTTCGGCATTTTCGTTTAAGCTTATTAACGTTAGCGTTACAGAAAGGTCTGATTTACGCACTGTTACAGTCATTGTTTTTTTTTTTTTTTTTAAACAATGACATTTGAGTTCATGATTTTAATGTTGCTGTTTCTTGTGGCAGACTAAATGAAGAGTAATGTTTCTTGTGGCAGACTGAAGAGTAATCCGGCAGAGTTTTATACTGAAACTTTCCGTCTAAAAGTCCTTCCTTGGTCTTATCCATATTTCTTTGCACGTTGAACACACATAGGCCACAACTGGAAATAAAAAAAACTGCAACCGCGTTAATTGCGTTATTTTTTTTTAACGCGTTAAATATTTCAAATTAATCGAATGCGTTAACGCGCTAATTTTGACAGCACTAATATATATATATATATATATATATATATATATATATATATATAAATATATATGTAAGACTGGAGCTGGACCGTCTGGACTGAGGAAGACATCTCTCTAAGAAAACAAAGGACTTTCCTGATAATTAACATTTGAACACTCTCTTGAATACCCTCCATCATAAGTAATGGTGCCATCGAAGATGCACCACACCTAGCAGTTCACACCTCACCATCACACTCCCTCCACTTAGTTTCACTCAGAATTGCCAATAGTATAATATTCTGCATTAATGCAAGTGATATTTGTGCCCTTTTCCAGGGTCTTCCATGTAAATTACCCTCTGTTCCCATTGAGGTGTAAACTACCCTGGTCTTGGACCTGACCTAATCAAATTCCAATTGTTAGTTTCTGTCTTCATCTCGGGGGATGTTTGTCTTGGTCTGAGGTATTTAAAGGATTGCAGCAAAGGGATCAGGGCGATTTCTGTAGCCAGAAAGCCCGTAGTGTGTTGTGTGTCTCTTCACTTCATACTATGTATTTTCTAAGGTCAGGTATGCATATTTTACCTTTAGATTCATCTTTGAGAATTTGATGTTTTGTATTGATATGATTTGATGTGTTTCAATTGGATATGTAATTGGCAAAATACATATCTACCTGACTGTAAATGAATTGTTACATTTTGATTCTATTCTGTTTTACTCTGTAATTATTGACTAGTAGATTACGTTGTATCTTTTTTAGCAACACGAGCACCCGAATGAACAAGTTAATATAAAAATAGAGTTAACTAGAATAATCAAATGTCAGAAGAACATTAATTAAAAAGGCATACAACCAATTTGCATTCAACCTAAATTCGAGGTCATACTAAAATGTAGTCAGATTAGATAATAAATGGAGTCAGATTTGAGTTTAACCTAAATTGAATAACTCTACGCGCTGAAAGACCGAACACGCAGGAAACCTTCATCCAGCACCGGATACCTTACTTGGGCAGAGTGCCTGGACCTTACATATATATATATATTAGGGGTGTAACGATACGCGTATTCGTATTGAACCGTTCGGTACGAGGCTTTCGGTTCGGTACGCGGTACGCATTATGTACCGAACGGTTCGTTGGACTAATTAATTAAATTTGGAAAATAAAAAAGGTGTGTGAAATATAATGTTATGCGTTCAACAAGGTAGCCCAATAACCCAAACGACGTAACAGGCAATGCCCCTGACACCCCCGAAGAAAAAAAAACACCAACTTATATGTTTATGTTAGGCTACTCAGTCAGGCGCTCGCTCACTCAGTACGCGCTGAAGGCTCGGTACGGAGCCCCGCACGTCACCTGTAGGAGAGAAAAAACATCAATCCGTGGCAACGGTTTTGCAATCCGTCCCCTCAGTTTATAAACCGTGCTCATGAATTAATAAACTGTTCACTCGGTTTAACAAATCGTACCCAGGATTAACAAACCGTGCCCACGAATTCCCAGTCCGTGCGTTTAGATTGTGTAAACCGTACCCTCGGTTTTTGAATCCGTACCCATGAATTCATAATCCGTGCGCACGCTTTCGCAATCCGTTCCCTCGGATTTGAAAACTGACACGCATTTTACACTTAACAGTGAAACATGCATCTAACTCCGGCAGGTGGGGTGAGGTGGGTGGAGCTTAGTATAATAAAATCACAAAAATAAGTCTTCATGTTAAGAAAGAATTGTACACAAGCATTTCCAAAACTGTCCAAAGGTTATTTAAAAATAAAGCAATTAACAAATTATTTTATGACAAATATTTTTACTGTCTTGTACTCATTTATTTAGCCTACAAATTAAAATTATAAAAAATAACTTTATTTTTATTTGTATCATTATTATATATTATTAAACAGGTTATGCATAAGAATCTTTTATCCAAAATAACTTACAAAAGAGGAAAAAATTACTCCAGAGTCAGTCACAATGCCAGGTTTATTGCACAATAATAATCAAGTGCTATTATAGATTATCAGCAATTGAACAAGATTTTAATGCGCATCTTTCTTATTAAATCTTTGTATTCCACCTCGTACTACACTTGATAGAGAATCACTTAAGACACTTTGCTGTAAACCTATTCCACATAATAATATTCAATAAAACTGTATGTTAACACGTAGGAGTTTGCTGCATGAATCCGTGAGTACGGTTTACAAATCCGAGGGAACGGATTGCGAAAGCGTGCGCACGGATTATGAATTCGTGGGTACGGATTCAAAAACCGAGGGTACGGTTTACAAAATCTAAGTGCACGGATTGGAAATTCGTGGGCACGGTTTGTTAATCCGTGGGCACGATTTGTTAAATCGAGTGAACAGTTTATGAATTCGTGAGTACGGTTTATAAACTGAGGGGACGGATTGCAAAACCGTCGCCACGGATTGCTTTTTTTTCTCCTACAGGTGACGTCCCGGGCTCCGTATACGGACATCACCGCAGCGAATGGTGCATTAACGTTATAGCCGCGGATATGAGACCTTACTCTGTAGTGGAAAACGCAGGTTTTAAGAACATGCTTAATGTAATTGAGCCCCATTACAATATTCCTTCACGAGCCCATTTCAGACAGACCGTAATTCCTGCTTTGTTCCAAAAAACATAAGCCCAAATAGAGAACCAATTGAGTAAAAACACACTAAATATAAAGAGTTATAGAGTTCCATATAAAAAGAGTTACATCTTTGTATTTGTTCATAACCACTACAACAATATTACATTTAATTTTTAAAAAATTTTTTATAAGGAGCTATTTTTGTTTTATACAGTATACTGCTAAGAAAACACCATAGAAGATGGGTAAAGAATAGCTCCATCATTGTTCAATGTAAAAAAAACACATACTTTGTTAGTTTTAATAAATAAAACATTTTTAAAAAAATCAAGGAAATTTATCTGCCAATTTTTTCTTTTTGCTGTATCTAAAACGTACCGAACCGTACCGAACCGAACCGTGACATCAGTGTATTGAACCGAACCGAACCGTGAATTTTGTGAACCGTTACACCCCTAATATATATATATATGTATATATATATATATAATATGTGACCAATCACGGAAAGTAGGGACACAAGTCGGTTCTGGGGCATTTTGAGTTAATCACAGATTCTGAAAGTGTGGTCTCCAAGCTTTCCAACGATGTGTAACACATGGAAATCTGATAATATTTGGAGAAGTTGTGCCCATTTGAAGGTAGGCACTCAAAAAAGCTCAAAAGTGAGAAAATTGCCTCCAAACATTGTTGTCACCTGTTCTCACCTGCTGGGAGTGACAATAGGGCTCATTTACATATCATTTAGATAACCATACCCCCTGTAAAGCTGCATGGTAGCATAGCAACGACAGACACAATGGATAAAATCGGACTGCATACTATTAATAATAAAGGAGAATGTGCATTGTAAATGTCAGTAATTTATCTTTTTTGACTTATAAAATGATTTAGAGGCTAAAATATGTGAGTTTTATCTTTTTATAAAACCTTTTTTGTCAAAACTCTATTTGAACTTGTGCAGTGTAGATAATGTTGCAAGACACTCCTTTAAAATCTGGCCATCATTTTTAATGTTATAATTTTAATGTTTATGTAAACAAAAAGTACATATTGATGCTAATTTTATTTGTTATTTGCTGGTTTTCTACATAAAACTTGGTGAATTGATTTCATTGTGTAGCATTAGGACTTTTTGAACAGGATTCTGTGATAACCGATGAGCTATGAGCTAGCTAATAACAATAGGTAGATATGGTAAGGTCTAAACATGGACTAAACATGAGATGTACGTGTACGTGTTCTTAGAATGAACACAAAACGACAAGCTTTGATGTTTATGGAAACTCACCCCATAAGAAACAGAAAAGTATTCTTGCAGATCTCGATGCCTCCAATGAAATAAGTCGTTTGAGCACACTTTCTCTTTGTTGGGGGCTTCTTTGTGGATGTAACCATCTCTGAAGTTTGCACTGTGCGTCTGTTTGCCTCTAAATGTCCAATAATTTGCATGTCCTGCCACTCTTTTTCCGCAGCTAAAGAATCCAGCCGTATGTTGTAAATAATGTCTGGAGAAAGCTTCTGGCTACAGGACTGTCTCCCATGCAGAGAGTTCTCTTTTCTCCTCGTGTAGCATTTACAGTCAAAGTTACGGATTTTCCCCATTGCTCTGTCTTTATCCCCATCAAAGCACTTCAAAACATTTTCGGTGTAACGGCCACGGTTCAGCTCATCTGCGATCACCTTTGCGGCATCCATCTTCATTGAATTTTGATATCAGCTAGAGCCGGCCAGAGCGCTGCATAATAAGTAGCCACGCTTCCCTCGGAGGGCGGGGGAATAACAAAAGAAACAAATGCCGGCTTATCCAGTATAGAAATACACACAGACAATGGCACGCCCATACTGCGTGCTAGAATATCTGAAAAACAAGCCAATTTCAACCTTAAAATGTAAGCTTTTAAATATACCAATAGTGCTATCTCAAACACGGAGAGGCTTCTTCGTGATCTCAACTAACAGATTCTGCAAAAAAACGGAAATCACCAATTTTGAAAAAAAAAAACCAGCTTCTTTCTCATTTTGCTCGAAAGTTGGGCTGCTGACTTGTGTCACTGGTTTCCGTGACGGGTCACATATAGACGTGCAAAATGGACATCACATTGTTTTTCAAAGTAGACATGTCAGGCTTTCTATAGATATATCTTTCATGTCTCTTCGTTGAGTATTCACTGAGTTACAGTTCATTTTAATGACGCGTTTGTAAATGAAGATCACCGCAGATAAAGGCTGCAGTCAGCACATCTTGTTTGTTATCTTTATTTTATAAATGCACAAAGTTTTATTGTTATTATGTCTGTATAAAAAAAGTAGACCCTTTACAGATTAGATTGATGTATTGCTCTTATCTGTACGATCAAAACTGAAAGTGTAATTTAAGTTCATTTCGGGGGTTATCAGGAGAAAATGCCTTATAAGGTGTATATGCGTTAATCGACTCCAGATGGTTAATGACAGCTTTCCTTACAATATATTCTATTACTAAAATAGGAAATATCCCAATATATCGTCTTGCTTACAGTATCGCAATATATCGTATTGCAATCCATGTATCATGATGCATATCGTATCACCAGATTCTTGGCAACACACAGCCCTACAATTGTTGGTGTGCAAAACAAAGCTCACTATGAAGGAGTATATTAAAAGAGTTCTTTTAATAATCCACAGGAGAAAATGGTGCCAGTCATTCTCTCAGCTCACCCTCAGTCAGCTCCATCTGGGCGCTATGATGCTCCTTGGGACTTCCAGTTTCCAGCTCTGCATTGGTGGAGTCAACGGTGGGAGGAGCCATGGTGGAGATAGGGCCAACATAACCATGGGGACGACTGACTGAGATGACACCAGTTGAGTAGGAGCCCAGGATGGAGCAGAGCAGCCACAGAGCCTGGGTGAAGTCGAGGATCCAGAGGGCCAAGGCGGAGCAGAAGGCTCAGGCAACTGAGGCAGCGTCGTGGCTCCGGAAGACCGTGGTGGAGCCGGACCGACTGAGCATGGAGGCGGAGCTGGAGGGAAGGAGGACCTTGACAGACCCAGAGGGACAGAGTGAAAAGAGAAAGCCAGAGGAGTGTAGTCTCGAGGTGGCGGATGGTCGATGACTGGCCAAGGTGGAGCCAGAGGGACAAGTGAGCCCGGTGGAGCTTGTGGGATGACGGGCCACGATGAAGACGAGGGAGCTAGGAGTCAAGGCAGAACCAATGGGTCGAAGGACCGAGGTGGAGTCCATGACTCGAAGGCTGGAAGCAGAGACAGGGGATCCTCACGTCAGTGTGAAGCTGGAAACTGGAAGTCCCGAGATGGATCATAGCGCCTAGATGGCACTGACTGAGGGTGGGCTGAGAGACTGACTGGCACTAGCGGAGACGGAGCTGAGGAACTGGCTGGTTTAAGAGGAGGTGGAAGATGGAGGCTGGGAGGGAAACTGGAGGACTTGAGCTGGGCGAAACTAGCGGAGACACAGAAGATTCAGGGAATTACCTCCCCAATCCAGACTATTAAGTCCATTTGAAAAATGTTCATTATTTCCTCTATATGATTCCCAGAAATCAGATACAGCTCATCAGTCGCAGGAGTGTGGGCGGGGCTTTCCTAAAAGCCCTCAATCTCCACCAGTATTCCCAAGACGCACAGTGTTGCTGGCTCACACACCTGGTCAGTCGCGCTCTCGAGTCCTAGCTCCGAGGCCATGACTGGCTCTGTCGCTTTAAACAGTGCTGACTCTTTAATCGTGGCAGGCTCTGGCTCTGTGGCTGCGGTGGGCTCTGGCATTTGCTCCGTGCAGCGGTATGACCTCTCGTCTCTGGTTCCTTAGTGGGGCTGGAGAAGTCCTCCTCGGCAGGGCAGATGGAGAATACAGTCCATTTTTCTCCAGCACCCACTCCACAAAAGCTGCAAAACTCTCCTTGGGACCGTCCGCTGCCAGGCGTGCCTTACACCGCTTGTGATGTAGAAAACACAGAGCGAGTGGTCCGGGAAGTGAGTAAGGCATGCACGCCAGATCAATAAAGTCCCTGTTTGTGGTCTTCCAGCGGACAGTCCTGCTGCTCCAGGGAAAGCAGCTGGACTGCAGGCAGGTCCATTCCTGGAGAGGGTTGAAATAAACAAAACGAACAAAAAAGAAAAAAACGCAGTGAAATTATTTACTTTGAGGGTATGCTATTCTGTCACTAGTGTGAGTATGCAAAACAAAGTGCACAACAAAAGAGTGTAATAAAAGTTATTTTAATAATCCACAGGTGAAAATTGCCACAACCAAACACAAATCAAAATGTTATCAGACAAAGGAACATTGGGGAACACAGACATAAGTAACAGAAACTTAAGTGGGAGAACTGAAACAGGTCTGGGGCCTGTTCTTCTTACGTCGCTAACTCGGTTAGCTGGATTTGAATGTTGATGATTTTGCATGATCTTGGATCATTTGGTTCTTCCAAGCTCATCCCGGAGCTGCTGTTATAGCAACAGGTCCATAAGCTTAAACCTGCTCGGGAGCAGGCTTATTTCATGTAAACAGGATTAGATCGCTTCTTTTCAACCAGAACTGATACTCAAAATATGTCTGCTACCACCGTTACTTTATTACAAGAGTATCGTACTGATCCAGGGACAATAATTTAAAACAATAATCATTAAAAAAATAATATAAAAATTTTAAATTTAAAAATAATATAAAAATGCTGTGTAGTCCATAACAGCCTACTATAGACCCAGCCAGTTTTACTCACTGAAATATTTATTTGTCATAAAATCATTTCTTCATAAAGAGTCTTACACACATGCTATACAGATAATAGAGTTGTGCATTATTTTGAGTGATGACTGCTATTATAAGAGTGGCTTGATGGATCACAGGAGATGCAGATAACATGATATTGACCCTTAAGAAACTTTCATTAATGCTGTCACGTAACAAATCTGTCCAAATATAAAATTTAAATGAATAGATAATTTCTAGATTTGAAATAAAAATGTAAAGACTGCACAACTATTATAAATTGCGCATCTAAATAATTGCGAATCATGAAAAAAATTCTAATACAATAAAAACATGTATCTATTATCTGTTTGATGTACCTATTATAAAATTTATGTAGTTTTGTTTGCTTGGCTGTTTCCTTATAAAAGTCAAGAAATTTGTCAAGTTTTTCGTCAGGTGTCGTATTAAATTATATGACATCATTACATTGCCGTCTTGCCACCAGCCAATCGCTGCACTGCTGATCATTGTTTCGAGTTTTGATACATATCCCCTTTTAAACCAACACATGAACGCGCAATTATCTCAAATAACTCAATCCAGCGATACTAATCATACACAACAGGTGTGTTCAAAGAACCCAATTAGCCGGATCATGATTAGCACGATGATATCATCTTGGATGTGTCATTTGATCTCGGATGTAATAAGCAACGTACGAAGAACGGGCCCCTGGAGCTAATTAATCAAAAACCATGGAAACAAACAAGGCAGGAGAAAGGAAACACAGAAAACTAAACCAAAACAGGTCATACATGTGACAGTTGTGCCTAAAAGAAAAAAAGAAAAAGAAGAAGCTCCAAACTGTAAAGCTCCACTTGAAGTGAATTTAAAAATTATGTGCTGTTCTATAGCACATTATTATTAAATTATCTAACTGGCCAAAAAACTTCAGTGTGTGGTGAGGCAGATAATAGTAATTCAGGGTTTATATTCAAATTCTTCCTCATGCCGAAAATCGGATTTGGAATCTGCCAATTTAAAAATGATGAATCAATCATTTCAAATGAAAGGTTGAAATTTGGCAATTACTCTAAATCTGTATCTAATCTCCTAAACAGTAGTTAGAAAGCCTGACTTAACTCTCAACAATGATATAAATAAAATTTTTAATTTCAAGGTCATTTGATTTGTAAAAGCAAATATATACTGTACTTACAGCATTGCATGAAACAAGACCATTCTCCCATTTTGAGAAGAAAAATTTAACACAGTTTGCTTGTACATGGATGACCTCATACGCAAATCATTATGCTGAAAGATTTTATGTGGAGTTAAATTAAAACAACAAATAATTCAGTTAACTTAAAAAGTGCATTAGGGTTTACAGTGTACCTGAGCCATAATAACTCTCTATTATAAGGGAAAAACAAACATCTGTTTCACATGGAATCCATAAAAGTCACGTTGTGAGATATGAAGTAGCATTGCAGAAAATACAGTTATACTTTGAGATATAGTCAAATTGCAATATTGTTTGCAATATTGTTAGAGAAAAGTCAACTGAATTTTTTGTATTTTATTATTTGATATTTCATTTTAATTGCACCTAAAAAAAAATAGTGTTGGATTGCCATTGAAACGACTTTTGCTAGTACATTTCACAAACTAAAACAAAGAAACATTGAATTGCGTGTGAAATTTTGAAGTAGAAAGGCTTCAGGCGTATTATTATTATTTTGTAAAAACATACTCTAATTCTGGAAATGTATGCCTTTTTTTTATACCTTTTTAATTTTTTACTTTAAGATGGAAATAGGATTTTCAGTTTCTTGCAGCTTAAACCCTCAAAAAAATGTCACTGGTAAAACATAGTCAAATATAATGAACCATTTCCTCTTATGTTTTGCAATATCAACTTTGGATACAATAGATTGGAGGAAAAATATATATTTTATGTTAAGAGATTCCCCACGGCTCGGCTTAGTGTGACAAGATGTCTCAGGTCATAACAAACCATCTTTATCAGTGAGCACTGTAATGAAATGGATGAAGAAAAAGCATGAGGGATGAAGGACACGAAGGGTGAAAACAACAATGAACAAGCAAGAGATAAGGCTGATTAGAGTATAGAGAGATAAGATGAGGAGTAATGCGTGTGGGACAATGAGCTGCTGACATCAGAGCAGCTGACAGCCTGAAGGAGTCAGCTTTTTCTTTTAACCCCTTTACATGAGAGTGATAATGCACCCTCAGATGTCAGGAGGTGGGGAAAGAATGAGTTGGCATTGATTTTGCATGGATGAGATTTAGGGAGGGATAGAATAACTAGGAGGCGGAGGTAAGGTGTTATGGTTGATACTGCGAATGTCAGCGTTTTCCTGTTATATTGTGTGTGTCTGTGTGTGTGTGTGTGTGTGTGTGTGTGTATGGCTGTACTTGTTTTCCCTGGGGGCATCTCGTTCGTAATTTCCACCAGCACATCACAAAACTAACTTTTTCTGATCATTATCATATTTCTTAAACACGACTTGACATATTTGAATATTGCATATCAAGTGATCTCCATTGGAGCAAATAGCCTCTACAAAGTCTTGGAAGTGCTGAAACACTTATTATAGTACATATAGGGTGCAGAGAGAAGCGGGCGAGTAGCCAAAAATTTCTTTAGCGCACACACACAAAAACAAGAAAGTATTCCGAATATTTGGCATCTGCCACCAACTTTAAAACGTCTTCAGTTAATTTTTTTTTAAGACCATTTTCTTGTCTTCTCACACCTTATGCAGTATGAGTGTCAGTTCCTTCCAGACGTTGTATTGTGTTGCATTTGACATTTTGTGTTGCTGATGTGCCACCAGATTCTGTGTGACATATTTATATCTACGGCAAGTTTAGTATTCCTGTAGCAGTTTGGATTAAACCTGGTCCAACTAAACCTATCTGGGCATGGAGCCCAAACAAAGCACAGACTGTAGTCACAGCGTCATTGGCTATAATGAGTGTATTTGTATGCTAAAGTCTCTGTCATCGAGAGTTATAGTTGTATGGGTGTTGCAGGCTCTCGGCTGTCAGGACGTGTCATCCGTGTGTACGTAAGTGGTTGGGAGGTGTAATGTAGTGTCATGTTCTATTTTTTGAATTCTCTCTTTCTCTCTCTCACAGTTCTTAATCTGCTGGGCTTGAATTGGCGACTGAAGCCCACTGAAGGGCATCTAGTGAACACTGGCCTCAGCATGAGTATTCCTGGCATTGGTGATGTGGCAACAGTGCCCTCCGGAGGCAGAGGTAAAAGCAAAAACTTGTGCCAAAACCCTGAAATATGATCAACATGAAATCCAAATGATCTGATGACATACAATGCAAAACCCTAGAAAAATATGAAGCCAAAACTGCCTTCTCTTTACACTTTTTCACAAAGTGAATTCACAATATTCTAGTGGGAGAAAAGTTTCATTATTCTGTAATTTTAATAACTATGTAATAGCATATTAATAAAAAGAATTCTAGATGAATATTTCACTAAACTAAAATAAAAAAATAGATTTGTAATGTAATAACTATGTAATAAAGCATAATGTATAGTGTAATAAAATTAATCATTTACATCCTAGACTATTCTTGATCATTGATTCCCAGCTTACATTTCTTTAGCTTTGTGTTAGCTTTTTGAAAAAAAAAATATATATATATATTTACTTTTGTTATAACCTAATAAAAACATCATAGTGTCACATGTTTACTAAGTCTAACCAATTTTTTCAAGCAGATTATTTAATTTCACCCAGAAATAATAACAATCATGAAAGTTAAATTTGTTAAGATTGCAGTTTTCTATTGATTTCAGCTCTTTCCACTGCCTCTTCTGCAGTTATACATTATTATGGTAATGGTAATGCATTTATTTGAAATGATGACTAGACTTAAGCCTCTTTCTCACTGCACGTCGGACCCGGCATATTGCCGAAACATTGCCGGGTCGCCTTCTGTGTGAAAGCAAGCACGTCCCGGGACTGATTCCCGCATTGAACCCGGATCGGGGACCTAGTAACATTGCTGGGACGAGCTCTGTGTGAACAAAAGCCAGATCTAATGCCATGTCGAGGTGTTGACGCGCGTTATCACGCGACACTTTTACCCGTTGTTTTGAAGGAAGATCAACGTTTGCGGCGAAAAAATATGTGTAAACTGTAATGAAGCAGAGATCAGTTAGTAACTCACTTTCCGCACTGACGCAGAGATCGTCTGCTTGCTTCAGTGAAAGTATAACGTGCCTAATGTTTTCGACTCGTACATAACACGTCACGCCCTGATGTCACGTGTCGTTACGGGATCTTCACGGGTTGTGTGTGAAAGCAGGAACATATCCCGGGTCATCACAGGCAGTGTGAAAGTGCAAAATCTAGCGACCCGGGAACAATTGCCGGAGCACTTTACCCGTGTATTTGCCGGAATGGCAGTGTGAAAGGGGCTTTAGTCTCTGCTGGCTTGTTATAACACATGTTAGTCTCTGTCAGCCTGAGGCTCTGTGAAACTAGTGATTGTCCTGTACTGTATGTTGTGAGTACATTAGTGTAAAATCAGTCTTGTGTGCCTTTTACTCACAGCAACCCTGATATCCAAGGTCATTTAGATGAGATGTTTTGGATCTCACTGGACTTCAGTTAGTGGTTTAAAGCTCTGGCTAATTTTCAGTGGCTCAGACACAAAGAATCTCCCTGTCTGTTGTGCCTTCACCTCAAATGATTTATCATTATAAGTGTCAACACGTTCAGATGATAACGACTGCCGCTGACCTTTAGAGAGTGCTGGTATTGACATTTTTCACACACAGTACAGCTTCTAATAGATTTAGATGGGTCTAAAAGAGTGGGTCTTTATGGAAGAGGACGCATGGGTGCAAATCTGAGTTTAACTGGGGAGAATGTGTGTGGGCATAATCATATATGTGTGTGTGCACATATACATACAATTCACTGCAGTTCCCAGTTCCAGTTGCAGAATTCTGTTATGAACTTTAAACACATTTTCCTAATATATTTTGTCATTTGCATCATATAACCATCCACATATATTGCTTTTCTGATGTAGTAAACTTGCTTGGTAGCTCACCTTGTAAGTGCTTGCATGAGTCCTGTGAAACAGGATTCACAGTGCTGAATAAGAGAGATCCCACATATGTAGAAGCAAGCTAAAACATTTTTATCTCATGTTTGCTTTTGTTTTGTTTGTAGGTGGTACAAATGCGATAGAGGATTTTGTGATTCACTGATCAGACATTTAATCTCCAAACTGCCACAATAGCCTATGTACAGCATGCGATGTAATAAAACATTGTCGCATTCATTAACATTCATCTGTGTGAGATAAAACTGAACACACTTGTAGCATCAGTCACTGGAAATTTTACATTGAAAATGTTGCAAAATGTGCAAGAAGCAATGTAATATCTTTTAGCAGAAATGTCACAACAGGCACATTTTTTCCAGTGAGTCTCCTGTCGGATACTGGATGAACATAATGTGGGAGGAAGGACATTGTGTCCAAAGGCTCTAGTGATAATTTGCTCTCTGTGAAATTTCCCTTAACTTTGATGAAGAGTTTCTGAAGAAAGGCTACTGTCAAGCTGTTCTCCGTTCGGATGTTGTTATGTGAATCTACAAGGCCCTTTCACAAGATTCATGTCAGGACTTCAGCAAACCTCTCAGCACAGGAATCATGTGCCTTTTTAACCTTGACATGAAAAGCACTTCTGAAAGCATCACTGAAGACCAATTTTATATATATAGCTTGTAAGCTAGACATAGAAAATATTGAAAGCAAACAAGATAGCTAACATGGATTTGAATAGAGCATCACAGTCCCGCCCACAGCCCGAGAGAGCTCTGGTGCCGGAAGTAAATTTCCCATTATTTCTCCCATTGACTTCCGGAAAAATCCGTATCTAAAGAGTTTTAGAGCATGTGTGAGGATAACCAGCTACGGCTGAACTCATAAGCATATAACATATCATTTCGAGTGAAAAAATTAAGAGAAAATGCAAAAAAAGTCAAAGGTACAAGACTGTGTGCATATTTTCATTTCGAGCGCAGGAACTACTCATCCCATAAACCACTGCACCTCATTGAATTAGACTGAAGCCACAACTGCGAACGAGCCTTTTGAGCGACTTCCAAACCTGATGACGGCCGCTCGCGCAAACTTTTTCCTCCAGTGAATTTTATTTTATATAGTGGAGGTGCAGTAATAGCAGTTCTTTCAGTATTAATCGTGTAAACCAATAGTGTTTTATATATGTATTGTGTATTGATTTTTATATTTATCATCGTGTATTTTATATATTGTGTGCGTGTGTGAAAGTGGTTAACAATAACGTCAGCAACGTGGTGTAGTGCTTTGTACCTGACTGCAATCCCCGCTCAGTCGTCAACACATGTCGTTGCCATTACAGAAATGTTCAGTAAATGCACAAAAAGGTATGCCTTGGCTAAATATTGTTTTGACAGTGGCATTATAAAATGCTTGATATGACTCATACCATATGAAGGCTACAGTAGCCTAGCTAAGTTACCAACCTCCCTGCAAAACTCTCATGGCAGCCAAGGAGATAAGTCTACCGTGCAAAAACGCAACACAGGTTTTTATTTTATTTTTTTATGAATGATCTTCAGTCTTCACGGGCCTTCGCGGGGTTCAACCAGACGGTTACACGAGCTCCACCAATCAGATGCATCACTGTGGGATTGTGGGATTGTTCAGGATTGTGGGTAATGAAGTACTTAGCCAAGTCATCGCAAATAAAAGTCATTTATATTAAAACAAGGTTAGTGCCCCATGATCCTTTTGCGTTTATATGAGCATATACTATCGCTTAGTACAGCCGTAGCTGATTTTAAGTCTACCATGTATGGTTAAGTTTTTACGGCTTATACCCCAAATGTCAATGCAGAAATTGCATTGAATTTTTACTTCCAGCACCAGCTGTGGGCGGGACTGTGATGCTGTATTCTCGACTGGGAAAAATACATTGGTGAAACCTATAGAGATCTTTGATGCTACTAAGCATTAGGGCTGGACCAGAATATTTGATTATTTGAATATTCGTTTTGGTGGTTTGGCATTTGATTTTCAATTTTGAGATTTGAATCATCATCTTCTTTTTTTTTTTCATTCGCGTTTGAATATAGCAATTTTTTATATCCAGTCCGAACGGTTCTAAGGACTGTCAGGTATGGTTACAGTTGTATTTCCACGTGAGCCTGGTACGGCATAGCATGATTACAAACCTTTCTTGGCACAGAATTCTCGGCATAGTTAGACAACCGTGCTTAACCGGTTTTTTAGAGTGCGTGTGTGCGTGACGTCGCCACTCTGTTGCCTGGCTACCAGTTTCTCCATAGCTGGCTAAGCGGAAGTGCGCTATTTGATCAAACAGCTATGCTACGTTCAGTATAAAAAAGAAAAGATGTCTGAGACAGGCTACGCCTATAGTATATTTTTGGTGTAAAGAAAATGAACTGCTGTTATCTTCCATGTTAATCAGTAATTTTACACACAATAAAAACATCCATTTAATTTACTTGGAAAATACTTGCAAATACGGAAGCCATTTGTCTATATTAAAAGTATTGCTCTTAACAGACATGTGTGTTTTGTATCACTAGTGCAGTGTCCGCTCTCGGAGCATATAAGCGCTGCCCTGGTGAGGCACACCGCTTCTGGCTCGTGCTGTTCTGTAGTTTATTCTGTAGTCCATATTGCACCAAAATCCAACACTGCACTTCTTTGGGTCAGTAGCAACACACCTGCCACACTTGAAGTTGATTGGATGAACGTTTTTTGACATGATAAAAATGCAAACAGACAGACATACAGAGATTCCTGTCTTTATTAGAGAGAAGAATATGTTCAGCCCCTACCTACGAATCTTCGAATATTCAGCGTTGATTACTACAGAAGGTATTCTGACCAGCCCTACTAAGCATGTTCGCTTGCTATGAGGTGATTGATTCTTCCCGTTTTCTACTTAAAGCAACATTTGTTATTTGGCTTCTGTAATGTGACATACTTTTGAGTGTAACAAGGCAATAAGACAATTAACCCTCTGATTGATGCAGTCCACTAAAAGTCAGTTTAATAATTCAGGATATGATGTTACATGCGACCAAACTGATCACATTTGCCCCTTATCTATATAATCTAACGGCATTCATCTTTACATTGCTTTTAGACAGTAACACTCCACATCACTAGTGGAATTAGGAAACCATTTCATATATCTGGAGTATCTCCCTCAATAATGTATTCCAGCAGATCCAGACTTTATTAGTTCATTTGTTTATTTACATATTTATTTCAATAGAATAAAATCTGGCGAAGCTTTACTTCTGGAATTATTCATTTGTTCATCAGGCATCTCTATGTGGATTTCCAATTCGGCTCTACTGTGACTATTTCTAAGACTCTTTCAAATGAAATATTTTACTGACTAATTGACATTTTACAATTATATTTTAACTAAACAAGTAGACTAAATTGAGTGATTACATTTTAATGGAGCCATAGGGTGCAGCAGATATACGTAGTATATGAAATAAGACTAAAACACTTGTGTGTACCTTCTTAACCATATTCTGTGAATAAATGTGTGCCTAAGAATTAGCTTCGTCTGACAAATCTCCTTTTGGGGACATCCTCATAAAAATAAAGGAAATTAAGTTATAAAAATGTAAAATAATAATAATAAATAAATAAATAAACTTTTTTTAAGTAGCATATATAAAAACGGAATGTTCCCAGTGGGTTGTTGTGTCGATTATATTCCTAGTACATTTAAGCTTTTTGTCAGTCCTTCAAACTTTTAAGATACTGATACAATCAGTCATTTTCTGTTAGGCTGGTTTACGATTTAGGATGTTATTTTAGAAGTTCATAAGAGTTATTTTAGGTTTATAAATTGCAGGATTTGAGGTGATTGACATAGTCATATCTAAACTAATAAAGAAAATCCATCTATACCAAGTCTTGGGTGTGAGCGTGCCTTTTTCGGTGGCTCTGAATATTAGTAGTTCTGGTTGTAAAAGACTCTTCTCATGCACCCTCTCCAGGGTACTTTCTTTCCACCCTTTTTCTGCTTCCCAATTTCTCTCTCTTTATCTATCTCCCTTTTTACATCTCTCTCTCTCTCTTGCTCTCTCAGTGTGGTGCTCTCGTTCAGTGCAGAGCCATCCATCCATTCGTGTTAATGAGGGAGGTTGGTGTGGACTCCCACTGGTTACTAGACTGGGCTTCTTTTTTTAACCGAGCTGTCACTCAGACTTGACACTGCATGCATGCGCATGTTCTCCTGCAACAAGAAAGCTTGATCCATTTAGGGAAAGTGCTTGCTTGTGCTTGCTCAATTCAATTCCTCTCTCTCCATTACTCGTTTAAATGCAGCCAGAGGTTTTAGCAGACAGGGAAACAGATTGTCTCTGCTTATCGGGGCACATCAAACATCGAGAAAGCAAACTAGACTGACAGCTAACACCCAGCCCACTCGTGTTGCAATGGCCCCTCAGACACAAAAGAGAGAGAGTGTGTGTGTGTGTGTTGCTTCTGATACTATCAAGGCCCATTTACTGGGTTATTTTCTGATTGGTGTTGCTGCGATCTCTTTGCGCTGTCAACACAGCAACAGTTTTCTCTCTAGAGGACAGATTTAGCAGGTGTATTGGGAGGGGATGTGTGTATGTGTGGCCAGAGCTGTCATGCAGAGATATTATGATCTCAATGGAGAAGACAGGGTTTGATTTAGGGTTGATGACTTTATCAGCCCACATCGCACACTCATTAGCACAGAGCTATGTCTCAGTGGAATAATATATGTTGATCTTTCTTTATACACACTGGAAATATTTTCACACAAAGTGGATGATATTCCCCTTTCCCAATGTCTTTGAAAGACTTCCTTCGTGTTTGTCCCTCAAACAAATCTTGTTTCGTCTCTTGGCGTGCATCTCAGGGCCGTTGGTGTTGAAGAACAGCAGTATAAACAGCGGGGAGCTGGAGCTGGGTCAACGTGTCAGTCAGGATGTTCCTCCAGGCGTCTTCTGGAGGTCTCTGATTCACCTGCGCCAGCCACACTTCCTCAAGTTCAACATCTCCCTGGGCAAGGACGCACTTTTTGGGGTCTACATGCGGAAAGGCCTGCCTCCTTCACATGCTCAGGTGAGCAAATCACCTCATGTCTTGTTTCTCCTCTGAAAGTAGCCATGCTAAAAAGCATGATTTTTCATGATGTTCAGTTTTTGTTGGGTTGGTATACACAAAACTGAAAATTCTGACTTCATTTACCCTCGTGTCGTTCCAGTAAGGTAATCAAATGTAAATGAACCCTGCATAGTTTTCACTGTAAGAATTAATATATCAATGCTTATTAAAGCTAACTTTATTCAGATTGAGAGCTGTGAGTGATTTCTCTTTGCATTTTGTTGTTTGATTACCACTGATGATCCAAGCACCAGTCATTGCTGTCACTAAGACAATATATATTGACGAACATCGGATTTTCTCCCAACTTTTCATGTCCACTTGAGACATAAACTGTGTTTAAGTAAACATTCTCCAAGTTGGCCATTTTGACATATTTTTATGTATTTGATTGCTTGGACGTCCACGCGAAGTTGCGGCCTGTATTGGAGCGTGTGCAGTGCGCACACACATTCCAACCTGGGGAGCAGATCTCTTGGGTGGATCTTTTTGCTTCCAATGTTTTATAATCAAACATGTCCCACAATGTAGCAGACTGCATTTACAACTTATTTTGTCATTAAGTTATTAATTATCATTAATTAACATTAATTATCTTCTTTTTTTTATCTAATCCTTAGAAGCCATAAAAAAATAAAAATAAATAAGTTTAGTATCACAGCCACAGGCCTAAATAGTTTGAATGTTTAGTTCTCTCTATGATAATTAAACAGGGCTTTCATGTTGTGCACACTGTAGCTTCTCCGCGTGAGCGTGATCTCGCTTCTGAATTGCGAATAGCAAAAATGCATCACAAACAAATGTATGAATATTATTGCATATAAAAAAACCTGTCGTCTCTGATGAGATAGCAAGATGTCTATAGCAATAACAAATGTAGGCTGTGTGTGTTTTCCTAATCTCTCTAGTACCGCCAACAGAACTGTTACCGTCAAAGCTTATTGATACCCCAGTCTTTCATAATTTAGTATATTTAAAAAATATTTACTGATTCTTATTAAAATTATAAAAAGGGTTTTCACTGCTTGAAATTATTAAAACAGCTTGAGGCACAAATCGAAACTGAAACTAAAATTTGATTCATCGTAGTACTACTGCTAGCTCACGTTGAGTTTTTTTTTTTTAAGTGTGTCACCACGCATGAAAGATACATGATAGAGACACGTGATATAATTTGACCAGCCACAGTCATCTAATAGTTTTAACATTATTATTAGGACATAGTAGATCACGATATCTACGGTTCGCTTGAAAAGTAGATTGTAGATGTCTTCGAGATCGATCGCGATATAAAATCGACAGATAAACCACACCTAGTTTAACCTTATATTTGAAAGACTTCTAGTTAAATACATATTTTCATTATAACAGAGCTGTTGAACATGATTTGTTACTTGTCATTGTTGTTTTATTTTTTTGGGATTATATAGGAAGAATCTACGGTAGCCAAGAGAACACAACGCTCTGCAAATAGAAAAAACACCAACAAAATTAAGAAAACATCTTCATCAATTTGACCAGACATTCACTGCACAAATAAAGAAATGTGCTGCAAATACAAAACAAATTTACAAAGAAAAAAGTCCTTAATAGCTTTTTTTTTAAGAAATTAGAATTAGAATCTAAATCAGAAACGTAAAAATCCTATGATGATTTCCATTCTTAGTAATTAAGTCATTATGGTTTGAAGCTTAAATACACAGCAAGAATTACATTGTGTTATGTTTTAGGGTTGAATGTAATGTCTGTAAAAGTAACGGAAAAGGTACTGGTAATTTGCTGCCAGGACATTGTTTTTTCTTTTTCTAAGGATAATTTTTTTTGTTTTTGTTTTTTTTAAATAAAGTGTTGTCCTCATTTGTTTTTCATGAGCGAGATAATATCTTGATCTAGTGTTTGAAACTGTTATGTTCAGACTGACCCAGCAAATGCCAATATGGTTAACATACTGATCCGACAAAACCCAACAACCAGTGGAAATTGGGGCTGGTTGCCATTTGTTGGGCTGTGTGTGTGAGCTGTCCTTTATAGAGCGAGGAAATCTGGTTCTCTATGATATTCCTCCTTTAAAAGACAGGTTTTTGTTAATTACCATGAAGAGACCATCTGTGCAGACAGGCTTTTTTGTTCGCAACTTTTTTTAATGAATTGTAAATGATTTCCAAATAATCACTGCATATTTATCTGCAGAATTCTTACACTTGTCTTGTCACGTTCTAGAGTTGTTATCTACGTTTTGATTTAATTTGACTATTTTGATTGAATTTCTATTGAAGATGATGTCCCGCAGCTACTTGCTTGTTTTCTCCCTCTGTCCTCACCCCTCTCTCTCTCTCTCTCTCTCTCTCTCTCTCTCTCTCTCTCTCTCTCTCTCTCTCGGTGTGTGTCTCTTCAGTATGACTACATGGAAAGGTTAGATGGAAAAGAGAAGTGGAGCGTAATTGAGTCTCCTCGTGAACGGCGCAGTATTCAAACCGTTGTCCAGAATGAGGCGATCTTTGTGCAGTATCTGGACTCCGGCACCTGGCACCTGGCCTTCTACAATGACGGAAAAGAGAAAGAACCCATCTCATTCAGCACTGTGGCTCTAGGTAGACACCTCCTGCTTTCATTTACTCACAGGTCAATTTTTAAAAGGAAGATGGTCAAATAGAAACTCGGTTGTTTGGAGACCTGCTGTTTAGAAGATGCTTTTTCACTGCAAGCAACTTACACAGTACACCTTTTAAATCTACCCTTAACTTCATTTTATATTTCAGTTTGGATGTGAACAGTTGAACTGGGAGAGCTACTTTTATTGCTTTCACTTACATAGGTCACAGAAGGAATAGTTGTATTTATGAAATAAAAGTAAACACTGGAATATGTTTGTTTAGGCACTTTCTCTGCAAGGGTTGCTATAGTGATGACTTAGCATAAGCACAATGCCAGCTTCAAGACGTTCTTCTACAACAGCCGAGGGGAGCTGTCAGTGAGGGATGGAAAAGTGGAAATTTGGCCTCACGTCTGTCATAACACCAGGCAGTTATGCTGAACTCGTGAAGTGTATAGGAAGCCTTGCTGTATTTTACATATTGTTTTGTATATACCACATACAAAAATTCATGTTACTATAATTTACAATGTAATTAATTTTTTTATAATAATAAATATATATATATATATATATATAATTTTTTTTCAGGGTTTCCCCAAAAGATAATTAATTTTTATCCTTTTAAGCTTTTACATTTACATCAAATTTGTATAAACCTGTAACATTTCTTTGGACAAACATTTTAATTGATTTGTTAATTGTGTTAACTCGCAGGGATACACCGTGTACCAACGCACGGATCCCCTGCAATTCCCTCTTGAACCACCAGGGATTTGTGAACCCAACTTTGGGAAACCCTGGGCTAGCATATATAGATCTTGTATACGACCACAAACTAATGTAAAATAGCAGAGTAAATCAATAAATAAAATTAAAATATTTCAGAGTTTTTTATTTGTTGTTCAAATAAACGCAGGCTTGGTACATTTTAACACCCCAAATTTTAAACTGTATCATTTATTTATTTTATTTTTTACTGACTACAAAAAACGAAACTGTTTGAGTAGGATAATTCACAACATTTTTTGCTGGCTGTCTGCTGTCTGAATAAATCCATAGAGATCAAATGCTAAAGGCGTTTGGGCACTTAAGCTACTTAAAATGAATGAATGCCTTTAGATTAAACATTACCAAACAAAGTGGTATTTATTTTAAATAAATAAATGTCAGTAAACTAGAACAAGAACGTTTTTCAAAAACAAAAAAACAAAAACAAAAAAGAAGTGTGTTTGCACACTTTCTGGTTGTCAAGCATAAGTCAGACATTTTAAGAATTGCACCTGCAGCTGCTCTCATAGAACACCTGTGTGTACTTGAGAAGAACCAATTTTATACATCTACTCAAAATCACCTTGAGATCACCTGTTTACAATTCAGTGCAAAAATAATTCAAAAAGGTGAAAATAACTCTAGCATTATTTGTTTGCAGATGCTACTATGATATTATCTAATGCAATGACATTCATACATTTTAAGTGTAGCTTAAGTGTCCAGATATTTTTTGGGTCAACTATATTAATAACAGAATGTATGATTAACAATCCAGTTTTTGGAGAAACAAACACTTATCATACACATTGTGCTCTTGAGGCCTCTTTGATCTGATCACATACTGTATGAATGTACATCTTATTCTGCTGATTTGAAAAGCATCATTTATTTTAGCATTTACCACAGTGATTGTGTTATATTTCCCAATATGCTGTGGGGAAATGTGTCACAGTAATTCACACATTGCCAGTGCACCAATAAAGCTGGCTAAAAGTTCACAGTACACCTTGCTGTGTATAAGATTATTTCACAAAATGCAAGACAGGTTGAGCATTTTTTTTTTTCAGACAGCAGCGTTTAAAGTTCGCCTGAATTTCTGAACGCTGGGTTCATCTGAACCCCATTAATAACTGAGGGCTGTAAAATGCACACGTCTCTTATGTGTCATCTCAGATTCAGTGGAAGAGTGCCCCCAGAATTGCCATGCCAATGGAGAGTGCATGTCAGGAGCGTGTCATTGCTTCCCAGGGTTCCACGGCACAGACTGTTCTAAAGGTACCGTTTACTGACACACTGCTAGAATGTTTGCATTAAAAAATGATGTTTCACTTTGCAGCATTTCTCAAAACATTTTTGTAGTCATACAAAAAAAAAAAAGCATTGTATCATAACATTTTGATCATTAAATCTTAACACCTTTCACATTTCTGAGGTCGAGTGTCCATCAAAGCATTTTTTCTCAGAGGCTAGCATATTTTTTCCAGTTGTTTTTAATGGGAGAGCCGCGTATTTTGAAACGCCAGGAGCGTGCTGAGCGTCTTTTCCATGCTGATTGCTAGGTCATTTTTCTCGACTAAACAACAATGGAGAAGTTAATATTGCTTGTCTCTTGAGTGTATATGTCTTTACCAGATAGAATTGCTGGACTACCATATTATAATGAAATAATGCTTGGAGAAGCATTGAGTTTGCGAAATATTTTCATTTACTTCAGCGAATATTCCATATCATAGCAACCAAAGCGTCTCAACTGAAAAGTTGCTGCGCTCACAGCTGGGCAATTTTAGAGCACCTGATGTTTTCAGCTGGCTAAAGAAACTGGACACGCAGTCTAAATGCAAAAAGATTAACATGCCAGTTTCTGGAATATTGTGATTCTTCTCACAAATGGTCAAAAGCTATTATTCAAAACTTAAAAAGCAAAACAAATAAGTAATAAATATTATTTATCCTATTTTAGAACCATTCAGATTTTTTTTTTCATTGCAAATGTTTTTTAAGACAAGTAAGCACATCCATCCAGTAATATTACTGTTCAATAATTTATAATTAATTTATATTATGCAATAAGAAATTAAAAGTATCTTAATATCTATCACAATATTATATAAATATATGCATATTAATAATAATATTAACATATTTATCTTTTATTTGTAGATGAACATGACATTTTTTTAAGCTAATTTAAATCAGTAATTGATTTCAAACTTCATTATTATGTAATTTCATGCTTTAGTTTAACTTTCTTATTTACTTATTTATTATTTTAATGTTATTTACTGTCACTAACATTTGTACCACTGGACTTATTTTAAGTGGTTTTTGATGAGTTTTTATTTATAATTTGCTTTAAGTTTTAAAGTTGACTTTTCTACATGCTGCAATTGTGATGCTGTTATAGATTTGTGAAGCATACGCCAGAATTTTCCCTTGAGCTCAGCATTTGTCATGAGATCATCAGTGTACTTTAGCTCTGGCTATTTGTCGTAACGGCTCTATGACACCGTCACATCACACTGAGATCCAGACGGATGAATTACAACATCACTGATTAATCCCATCTCAGTTATGCCAAAATTTCTGATGGGTTTGCTGGCTTTACTGTGCCAGACCAATCTTTTTGAGTGATGAAATGCTTTTAGTGGAGGCATCGTAAAGAGAAATATATGTGTGTGTCTGTACAAGCTTACCTGAGGCTATAGACAGCTAGTTTATTACTGTCGAATGCTGTCTTCTTTGAGTAGCAGAGAGCACCTTTAATATTGCCTCTGAATCTTTCACCTTAATTACACAAAGCATAGTCTGCTTTATCACCATATTCATAGAGCTTTGGCAGTGTTTATGCTGCCTTTGAGGCTGAATAGCCTTCCTGCATTCATTCATTCATTCATTAATTCGCTCTAGCCAATTTTTCATCAAAAACTGTAACAGTCTCTGCTCGGATTGAGTTAATGCTGGCTATTGTTGTAAAAACTATCTATAAAAAGTGAAACTTGTCAAGATAAAAGCTCATAATTTAATTTCTACTCATAATATAAAGTAGTTAAAATCAGACTACTCTTTTGAAAAAGTAATTAGCTACACAACTGGTTGCTGATGAATGTATGTGAGTACTGTAACTTTGTTAATGGGAAATACATGATATCTATTAATTATATCATTTAGAGGGCAATATACTGTATGATATCACATTATAACATATATATATATATATATATATATATATATATATATATATATATATATATATGATGTAACAACACTGTCTGAAAACAGCTACAAAGTTTTAGTAAACTACTCTGATTCCCTTGACACACAGTTTGAGGTGATTTCATACAGTTCAATTTATTTGTTTCGAGTAACGCTTTGCTTCATTTTTCTCTTATCTTACATTTCATATCTGAACTTCTCTCAATTAAGCTGGTTTACACTAATTCCTCTAAAACTCCCTCGTCTTCTGTCCTTCCCTCACTCCCTAATTTTTTTCCGTCCTGCATCCTATCATTCCATCTCCGTTGCAGTGGCTTGTCCCGTGCTGTGCAGCGGGAATGGACAGTACAGCAAGGGTGTGTGTATGTGCTACAGTGGCTGGAAGGGGCTGGAGTGTGACGTGCCGCAGGGCCAGTGCATCGACCCCAGCTGTGGCGGTCATGGGACCTGCACCCAGGGCAGCTGCACCTGTGAAGCGGGTTACCGTGGCGAGTCCTGCGAGGAAGGTATTGAGCACATTGACGGCTTTTCTGACCATCTCATTTTCAAATCTCAGCACTCTCAGAAAAAACTCTTCCTTTGAGAATCGTGGTTTCCAAATTTTTGCTATAAAAGCATGCTGGTAAAAGCATAATACATTTTATTATATATTTATTTTATAATACAAGTGATCAAATTCAGTCTATTGATCTGGCTTTTAAGATATTGGCCAGAAATGGAGTCTCTGAGCACATTCTTATATGAGCTGCAGCTAGTTTTTGAAAGTGGAGAGATCCCAGAGGTGAGTTCAGAAGAGAGAGGTGAAAGATGAGGAGGAAAGAGAAAGGACAAAAAGAAAAAAAGCAAGTCGAATGGAAAAGTATTTTCAAAGTCTCTGTTTCTCTCCCTCTCCAGTGGATTGTCTTGACCCCACGTGTTCGGGACATGGTAGCTGCGTGTCCGGTCAGTGCCACTGTAAACCTGGTTGGTCCGGGCCCCTATGTGATGTGTCCAGAGCCCAGTGTCCAGATCAGTGCAACGGTCACGGAGCCTACAGTCCTGACACGGGGCTCTGCAGCTGTGACCCCAACTGGATGGGCCCTGACTGCTCCACCGGTGTGTTCCCATCAGCCATTTTCACCTTCTCACTTACTGTCATCTCATACTGTGCTGCAATATATTCTAATCTTTCACTTGCATCCATCTACACTCTCAGTGGGATTCACTCGGCCTGAATTGCGCCCGCTGATAGCGTTGCTTATTTATACTCACTGCGTGTGCTGTTTTAGCACACAATTCATATGCAAATCAGGAAACAGCACAACCCCGCCCACCCAAAATAGTAGCAGTTCCATCTTTAGTGAATCAGGTGCAATGCAAAATGAGCTTCAAAAATAAAATATAGTAATAATAATCTACAAAAAATAAAATATCCATGGTGCAAATTGCGCAGAGAGTGTTTTTTTTTCAATTGATTAGTGATTAAGATAATATTTAAGATAATTAATATTGTGAAAAATTATTACAGTTTACTATTTTAATATATAATTTTATTTTTTTTTCAATGATGACAGATGATGTTTCAGCAACAATCACATGATCAGGGCTGTAGCTAGTGGAGAGAAATGTGGTAACAATTATACATGCACCACACCTAATTTACTAGCTGCTGTGGGTTCCTTGATGTGAATCCAAGAAAAATTGAGAATGAGAGAAAATCACTCACTGCTCTTGACTGAATAACTTATGTAGCTTTAACAATGATTAATCTACATTTAATTTACAGTGAATACCATGAAATGCTGTTTTACATTCGATTATTTAATTTCTGTACCTGGACACGACAAACCTGAAAAAACGAAAGCATAATTTATTTATTTTATCTATTTACACAATTTCAAACTTGGGTCTAACTTGGAAGCCCAGTCGTTTCAAAGAAAACGCCAGTGGGAATTGGCTAGTGGGTTTTGTATGCTGCGCCACTCCCTGTGCACACGGATATATAAGGCGACAGCATGCATCCACTCATTAGTGTCAAGGTTTTGACATGGGGACATAATGTCTCCATTCCCTCCATCAGGGAATGCATTTTGCGTACATAACCCAGACATTCCCTATCTGTCGGTCACTACAAGTTATGCCATGATGAAAGCCCCAGTGCAAATTCACTGACCTTGATACTGCAGGGGACCAATGGTCAGAACATCGCAGCTGAAGAAGGCCATACAACAAAAGTTTTAAAAAGGGCTTTCAACCTTCAGTGAAAGATTGGTTAAAATCTTCCCTATTTGTTCCTTCAGCCTGGCAGAACGATGGGGAAGCGAACCTTCAGGAAAAGATTGCTACTGAGACCAAATCCTGCACGTAGGGAAGTGACATGTGGAGATACTGATATGGGCTGACCTGGGGGGGCAGTACTACATAGGTAGCCAGTGCAGAGTCTGTGTAATATGATAATATTTTCTTGACCTAGTAAGCACTCTAACCGCTGCATTTTGGACTACTTGTAGCTTGTATAAAGGTTCAGAGGTTCAGGAGATCTGTGGGGTGTGGCCCAGCAGAAAAGCCCTTTAACCCTCAGATCTCCCAGAGCACTAACCAGCGGTTCTCTGCTTGTGGCAGAGAAACCGGGATGGGTAGTGACAGAGGGGTCTGCTCCACTCCCCTTGAGGAGAGAGGGTTGGATTGTGGGTGTATGACCATGGCATCGCTGCGATTGCATCAACAGACACATGACTCTTCCATGAGCGGCGCTTCATCATGCTACAGGCCCAGACACTGAAGACGATCAGTCACTGAAGCGATCGTGGCCATCTACAGAGGACAGGAAACGACCGCATCCAGAAGGACACGAATGAAATGCAATCTTGAAAAATATGCGAATCATCCCTGATTTGCTCTGTTAGAGGAAACTGCTCTTTTAGTTTAAGCGCCCAGGGGAATCGATGCTGACCGTTTTAACGTGCCGTAAAACCAACCAGGAACAGCCTCTGGCACACAAAGACTAAATGGCTTTGTAATAAGGTGAATACCATATACTACTTGGCTCCGAAGGAAAAATCTAATAAGTGGATGCATGTTGTCGCCTTATATACCCGTGTACACAACCAATTCTCATTGGCATTTTCTCTTAAACTTAGAAATGATTGGGCTCCCAAGTTAGATCCCTAATGTCATCATGACATAACGTAGTGACCGACAAATAGGGAACTGCATTTATGTGACATAAAAATATATTTTAGAATGTAACTCTTTACTGAGTAATTTAATGCTTCCTTGCTGAATACATTTTAACTTCTTTCAAGCAAAGATCTGGCTTTTCAACAGAAATGTAGATAATACATATATTTTAATATGCCATTTGCTAACCAAATGAAATACAGTACAATAATGCTATTTTTAGCAATGTAATTATTTACATTGCCAAAGCATTTGCATCTTTGCTGTGGATCATTAAAACAGTGCATAGGCAAATAGCAATCAAGTAAATAACAGAATTAAAAGAAACAATAATAACATGTTTTTTTTTTAATTAAATGAAGTAATTAAGAAGAAAAAATATCTATCTATATCTATCTATATATATCTTTAATATAAATAAAAATAAAGAGTAAAAGCAGCTTTCTCTCTCTCTCTCTCTCTCTCTCTCTTTCTTGCTCTCTTTCTCCAGAGGTGTGTTCAGCAGATTGTGGGAGCCATGGTGTGTGTGTCGGAGGCATTTGCCACTGTGAGGAGGGCTGGACAGGCACAAGCTGTGACCAGAAACTGTGTAACCCACAGTGTGTGAAACATGGGACCTGCAGGGATGGCAAGTGCCTGTGTGAACAGGGTTGGAACGGAGAACACTGCACCATCGGTAAACACACACACAAACACACATGCTCTTTTCCTGCTTTGAAGCTTTGAGCTAGTCAAAGGCATTTCCCTTGGTTCTGTGACTTCTTTTACAACAGTGTTTTTCAAAGACTTTTCAGCTGCTGTTTTATTGTTTGGTCTAGATTGATTTGCTCATGTTTGCATCAGCACACATAGAGTAGTAAAACACATCTGTGTGGATGTGCATGTGTGTGTGTGTGTGTGTGTGTGTTGTCATTATTTTATAATCACATTCATAACGAAGCAAATGGTCTTCACTGTGTGATCCGCATCTCTAAGAATGTTAAATGACTTTTTGAGCTCTGGAGTCTAACTGGAAGAGGAATACTAATGGATGCCTTGGTTGCATGTGTTAGGATTCTTGTTTTAATGCTAATGAGCACAATTTTCGCTCTCAATCACTGTTTTCACATCATTGTTTTCAGACAATTATAGCCGATGGATTTTGTGCACACAACATTTCTTAACGCTGAATTCAACCAGCCAAAATGCAGCAATCAACCAAGTCATCTATAATGGTTTTGCTTGGGTTAACTGATAATAGATTTAAATCAGAATGTTTCTGACAGGTTTTCGTATTGGTAAGTAGCATGCATGACATAGGTATGATAATGAGTTTTTAGTGGCAAGTAACATTTCTCCTTGTGGCATCGGCACTGAATTAATTCATGCCAAATCCAATATAATCACACAACTGATGGATCTCTCCTTCCTCTATTGCAGATGGCTGTCCGGGCCTGTGCAATGGGAATGGGCAGTGCATCATGGGTCAGAACAGCTGGCACTGTGAGTGCCGCACTGGCTGGAGAGGGCCAGGCTGCAGTGTTGCCATGGAGACCTTCTGCAATGACAACAAGGACAATGAAGGAGGTGACAAATGCACGTTGAATGCAGAAATTGTTTCTATCCCCTTTGGCTTCACATGCATCACATCTGTCGGGACTTGGGGAAAAATGCTAAACAGTTGTTATCTCACTGTTGTAAAGGCCTGTTCACATGAATATTTGGTGCGATAAATGGCTGCTAATATGTTGCTTCAGACTGGGACAAACTTTATTTTTTTACGATGAGGTGTTCTAATCTTTTTGCCATCACATGTTGATTCAGCCCTTCTACCATTGAGTTTTAAACATCGGTCTGAGCAGACAAGCACATACAAAAGTCTAACCATGCATTTACTTTCTTTCTTTTTAACAGAAAATGTGACTATTGATACATCAAATAGTCACATGATCAGTCAGAAGTAACTATAAATTATTTTTTAAGCATTTTAATATAATGAGATTTGTCTATACACTGCTGCTTTGTGGCAGTTTGTTAGGAGATATGAGAGATATGAAGATTCTCTGAACGGATGAATAGAGCAGCTCCAGTCATTCGTATGAAAAGGTGAAGTGTCTGTTGGCTGGCAGAGTGAGGAATTTGAAACTACCCCAAGGCAAAATGATTATATACAGTAACAGGTGGATGTTCAGAGTCAGCCCTGTGAACTGAGCATCTCCCCTAGACCAGTTAAGAGCATAGAGAGGCTTTTAGAAAGAACTATTTATTGTTTCTCATTTTAAAATGTTTTCATTTTCCCCGCTTCGTCTTCTCTTTTGTGTTTTCTCACTCTCTTATATACAAGGTTTATTTTTCTTTATTTTTTTTACAAAGTATTGTGAAAATACTTGGGATTTGTGTCATTTGAATATAGCAGTGAGGTAAATCTGTGATGTTTAGATGCAGGGCTGCCAACTTTCATGCCTTCAGGGTGAAATTCACGTAACTGACACAGTATTCACACTCGCACCTCACACGGCCATTTTCTCATGCAGTGAAAAGCACCCTCAAATGAAAACAAGAGCTCCATCAGTTAAAACTGTAAAGGGATATTGGCAAAACAGATCTGGTAAATGTTTCAGTGCATGTTCGTGTTCTGGAGAGCATCAAAAGTTTCTATTTACATCATGTTTTTATAGCATTGAGCAATGTGGCCAATTACAGTTAATTTCTTGAACACCTCTGATTGGCTGTACTGTTCGAGCTAGTCAGAACTGCTCAGGTTCAGTTAAATTTGATGGTGAACGTTTGTGGTCTACAGTCTTCCACAGATTTTCAATGGGGTTTAAGTTTGGTCTCTGACTACGCCATGCAAGACATTCACCTTTTTTCCCTTCAACCATTGTGAGCTCAGTTTTGCTGTGTGCTTTGGGTCATTGTCATGTTGAAAAGAATGTTGAAGGTGGAAGTCGTGGTCTAATGGTTAGAGAGTCAGACTCACAATCAAAGGGTTGTGAGTTAGAGTCTCGGGCCGGCAGGAATTGTAGGTGGGGGGAGTGCATGTACAGTGCTCTCTCCACCTTCAATACCATGACTTAGATGCCCTTGAGCAAGGCACCAAACCCCCAAGTGCTCCCCAGGTGCCGCAGCATAAATGGCTGCCCACTGCTCCGTATGTGTGTTCACTGCTGTGTGTGTGCACTGTGGATGGGTTAAATTCAGAGCATGAATTCTGAGTATCATCATACTTGGCTGTATGTCATGTCACTTTCACTTTCACTGATGGTGTCTTGCCACCCATAGTTGATTTTTTGCTTCAGTTCCTCTACCAAGGACTGAAATGCTCCAGGAAATCTCTTTTCATGCTGAGCTAATCGAAATGACCACAGCTATTCAGTTGAAAGTCAGATGGCTTTGTGTCCCATTGAAAATGTGATTAGCTACACCCTACTAAGTCTTTTTTAGGAGCCCGTGATCCTTTTCCTTTACTCAGTGAAGTTATTTATTTACTTATTTTTTCTGACATGATTGTGTTATATCTTTCACTTGGATGTTATTTTAATTCAATTCAAGTTTATTTGTATAGCGCGCTTTACGATACAAATCCTTGCAAAGCAGCTTTACAGAAAATTAAGTTTCTACAATATTTAGTAGAAGTTTATAAGTGGTAACTGTCAGTTTATGTGCATATGACAGGAATTTTCAGAAAAATGAATACGAGACGTAGTCAACCAAACGATGAACACTATTAACAGCAATTATTATATGATGCAATCACACTTGTAGCAATATTTGTTAGTAATGTAGATAATACAGCAATAGCAATATTATGTTGTTTCAGTGTTAGCATCATCTGATGTCCTCTAAGGGGTTGGCATCATCTCTTCTCAGGTGTTCTAGATCTAGACTGGAGGTAAATCCCGTGGCAAAACAGAGAAACAAATAGAGACATAATGAGCGTAGCTGCTGTTCCAACAATGTAAAATTTATTAGTTTAACCCAAGCAAAATAATAATAATGTGCATTTGATCAGATACAACTGCAGTCACAAATTATGAGATGCATTATTTGAATGCTTGGCGAAAGAGATGTGTGTTTAATCTAGACTTAAAGAGATAGCGTGTTTCTGAACCCCGAACATTATCAGGAAGGCTAATCCAGAGTTTGGGAGTCAAATGCAAAAAAGCTCTACCTCCTTTAGTGGACTTTGCTATCTTATGAACTACCAAAAGGCCAGCGTTTTGTGGCCTTAGGGAGCATGATGGATTGTAGTGTGGTATAAGACTAGTTAGGTACGCAGGAGCTAAATCCTTTAGGGCCTTATAGGTAAGTAATGATAATTTGTAACTGATACAGAACTTTATAAGTAGCCAGTGTAGAGACTGTCAAAATTGGGGTAATATGATCATATTTTCTTGACCTGGTAAGGACTTTAGCTGCTGCATTTTGGATTACCTGTAGCTTGTTTATTGAAGATACAGGACAACCACCTAGAAGTGCATTACAATAGTCGGTAACACTTTAGAATAAGGTTCCATTAGTTAATGTATTAATTAACATGAACAAACAATAAATAATACATTTATTACTGTATTTATTCATCTTCGTTAATGTTAGTTAATGAAAATACAGTTATTCATTGTTAGTTCATGGTAATTCACAGTGCATTAACTAATGTTAACAAGCACAACTTTTGATTTAAATCTGTAGAGGAAGTAACAGTACATCTGTCTAGTTGCAAATTATAATCTACGCAATTCTGTGTACTATTTTTATGTAATCTCTATGTCTTATCCAAATTTCATAGGAGAAAATTATTGGCCATACGATCTTTTACATTTTAAACACACTCTGTTAGCTTAAATAATTTAGAAGTTTCATCTGGTCTCATTGAGATATATAGTTGAGTATCATCAGCATAACAGTGGAAACTAATCCCGTATTTTCTGATAATATTATCAAGGGGAAACATGTATATTGAAAATAGAGAAGACTTAGGACAGATCCTTGTGGCACTCCATATTTTACTGTTGATAAATGAGATGACTCCCCATTTAAATAAACAAAATGGTAGCGATCAGACAGGTAGGATCTATACCTTCTTAGAGCCTGCCCTTGAATACCTGTATAGTTTTGTAATTGATCTATGAGTATGTTATGATCTATGGTGTTTGAACGCAGCACTAAGATAAATTAAAACTAGCAATGAGATGCAGCCTTGATCTGACTGAAATTCTTCAGACAGATTTTTTTTTTTTTTTTGCTGGAAGGAGAACAATTGAGCAGACACAACTTTTTCTAAAATTTTAGACATAAAAAAAAGATTTGAAATGGGTCTATAATTTGCCATTTCACTAGGATCTAGTTGTGGTTTCTTAGTAAGAGGCTTAATAACCGCCAGCTTGAATGGTTTTGGGACGTGACCTAAAGATAATGACGACTTAATAATAATGAGAAATTGTTCTTCTGCTACAGGTAACAACTCTTTCAGTAATTTAGTGGGTACAGGATCTAATAAACATGTTGTTGGTTTAGATACAGTGATAAGTTTATTTAGCTCTTCCTATCCTATAGTTGTAATGCACTGCAGTTTATCTTTGGGTGTGATGGATGAAACTGAATTATTAGACACTGTAGAATCTACATTTGTTAATTGTATTTCTGATGTTATCTATTTTATCAGTGAAGAAATTCATAAAGTTATTACTATTAAACATTGATAGAATTTTTTAATCAGGTGGCGTCTGGTTATTTGTTAATTTAGCCACTGTGCTAAATAAAAACCTTGGATTGTTTTGGTTATTTTCAATGAGTGTGTGGATATGTTCGAGTTTTTAGGGCCTGTCTATAGCTGAACATATTATTTTTCCATGCAATTCTAAAAACTTCCAAGTTAGTTTTTCTCCATTTGCGCTCAAGTCTACGAGTTTCTTTCTTGAGAGAGTGAGTATTACTGTTATACCATGGCACGGTACATTTTTCTCTAACGTTTTTCAGTTTGATGGGGGCAACAGCTTCTAATGTATTAGAGAAAATAGTGTCCATGTTGCCAGTCATTTTATCTAGTTCATGTGTATTTTGGGGTACAAATAGGAGTTGAGATAAATCGGGCAGGTTCTTTTTGAATCTGTCTTTGGTGGCTGGAACAATAGTCCTGCCCAGATGGTAACGCTGAGCCATATAGTTAATATCAGTGATACGCAGCATGCACAATACAAAGAAATGGTCGGTAACATCACTTTGAGGCACGATATCTTTATCAGTAAGATTGATTCCATGCGATATCATTAAATCCAGTGACATTTTGCTTGACTCCAAAAGAGTTTATTAGGTCAGTAAACGTCCCAATGCATCATTTGTATTATCAACATGAATATTAAAATCTCAGATGATTAGTGCTTTATCAACTATAACCAAAAGGAAATCTGCAAATTCTTTTAGGAATTCTGTATACGGCCCTGGTGGTCTATACACAGTAGCCAGAGCAAGAGATACAATAGATTTATTTTACATGTCTGACAGTGTAACATTAAGCAGAAGTGTTTTGAATGAGTTAAACCTGTGTCCTGTTTTCTGGGTAACATTGAGAATATCACTATATATTGTTGCTACACCTCCCCCACGACCAGTCTGACGGGGCTCATGCTTATAACAGTAGTTTGGTGGAGTCTGCTCATTTAGACCAATATAATAATTGGGTTTTAGCCAGGGTGTGTGATCTAATGTTTATGTGCTCAAACTTTAAAAATAAAATAAATAAAAACAAAACAGATAGACTAAAAAAAGAATAGAGCAAGCAAGTGTTAGAGGTATTTACACACACACACACACACACACACAATTGCATAATACATTAAAAGAAAATAGAATACAAAAAGATTAGAAAGGTAGTTTGATTTTTTTTCAAGAATAGAATTAGAATAGTGAGTATTAAAGTTACAGGGTCAAATAAAGATAGAAGAGATGGGTTTTAAGACGATTCTTGAAGATGGCTAAGGACTCGGATTGAGTTGGGGAGGTCAGTCCACCAGGAGGGAACATTTAATTTAAGACTGCAAAGCAACAAAATGTGTTTATTTTAAAGGTGGGTGATTCTTTTCCTAAATGTTCTTCAGGATATTTATTATTAGAATAGAGAGAGTAGAGGAAATTATATATAGAAGGGTAAAGGGGATTGGGAAGTGATCTCAATTTGCTCACATCTTAATTACACTTCTTGTGGATAAAATTTTAAGGGTGATCACAAAATACCATCAAAGCAGGTATTTGAACGTACTCAATTTGACCCAGATACAAACAAGCATTCTCCAGACATACGAACTGCCTGCTTCTTTCTTCTCTCTTTTTTGTTTACTTTTCATTTGGGGGTTACTTCACAAAAACCTCATAGTTCAGAGACCACCAGGCAAAACAACATGGAACAAAAGTCTTTGGCAACAGGGGCTTGTTGTGAGTTTTTTCCGGATCAAGAAAGACCCATTTAGGGAGAAGTGTTGAAAGGGTGTGCATGTACAGTGAACTGCAATGTGTAGCAAATAAGAGATGTGAAGAGAGGGAGAGGAAGATGAAACAGGGAAGAAAGCTCTCAAGGGTGTGAGCGATGCCCTCTGTAACTTCTCTAAATGCAAGTTCTCTAAATGTGAATTCAAGAGAGAAAGAGAAAAAAACTAGAGCATCATTCATTTTAGTGATCATATCCATCAGTTGAGCTCATTACCCCAATGGGGATAAATAAATAGATTTGTTCAATTTAATTTCCATTATGATGAGAAGCTCTACATTTGAGCTTATTATGTTTTTTAATCATATTATTTGTCTCCCTCTCTTGACATGAAAGCAGCGCAGGGGTTTGAAATTAGAAGGGTTTATCAAAAGTACACATTCTGTGAAAAAGATGGCAGATGAACTGAGAGTTTTCAGAAGTCCCTTTAAACCATCTGATACTATGAAACCGTGAATCCGTTTGTGCTAAGGATGCCAAATGTGCCGGTACTTCCAGAACCAGGCAATACTTAGTACTAAAAAAAAATATGGTCACACTTTATTTTAGGGTCCAATTCTCACTATTAAATAACCATTAACTATGACTTTTGCCTCAATTAACTCCTTATTTGCTGCTTATTAATAGTTTATAAGGTAGTTGTTAAGTTTAGGGTATTGGGTAGGATTATGGATGTCATGCATTATATGTACTTTATAAGCACTAATAAACAGCTAATATGTTAATAATAGACATGCTAATAAGCAACTACTTATTAGTGTGAATTGGACCATATACACATACACATAACCAGGACATATCAAGCGATCAATTACAAAGCAATAGTGACGTACTGCAAATATTTTTTACTCACATATGTGTGCTGCACTATTCCTGTCGGATCCGATATACTGTAGACTGCACATCATTGCTTTTTAATCTCAGTCTTTCTGCAATTCCAGCGTTGACCTGTGTCTTGTTTACAAAGGAATCCATGGTGGAATGCGAACAAGTGAACAAACGCTCAATATTTGACTCACGTGAGCTGAAACTTCATCAAAAATAAATGCATTCCTAATATCTGAATTCAAAGGAATTGTATGCAGTGACCATGTTCTTCCACAGCCAGGCACTGCACAATATTTTGCTATCTTCAATGGCATGCTTATTGCTTGGTTGCTCGGTCTGGTTTAGTGCCATTTATGTGATTTAATGTACCTACTATGTCATGCACGAATCAGTGGGCTACAGAATTAGGCATTGATGTTCTTCTGTGGAGGCAGTGTTATTGTGTACTTATCTATTATAGATAGGAACATTCCAGGAACTGGCATTCACTGGGCCTGGTCTCATCAATCAATCACCTTTATTTATATAGTGCTTTAAACAAAATACATTGCGCCAAAGCACTGAACAACATTCATTTGGAAAACAGTGTCTCAATAATGCAAAATGATAGTTAAAGGCAGTTCATCATTGAATTTAGTTATGTCATCTCTGTTCAGTTGAAATAGTGTCCGTTTTAATTTGCAATCAAGTCAATGATATCGCTGTAGATGAAGTGACCCCAACTAAGCAAGCCAGAGGCGACAGCGGCAAGGAACCGAAACTCCATCGGTGACAGAATGGAGAAAAAAACCTTGGGAGAAACCAGGCTCAGTTGGGGGGCCAGTTCTCCTCTGACCAGACGAAACCAGTAGTTCAATTCCAGGCTGCAGCAAAGTCAGATTGTGCAGAAGAATCATCTGTTTCCTGTGGTCTTGTCCTGGTGGTCCTCTGAGACAAGGTCTTTACAGGGGATCTGTATCTGGGGCTCTAGTTGTCCTGGTCTCCGCTGTCTTTCAGGGCAGTAGAGGTCCTTTCTAGGTGCTGATCCACCATCTGGTCTGGATACGTACTGGATCCGGGTGACTGCAGTGACCCTCTGATCTGGACACAGACTGGATCTGGCGGCCACGGTGACCTCGGAACAAGAGAGAAACAGACAAATATTAGCGTAGATGCCATTCTTCTAATGATGTAGAAAGTACGGTGTTATGTGAAGTGTTCCGGTTCCAGTTTACCTAATTAATGCAGTCTAAAAATCCTTTAACGGATTTGGATATTAAAAGCATATTAGTATGTTATGTGTATGCCAGGTTAAAGAGATGGGTCTTTAATCTAGATTTAAACTGCAAGAGTGTGTCTGCCTCCCGAACAATGTTAGGTAGGTTATTCCAGAGTTTAGGCGCCAAATAGGAAAAGGATCTGCCGCCCACAGTTGATTTTGATATTCTAGGTATTATCAAATTGCCTGAGTTTTGAGAACGTAGCGGACGTAGAGGAGTATAATGTAAAAGGAGCTCATTCAAATACTGAGGTGCTAAACCATTCAGGGCTTTATAAGTAATAAGCAATATTTTAAAATCTATACGATGTTTGATAGGGAGCCAGTGCAGTGTGGACAGGACCGGGCTAATATGGTCATACTTCCTGGTTCTAGTAAGAACTCTTGCTGCTGCATTTTGGACTAGCTGTAGTTTGTTTACCAAGCGTGCAGAACAACCACCCAATAAAGCATTACAATAGTCTAACCTTGAAGTCATAAATGCATGGATTAACATTTCTGCATTTGACATTGAGAGCATAGGCCGTAATTTAGATATATTTTTGAGATGGAAAAATGCAGTTTTACAAATGCTAGAAACGTGGCTTTCTAAGGAAAGATTGCGATCAAGTAGCACACCTAGGTTCCTAACTGATGACGAAGAATTGACAGAGCAACCATCAAGTCTTAGACAGTGTTCTAGGTTATTACAAGTAGAGTTTTTAGGCCCTATGATTAACACCTCTGTTTTTTCTGAATTTAGCAGTAAGAAATTACTCGTCATCCAATTTTTTATATCGACTATGCATTCCATTAGTTTTTCAAATTGGTGTGTTTCACCGGGCTGCGAGGAAATATAGAGCTGCGTATCATCAGCATAACAGTGAAAGCTAACACCATGTTTCCTGATGATATCTCCCAAGGGTAACATATAAAGCGTGAAGAGTAGCGGCCCTAGAACTGAGCCTTGAGGTACTCCATACTGCACTTGTGATCGATATGATACATCTTCATTCACTGCTACGAACTGATGGCGGTCATATAAGTACGATTTAAACCATGCTAATGCACTTCCACTGATGCCAACAAAGTGTTCAAGTCTATGCAAAAGAATGTTGTGGTCAATTGTGTCAAACGCAGCACTAAGATCCAATAACACTAATAGAGAGATACACCCACGATCAGATGATAAGAGCAGATCATTTGTAACTCTAAGGAGAGCAGTTTCAGTACTATGATACGGTCTAAATCCTGACTGGAAATCCTCACATATACCATTTTTCTCTAAGAAGGAATATAATTGTGAGGATACCACCTTTTCTAGTATCTTGGACAGAAAAGGGAGATTCGAGATTGGTCTATAATTAACTAGTTCTCTGGGGTCAAGTTGTGGCTTTTTTATGAGAGGCTTAATAACAGCCAGTTTGAAGGTTTTGGGGACATATCCTAATGACAATGAGGAATTAATAATAGTCAGAAGAGGACCTATGACTTCTGGAAGCACCTCTTTTAAGAGCTTAGATGGTATAGGGTCTAACATACATGTTGTAAGTTTAGATGATTTAACAAGTTTATACAATTCTTCCTCTCCTATAGTAGAGAATGAGTGGAACTGTTCCTCAGGGGGTCTATAGTGCACTGTCTGATGCGAAACTGTAGCTGACGGCTGAATGGTTGCAATTTTATCTCTAATAGTATCGATTTTAGAAGTAAAGTAGTTCATAAAGTCATTACTGCTGTGGTGTTGGGAAATGTCAACACTTGTTGAGGCTTTATTTTTCGTTAATTTAGCCACTGTATTGAATAAATACCTGGGGTTATGTTTGTTTTCTTCTAAAAGAGAAGAAAAGTAATCAGATCTAGCAGTTTTTAATGCTTTTCTGTAGGATATGCTACTTTCCCGCCAAGCAATACGAAATACCTCTAGTTTTGTTTTCCTCCAGCTGCGCTCCATTTTTCGGGCTGCTCTCTTTAGGGTGCGAGTATGCTCATTATACCATGGTGTCAAACTGTTTTCCTTAACCTTTCTTAAGCGTAAAGGAGCAACTAACATTAAAAGCTTTTATTTCAGTAACAAGGACATTTTCAGTTCTGAAACTTACAGTAAGTTATTTTAGCACGATGACCCCTTTTGTATCAAAAGCTCAAGTAAAAGTTGATTTTCAATTCATGAGCCCTTTAAGAAAATAAAAATAATGTGTGTAAAATTATCGTTTTTTTTATCATTTTGAAAGATGCTCAATAAAACTAATCAAAATAAAGGAAAAACTGTGAAATTGTGAGATATTATTGCAGTTTAAAATAAGAAAAGTTTATTTTTATTTTTTTATGTGAGTTATTCCTGGGATGGCAAAGCTGAATTTTCAGCAGCTCTTCATTGTCACATGGTCTTTCAGAAATCATTCTAATACTCTGATTTGATGTTCAATAAACATTTCTTTCTATCAATGTTGAAAACAGTTGTGCTGCTTTTTTTAGGATTCTTTAATGAATAGAAGTTCAAAAGAACAGCATTTATTTGGAATAAAAATCAATATTATAAAATGCCATTATTGTCACCTGTGATTAATTGAATGCACATTTGCTGAAAAAAAAAGTATATATATTAAACAGTAGTGTGCGTTAGAAAATATTACAGCAAAATTGCTGCTAAAATTGACTGAGAAATATGAAGTGAAGTATGTTCAGTGAAATATATTAGATATGCCCTGGCATTTCTATCAAGTCCTGAATCTTTGGTATCGTGACAACCCTAGTGTGGGGTTTTTTTTTTTCATACAAAATTCATATATCACATTGCTAATGCATGCTACAGACCTAAAGCTTATGACATGTGGTGACATCTTTTCCACTCAGATGGTCTGGTTGACTGTATGGATCCGGACTGTTGCACACAGAGCTCTTGTGTAACCAATCCTCTGTGCCGTGGATCACGTGACCCACTTCAGGTTATTCAGCAGAGCCAATCAGAGGTCCAGAAAGTCCCATCCTTTTATGACAGAATCAAGATGGTTGTGGGTAAAGACAGCACTCACATCATACCAGGAATCAACCCATTCAATGCCAGGTACCTCATCTGCCCTGTGCTGTGAGAGACTAAATTACTAAATGTATCATGCGCTGATATTGTATGTATATGTGCAGCCTGGCATCTCTTATTCGAGGTCAGGTTTTGACCTCAGATGGCACTCCTTTGGTGGGCGTCAATGTAACCTTTGTGAAGTACCCCCACTATGGTCACACCATGACCCGCCAGGATGGCACGTGAGTAACTTCACATTATTTAAGCCCCTTTAATGCAGTTGAGTATGTACTGAAATATATCTCCTGCGCTGGCTCTCCCTAGTTTTGATCTGGTGGCCAACGGTGGAGGCTCTCTGACTTTGCATTTTGAGCGGGCTCCGTTTCTGAGTCAGGAACGGACGGTGTGGCTGCCCTGGAATCGCTTCTACGCCATGGACACTGTGGTCCTACGGACGGAAGAAAAAGCCATGGCCAGATGTGACCTGAGTGGTTTTGTCAGGCCTGATCCTGTGGTTCTTCCCTCCCCGCTTTCCTCCTTCTTCAGCTCCAACCCTTCAGAGAAACACATTCTCCCTGAGAGCCAGGTGCCACATTCAACATTTCATTCACTTTCATTTAGGTCATTACATTCTTCCGTTGGCTTTTTATTTGGGTTTTATATTCTCCATTTCTCTCCTTCTTCACTCTTGGCTGGTCTTTTGTTGTTTATCTTAGTTTCCACTCTTGAACTCCTTTTGACTCATTCACATCCTCATACCTTTCTCACAATCACGGTTTCTCTCCCCTGCTCACAGTTCATCTCTTTTATCTCCACTCTAAGGTAGTCTTCTTTTTGATTTGTAGTACTTTTAGAATCCATTAACCCAATTTTCGCTTCCTCTCACTGTCCAGGTGCTTCACGAGCAGGTGGAGATTCCTGGCACCGGTCTTAAACTTTGCTATTTGAGCTCCAGGACCTCAGGCTACCTCTCACTGCTCAAGGTGATCCTGACCCCAGCTCTAGTGCCTCTCAGCCTGGCCAAAGTGCACCTGATGGTGGCCGTCGAGGGTCATCTCCTTCAGAAATGGTTCCATGCATCTCCTAACCTGGCTTACATGTATATCTGGGACAAGACTGATGCCTATAGGCAGAGGGTCCATGGCCTGACTGAGGCTTTGGGTAAGTGGGATTATGGAGTCATGTCAGGAAAACAGGTGTATTTCAACTGTTATCTCGTTGCTTGTCTATGCTATTGTCCTTTACCTAGTGTCTTCTCCTAATTTGAGCTCCAAAACACAGATAGTTCCGTATTTTAATGAGACTGTCTGTCTCTCATCCATTATGGTGTGTGCCAGCAGTAACTTCTTCCTGTGAGCTAATGAATTGTTATGTCTCCGCTCGGTGATGAAGGGTTTAATTAAGATAGCACAGCTTTGCTCTTCCTCTAAGTGTCTTCCTTCTCTGTCATTTTGGCCTTCATTCATCACATTTCTTTCCATCTGTCAATCTCTATAGTGTCTGTGGGGTACGAGTATGAGACGTGTCCCAGTCAGATCCTGTGGGAGAAGAGGACAGCTGTGCTGCAGGGATACGAGCTCAACCCCTCAAACTTGGGCAGCTGGTCTCTAGACAAACACCACATGCTGAATGTCCGCAGCGGTAGGATATGGAAACATCTTCATATATGTTTCTTCAGACTTCAGCTCCATCTTTACTCAAACACACCTTTCTGTAAGTTTCAAGGAAGACTTATTTCACTGGTGTGGTTGAGTTTGGATGCAGCTAAATTCTGCAGTGCAGTGGCCTTTGAGTACCAGTTTTTCCCATCCCTGAATTGGGAGCTGAAAACACACATACACAAATAAATCAATAAATCAATCAATCCCTCCTTAGTCAGGCTAATTACAATAAGCCAAGATGTATTTTCCTATGAGACACTTGTTTTGTGAAATGCAGAAGGGACAGGTCATCCCAGCAGCTGATAGTTCAACAAGCTTCTCCAAGAAAAAAATTCCATTACTGACTCTGTTTGAAATGTTTCGGTATTATAGAACAGAAGTTACTGCATGCTTTTTAACACCTGTTTATCTTCAGGCTTTTGCAGCAACTAAATTTCTCTTTCCAAAGACTTATTCCCTTGCTTTAGGAGATTTGAGGAGGTTTGAGTTAAAAACAACAATTTATTGTGATTGGAGCTTGGCTAGTGGAAAGTCAAATAAGGACATAGAGCTGGAGAGCATGCCAGTGACCTATAAAACAACTCATATTCTGCCTAATATTGCTCTTTTTATGCACATTTGTCATTGCTCATAATTTAATTACTGCATTAGGGTGAAATCCTGTGTGTTTGAGGGGCAAGTCATTTTTTTTTTGTTGTCGTTATTGATGATTATGAGGTCTTTAATGACTGCTGGTTTCACACTATCGATCATGGAACGCAATAAATCTGTCACACTGTAGCAATTGATGCTTTCATTTAAGCATCACATTTGTGCATTTAAAGACCATTAGAAATGTGTCACGTTTGGAATCTCAATCGGTTGCGCTTTAGTGGCAGTGTTTGATTTATTTCACGCAGGCATCCTCCATAAGGGCAGCGGTGAGAATATCTTCCTCTCCCAGCAGCAGCCGCCCATCATCAACAGTATTCTGGGTAATGGCCGAAGACGCAGCATCTCATGCCCGAGCTGCAGTGGGATGGCTGAGGGCAACAAGCTGCTGGCGCCGATGGCTGTGGCCTGTGACGGAGAGGGTAACCTGTACGTGGGTGACCTTAACTTTGTGCGAAGGGTCTATCCGTCCCTCAATACCACGGCTGTACTGGAGCTCAGGTAAAGCTGACAGGATGCACAGCTGACAACATTAAAACAGCATTTGTAGTTAATTTCACCTCTTTAATAACTGAGGTGCATTATTGAGTAGAACAGAATATTCTGCTGAAATAATAAAAGCCTGGAGTTGGTCCAAAAAAAAAATGAAATAAGCAAATCACAAGGCTTAAGGCTTAAATTCCAAGATCCATTGACAGGAAAAGATGTCATAAGAATATAAATAATAATTCAATCTTGTCGTTTGATATTGTTCTGTTAAATCGAGGGTTTCCCATGAGCGTCACAGCTCAGTATGTCAGAAAACCTGCACTGACCACAAAGTCCACAGTTGCTGAAGTTTGATGAAGGATATTAATAAACACTCGACATGCATTGATGAATCATGCACTACTACACCAAGGACATTCATTATGAAAATAAATGAGTTCAGTTTTGACTTAATGTTGTTTTTAACAACTTGAATAGCTTTTACAATAATATGTCTGGATTAATTTATTCAAACCGATGCATTATTTTTCTCTCCTCTTCCCCTGCTCCACGAAGAAATAAAGATTTGAGACACAGGTAATTAAAATTAATGCATAATGCCAATAATATTTATCATGTCTGCATATCTAATTTGCATGCTAATGTGTCTGAAAACTAACATTGTGCAGATGTGTTGTGCTTGTGTCCTGCTCCTTTCTGCAGCTCTTTGTTTGTGGCAGAATTTAAGAATTTTTTTCTTCTTTTCCATCAAAGAGTTTTCTTTTTTTTTTTTTTTTTGAGCTCCAATTACTTTACCAGCAATGAACTATTCACATTTCATCATGTTCGCCAAGGTAACCATGCTGTTTTTCTGAGGATTTTATTAAGAGACATTCTCCCATTTGCCCTATTTCCATAGCAATAATCCAAGCCATAAGTACTACTTGGCAGTGGATCCGGTGTCGGGGTCTTTGTTCCTGTCAGACACCAACTCCCGGCAGATCTACCGCGTTCGCTCTCTGAATGGGGCGAGACCGCTTCTGGATAACGCTCAGGTGGTGGCAGGGACAGGAGAGCAGTGTGTCCCGTTTGATGAGGCTCGCTGTGGTGATGGAGGAAAGGCAGTGGAGGCCACACTAATGAGCCCAAGAGGTGATGATTTTTAAAGGAAATATTCGGTTTTCTTCTTTTCTGTGAGTTGGGAGGGGCTTACACCTTACTACATACTACATCCTTCTTCAGAGTTAGCTTTTACACAAGACAAAGCAGCATTTCAACGCTGTGATGCTTTACAAATACGACAGACGCGTTTTTATTTTCCTTGAACCTAGAAAGCGTCACCATTTAATCCCTTAGACAATTACCGGGTGCTGTCGTTTTCTGTGCTATCTCAGACCTCAGTGACCTGTAATTGTCTAGGCTCCACACATCATTCTTTTAAAGCCCAGCATGGCCACCGATGGGAGGGAAATAAACAGCACAGAAAGTAAAGAGAGATGGTAAGGTTAGCAGACTGCACTCGGAGACCGACTCTGCCTTCTTATCTCAGAATAAAACGCGCTCTGACATGATCACCGTGACAGCGTGAATCAAACTGTAGCAGTCGAGCGGCACAGCGCCTGACGCGTTTCCAGGTCATTGCTCATACACACACAGACTACTAATTATTTTACCTTTAAAGACACCTTTGCGCTCTGGAATATCGGAATGGGTGGAAAATCAGTCAGATACTTGGGGAGCAGTGCAGTTCTTTAGGAGAATCTGCAGTGACATTGACGATACGTTCAAGAAGAAGAGATTTACCATAATTAGACCATTATAACAATGCATAATTCTGGCTTAACTGACCTTTTTAATAGCGGGTGAATGTTTTCTACATTGTTGAAACACATGCAACTTATAGCATGTCTTCATATGAGCTTTATCATGCACCAGTATTGAGTTTCGTCACTGTCCTTTCTTTCATGCAGGTGTTGCATTGGATAAGAACGGCCTGATGTACTTTGTGGATGCTACTATGATACGAAAAGTGGATCAGAATGGTATTATCTCCACTCTGATAAAGACCAATGACCTGACTGCAGTCAGGCCCCTCAGCTGTGACTCCAGCATGGACGTCAGCCAGGTTGTGATTTCTTTCCTCAACTCCTAAAAAGTTGTTGAAATCTGTACTTAAGTGCGGAATTCAGATGCCCTGTAATGTGCATATATGTGTAATGCATCTTATTTGAATTTGTCTGCAGTGTGTGCAAGTTCAAATTCATTTCTTGAATGTCACATACAACTAATCTCAATGGGTATGAAAATGAATCAGCTTCATTTGTCATTTGTTTAGGTCATTTAAGCAATGAAATTTGTGTCCTTGCATAGAAACAATCCATTAAAACTAACAATGTTATTTATTAAGATTGTTTTATGGAATCAGAGAGAGATAATTCATGTATAAGAACATTATTATTATTATTATTTTAATACCAGAAGGAAATCGACTGTCAGAAATAGGAAATGCATTCAGTTTGACCAGAATCAAGGATAAAACAAATCCCCTTTGGGGAATTAAATGCACAGAAAGAGACATATCAGAAGCAAAGGCAGGGAAATCCCACTGGGCAAAGCTGAATTTACACTCTAAGACCACAACTGCTCAGTTATGTTAATGTGCTCTTTTATGTTTCTTAACATTTGTTGTTTCAGGTACGTCTGGAGTGGCCTACAGACCTGGCCATCAACCCTACGGACAACTCTCTGTATGTGCTGGAGAATAACGTCGTCCTGCGTATCTCTGAGAACCGCCAGGTCAGCGTTATTGCAGGGCGGCCCATGCACTGTCAGGTCCCTGGCATTGATCACTCGCTCAGCAAACTAGCCATCCATTCTGCCTTGGAGAGCGCCACAGCCATCGCCATCTCCCACACAGGTGTGCTCTACATTGCTGAAACCGACGAGAAGCGCATCAACCGCATACGGCAAGTGAGCACCAGCGGTGAGATCTCTCTGCTTGCCGGTGCTGCCTCTGAATGCGACTGTAAGAATGACGTCAACTGCAACTGTTTCTCAGGAGATGAAGGCTATGCTGCGGACGCCAGCCTTAATTGTCCCGCTTCTCTAGCTGTGTCACCAGATGGTACCCTGTACATCGCCGACCTGAACAATATCCGTGTACGCTCGGTCCGCAGCAACCGCCCCAATGCCACAGCAAGTGGACAATATGAAGTAGGTTCATCTCTAGAACAGGAGCTATATGTGTTTGGTCCCGACGGCCTTCATAGGCAGACGCTTAGCCTCATCACAGGTTTGGCACTGTATAACTTTACCTACGGGCTGGACGGAGAGTTGGCAGCAATTACCGATGCCTCTAACAATACGCTTCGGGTGAGGAGGGAGGCGTCTGGCTCTGTCAGGCTTGTGCTATTGCCAGAGAACCAGGTGGTAACACTGGGAATGGACCCGGCCGGCAGCCTGCGTTCAGTGTCCGCTCTCAGTCAGGAAGTGGCACAACTCAGTTATTACACGAACACAGAACTTTTAGCCTCCAAGTCAGATGAGACCGGGTGGACAAACTTTTACAAGTGAGTATGAAATGTGCACTGTGTTAATAGAACTTTGAGATAAATGGAAAATCTGGAAATCGTCAAGAAAAATAATGTAAATAAAATAAATAAAAATAAATTCTCGCTAGCCAAAAAAATTCAGGGGGAATTCAATGATAATAACTTACTTTTAAAAATGCCGAAAAGGCTAATAACGACACTGCATCTAGACGTGTTTGGTTGTCGTCTGATTAATAACTGCTGCAATATGCAGTAAAACTCTTTTTAATATTTTTTTATTTTTTTTTTGTCAGACATTGTTTATTGTGCAGTGTTAATAAGGTTATCTATATTAAGCCCAGTATACATAAAAGGAGGCTTGTTTGCAGTGAAATGATTGATATTGAGTTTATTTAAAATGACTTTGATGTTTCAGCGCATTTGGTATTCTTTTAAACTGAGTAGAGAATATAATGCAGATTTTTCAGCAAAAAATGCTGAGTGCAAAAGTTGTGTGACTGTTGCACCCAGAAGTTTGACTTCTGTTTCTAAGCACTGTGCTTTTCAGTTGCCTGGTATCTTCATCTAGTGTCAGAGCAGAGGATGATTTCACAGCACTGCTTTGGTCTTGCTGCCATCTAGTGTCTGTATGCTAGAACTGCTCTAGACATTTAAATAATTGTGTATTTTATTAATAAAACATGTAACAAATTAACTAAAACTAAAACTTAAACTAAAATAAAAAAGAGAATACAAATATATATATATATATATTTTTTTCTAAATATTTATTTACTAAAATAGTATTAAAATAACATTTGTATCAAGCACTTAAAAACTAAAATTATAAATTAATAAAAAATATTTCTGCTGACACTGCTGGCTATTTATTATATTAATATTAGTGAGTTTTGTGTTATATCTCTTCTTCTCAGCTATGACAGTGAGGGTCGTCTAACCAACGTCACATATCCCACTGGTGTGGTGACCAGTCTGCATCGTGAGATGGAGGAGACCATCAATACTGACATGGAGAGCTCAAACAGAGATGATGATGTCACAGTCATCACTAATCTCTCGTCCGTAGAAGCGTCCTACACTGTGGTTCAAGGTACACAAATGCAACACATCTAAAGAACATATCTCAGTCCCGATCTCATGCTGGTTCCCCCTGTTTTCCCTCTAAATCGCATCCATTAAGACCAAAACACACAGCAGGCAGGTTGACAGGGAGGACACATTGTTGAATGTGTGGAGTCCAGCAGAGCAGAGAAATAATCAGTTTATAATTTACTATAGGCCCCTTTAGGGCTTCTTTCTAAAAGCAAAAGCTTGAAGGCTTAAGCTCTTCTCTTTATATCCAGTAGATAATGTGTTGATAGATTGCTTGCTACTTCCTGTAAAGAGTATGCTTTTGCTGTTTACTCAAGACAAATTACATGAAAACCTTACCGTTTGGGTGCCTTCTGCTTGTTAGCAGTGTATCAAAATGCACTTGGATTTTTGTTATGACTTAAAAAATGTACTTGATTGTGTTTTCCAGGTACATTTCTGTGGAAAGCAGCATCTGATTCAATTATAGCTTGTAAATGGAACTAAAGATGTTTGTGCTGCCTTTAGCCAAAGCTGATGCACAATAGACTGTCAGATCAGAATTAATGCTGAAATTAAACGAGGCTTGATTTAGGGAACACTTCATATTAAGTCGCCTTAATACAAACATTAAATACTTAACAGATAAATTATAGTTAAAGTGCATAAATGCCATGAAACAATATTTATATATTTTCAAATGCATTTAACTACCATTTTATCTGTCTGGACTTTTCTGGACTGTAGATGTTAGGATTATGATTTTAAATCAATGAAGCAGTATAAAATAACACTTTTTTTTCACTGTGTATGCATTCAATTGATCAAAAGTAACAATAAAATAATTTATAATTTTACAAAATATATATTTTCTGTGATGGTTTTAAATATTCACATTTAAAATCATCACAGAATCCTTAAAAAAATGTATCACAGTTTCCACAAAAGTATTAAACAGCAAAACATGTTCTAAGATTTATAATATGTAATGTTTTTTGGGCACCAAATCAGAGTATTAGAATGATTTCTGAAGCATCATGTGATCTTCAGTAATGATACTGAAAATTCAGCTTTCCATCACAGGAATAATTTACATTTTAAAATACTTTAAGATAAATAACAATTATTTTAAATGACTGTTTTTGCTGTATTTTGGATTTTTAAAAAATGCATGCTTGATAAGTGCAAGAGACTTCTTTGAAAAAAGTAAAAAAAAAAAAAAGTACCTAAACTTTTAAACGGTAGTGTATTTGAGTACATTCATAAAGAGATGTGAAATATTATATAATGCTTGTTTATAATGTACTATTTAAAGAGTATAATCCTTGTCGACCTATATTCTTTTTTGTCTTTTCACAGACCAAGTGAGAAATAACTATCAGTTGTACCACAACGGCACACTGCGAGTGTCCTATGCTAATGGAATGGGCATCAGCTTTCACATCGAACCGCACATCATTGCAGGATCAGTGAGCCCGACTATCGGGAGACGCAACATCACCCTACCCACTGACAGTGGCCTTAACTCTATCGAGTGGCGCATGAGAAAAGAGCTGACCAAGGGCAAGGTCACAGTGTTTGGCAGGAAGTTGCGCGTAAGCTTGTTTTTTTTACCATTTAAGTCAATTGTCAAGTAAAGTCCATTCCATTTGTGTAGCACTTTTCAAAGCAGCTTTAAGAATGTTAATGTTTATATCTTAACACATTTAGCAGTTTAAAGCAGGGCGATTACATTCTGTGACAAAATAAACAATCATTCAGTTGAGATTTGCTAAGTTAACTGCAATATTTTATGTTTGAATTTAGAGTTTAGATCAGGGGAGCCCCAACTCAGTCCTAGAGGACCAGTGTCCTGCAGAGATTAGCTCCAACTTGCCTCAACTTTCCTGGAAGTTTCTAGTATGACTAGTAAGAGCTTCATTAGCTGGTTCAGGTATGTCTAATTGGGGTAGGAGCTAAACTCTTCAGGACCGAGCGTGGGCACCCCTGGTTTAGATCCTTTAATAAACCTAAAATGTTTTCCTGCAGGTCCACAGCAGAAACCTTCTGTCCATTGACTATGACCGCAACACCAGAACAGAGAAGATCTACGATGACCACCGCAAGTTCACTCTGCGCATCATCTATGACGCCCAGGGCCGACCGGCCACCTGGCTTCCCAGCAGTAGCTTAGCCCTGGTCAATGTGTCTTATTCACCCACCGGCCGATTGGTGGGCTTGCAGAGGGGCAGCATGAGTGAGAAAAGCGAGTTTGACGCATTTGGACGGATCCTGTCCCGAACCTTTGTTGATGGGAAAGTTTGGAGATTCAGCTACATGGACAAAGTGAGTTGATTCTTCACAACCACAATAAAGCACTTGTTTTTCCTATAGTGTTCATGTACATACTAATGTTGTGCACCTTTTTTATTTTTCTCTTTCACACTTCAGTCCATGGTGTTGCTGCTCCAACAGAGTCAGAAACAGTACGTCTTTGATTTTGACACAGCGGGCCGGCTCACGGCGGTCACTATGCCCAGCATGGCCAGACACACTATGGCCACTCATGTGTCTGTTGGCTACATTCGCAACACCTACAACCCCCCTGAGAGCAATGCCACCATTATCCACGACTTCAGCGAGGATGGGCGTCCACGCGCTACATTCTACCTTGGAACGGGTCGGCGTGTGCTCTACAAGTACGGGAGGCTCGGAAAGCTCTCGGAGGTGCTGTATGACGCCACTGCTGTCACCTTTGGCTACGATGAGACAGCAGGAGTGCTAAAAATGGTCAACTTACAGAGCGGAGGCTTCTCTTGCACCATTCGCTATCGCAAACTCGGCCCCCTAGTGGACAAACAGATGTACCGCTTCTCAGAGGAAGGAATGGTTAATGCACGTTTTGACTACACCTATCATGACAACAGCTTCAGGGTGGCCAGCATAAAGCCAGTAATAGGGGAAACCCCGCTTCCTGTGGACCTGTACCGCTATGATGAGATATCCGGTAAAGTCGAACACTTCGGCAAGTTCGGCATCATATACTACGACATCAACCAAATCATCACTACGGCCGTGATGACCCTCAGTAAGCATTTTGATACACATGGCCGCATCAAAGAAGTGCAGTATGAGATCTTCCGCTCGTTGATGTACTGGATGACGGTCCAGTATGACAGTATGGGCCGTGTAATTAAACGCGAACTGAAGATCGGTCCATATGCTAATACTACACAGTACCGCTATGAATACGACGGTGACGGCCAGCTTGTCGGTGTCAAGGTTGATGACTGGTCCACTTGGCGCTACAGCTACGACCTAAATGGGAATCTCCATTTGCTTAACCCCGGTAACAGCGCCCGTCTGCTGCCACTACGCTACGATCTGCGAGACCGAATCACACGGCTCGGCGATATGCAGTATCACCTCGATGAGGATGGCGTGCTTGCACAGAGAGGCTCAGACATATTTGAGTACAATTCCAAAGGACTTCTCGAGCGAGCCTACAGCCGCACAGCTGGGGGTTGGAGCGTCCGCTACCGCTACGATGGCTTGGGCCGCCGTGTCTCCCGTAGAACTAACATAGGCGAGCATCAGCAGTACTTCTACGCCGACTTGAACTACCCCACTCGGGTCACCCATGTTTACAACCACTCGAGAGCTGACATTACCTCCTTCTACTATGATCTGCAGGGTCATCTATTTGCTATGGAGGTCAGCGGTGGGGGGGAATACTATATCGCCTCTGACAATGTAGGCACTCCACTGGCCATCTTCAGCAGCAGTGGGCAGATGGTCAAGCAGATGCAGTACACAGCGTACGGAGAGATCTACCATGATTCCAATCCAGACTTCCAGCTCATAGTGGGATTTCATGGAGGGCTTTATGATCCTCTCACAAAGCTGGTGCACTTCGCTCAGAGAGACTATGACGTGCTGGCAGGAAGATGGATTGCACCTGACCATACATTGTGGCAGAAGATAGGCAAAGAGCCAGCTCCGTTCAACCTGTATATGTTCAAGAACAATAATCCACTCAGCGATATGATTGATGTGAAAAACTATGTGACAGGTGAGAGGTTCTGCTTTGTATTTATGGGCTGAGCTTAGAGGTTTTATATCAATGACTCACATTGGTTTTCTATGACAGCTTGTATTTTTTTTTTCTTTGTTTTGTCTTGCAGATGTGAAGAGTTGGCTGGTCATGTTTGGCTTTCAGCTCAGTAACATCATTCCAGGGTTTCCTAGACACTCGCTTTATTTTGTTGACCCTCCTTATGAGGTTCTTGTCAGTCAGGACTCTGATAACACTCAGGTCAGTTTGATTTGGTAATCATTTTTCAATTAAGATAATTTGCTTTGCCATTTTTATTCTTTTTTTTTTTTTCAAGATTTTCGCTGACCGCATAATGTTTAGAATTATCAAGTTATATTACATGTATGTTTTATTTATGCTATCAGTTTTGTGTATATATATATATATATATATATATATATATATATATATATATATATATATATATATATATATATAAGATATAATATTATATTATACTATTCTTAACCAAAAAATTTTAACACATTTATAAGGACAATTTGCTAAATACTCTTGTCACAAATATGTTCACAACCATTCAAAACTTTTGGTTAACTACTGTTAGACTTTTTTTAAATTAATACTTTTGTTCATCAAGGATGCATTAAATTGATCAAAAGTAAAAGTAATTTATAATGCTACAAAAAACTTCTATTTCAAATAAGTGGTGAACTTTGTACCCCCCCCCCCCCCCCCCCCCCCAAAAAAAAGAGCTAGTTTGACATGTGCGGCTTTTATAATAAGAAAGCCCCAAATTGAACACCATATGCAGCATATGAGAATGATTTGTAAAGGATCATGCGACACTAAAGACTGGAGTAATGATGCTGAAAATTCAACTTTGCCATCACAGGTATAAATTACATTTTAAAATATATTAAAATGGAAAAATAAAATACATTTTTGATTGCAATAATATTTCACAATATTACTGTTTTACTGTATTTTTTTTATCAAATAAATGCAGCCTTGGTGAACATACAAGACTTTTTTCAAAATATTCTCACCAATAAGTCTCACCAACCTCAAACTTTAGCCTTAAAAAAGGCAACAAAACAACAACAAACAAACGTGACAGTTTTAGTGTCAGCATAGTCTAGACAGGATATCTACACTGGACAAACCCACCATTGCAAATCATTTGAACTTTGTTTCAGTACGTCATAAATAAAATAAGACATCAGTTTACTTTCAGGGATTTGTCGTGTCTCGCCCCGCTGCACAGTATCCATTATAGACAGCATCACTAATGCTCTGATGATGATGGTAGACATGGTTATAGTTAGATGCATCATACAGCCGAAAATTGATTGTGACCATATGTATTATATTACTGCTTATTCACTTTTGTCAAGTGTCACTTACTATTCATCTGTTTTACAGCTTTTCACTGGAGTTCAGCATTCAGTGGACAGACACAACCAGGCCTTCATGGTTCTTGAGGGGAGGCGGCTCAACAAACAGCGGCGCACCAAGCGCGACAAGCCCGGTTACTGGTTTGGCACCAGCACGCCTATCGTAGGCAAAGGCATGATGCTCGCTATTAAGGATGGTCATGTATTAACAGACCTGTCCAGCTCAGCTAGCGAAGACAGTCGCAAAATATCACAGATCCTCAGCAACGCCATCTACCTGGACGGCACTCATTACACCATCGATGGTTGGGACTGCCATTTCTTCGTGAAGCTCGGACTAGCTGACAGTGACCTGTTGGCCTTGGGTCTCAGCAGCGGCCACAAGACACTGGAGAGCGGGATCAACGTGACGGTCAGCGGACGCTCCCGTCGGGGTGTCACTATAGAAGTCCACTCCGCTAAACTCACATACAGCATCCGGTACGGGCTGACAGCAGAGGTTCTGGAGAAGGAGCGGAGCCGCCTGCTGGAACAAGCCCATCAGAGGGCGCTGTCTGGAGCCTGGGCCAGGGAGCAACAGCAAGTGCGCGAAGGCAGGGAAGGAGGACGTGTGTGGGCTGAAAATGAGAAGCAGCAACTGTTAGCCATGGGGAAGGTTACGGCTTACGAGGGCTACTACGTGCTCCCAGTAGAGCAGTACCCTGAACTGGCGGACAGCAGCGCTAACATCCAGTTCCTCAAACAGAACGAGATGGGCAGGAGGTAACAGAGTTCAACTGTCGCTGACGCCATGCCGTCTCCTACGGAGAGAAACAACAGAGCGCTGCAGAGACGTTTCCCAAAAATGGAGAACCAACAGCCAGCAGCAAGAACACTATGACCCAATAATGGAAAAACAACGATTTTGTAGTGACTTTTTGACTTTATTGGTCAATATTTTTTTTTTGTCATTTCAGACTGGCTGTGAGTAACAGACGTTATTGTGATGAGTGTGTGATGGCTCACTGCTTTGGTTTTTCATGACTGCATATCAAACTATCACAAAAAACCACAATCAGTTCACCGCACTCTCATGCCGCAGTACCCAATAAAACAGCATCACTTGCTTCCATATGTGTTTGTGAAACTAAACTGGAACATATTCAAAAGGAGCATCAGTGTTTCGACGCCTTCAGTCTCTTTCCTCATGAATTTTCTCGCTATACTTCAATGCAGTGTTCGGTATTAAGGTTTGAATCACACCGTCTGAGGCCGACCTTTCTGATTGGCCTTCTCTGGATGTGTTAACCATCAGCTCACAGAGTCTGTCCTCTTCTGTTCGCAATATATGACAATCACAGGGGCTGATACATTGATCTGAACTGTACATGAGCCAACCGTTTTGTATAATATGTAAGAGATTATTGATTGTCTGAGTTTTTTATTATTCTTTTATTAATTTAACTTCGACTTGACAAGTGTAAACAGATGAAAGTGTAATATATATATAGTTTTTTTTAAAGTCTTTTAAAACTGTGAAACATGTTACACATGTAAAATATTCTCATTGACTTTGGATGTATCAATTCGAAAACATTCCTTCGAGGAAGTGGTTTCATCATTACGTTGTGTGAAAATACATTGCGAGACTCATTGCAGAGGTCGTTTTCTTTAAATATTACGAAAGCTAATGCAGCCGTTGACATGCTTTTCTTGGTGTAGAATCTCTTCTGACTTTGGGAAGTCAGTGTGGATATGAGCTTCAACTAGCAAAGTCGCATTCATTCACCTATGGAAGGAAATTCTTCGGAAATTCCATGAAAATGAAACATTTTTGTTTGTACCTTTTGAATTGGAACGAAAATCTTTAGAGCTTAGCAGAATGATTGTGGTCCATCAGTGCCATTAAAAGACAAATAGTTCCTAATTTCACCATTCACATAATGAAAATAAGATGGTTGTTATTGTCTGTTATTTAATCTAAATATCACCTACTAGTCAGTAGACCAACCTCAATCTCAACGAATTTTTCTGTCCAAATGAAAAAGGTTATTGAAGGGTGAACTTTGATGTCTACAATGTGACTTGGTCTGTTTTTGTTTGTACTTAAGACAAGACAAAGACCAGCCAACACGAACCTATCAAAGTTTCATGAAAACTGCATTTTCTTGTAGATTCCGTCTAACGGACTTAAAACTAGCATAATGCTCTTCATTCATATATAGCAATTTACTCAAGAGTCAGCAGTGCCTTAAAATTCCAACATTGTGAACACATTGAGAACAGTGACTTTTCCTGTTATTCCCTTATCCAGAATTGTAGTTAAAATGCCAGAGAAACTAGAAGTCAATCCCACCAGTTAGGTGGAATGACAAGTCAGTTGAGAACATCAGAAAGTGGTTTGTAAAGATCTCTGTGGATGACAAGGACTGACATAAACCACAAAGTATTCTGACCTTTTGTAAACATTTCTACCAATGAATTGAAACAATATAGTAATTATTAATCATTTGGCTGTTATTTCCGTGAGGTTTCAGAGTGAATGGCCAAAGATCAGACCGGCTGTAGCTGTCATTGTTGACAGTGAGTAAATGGTGAACACAGCTTTTTCTTTAAATAGCCTGTTGCAATGCAGGTGTTAAGTTTACACCCATGGGAACCGCTTCCAGTGAAGTGCTGCACACTGGTGCTGGGGGAAGGGATCACTTATCTCTCGAGATTCTTCTAAGTACATGCTGAAAAACTCAAAACAAACAAGGGATGTCGTCAATTCATAAATGCTTCTTACCAGGAACTTGAGTCTTCTTGACATTTGGCCGCTTTGTGTATTTTAACTAACAAACACCTACATAAGTAAAAAAAAAAAAAAAAAAAAAAAATCCAAAGCTTCAGCAAAGACAAATCAACATATCTAAACCACCAAATTAACATAGTTTAATTCAGTTATCTTTATAGGTTTATTATTTATGAACATGCGTACAACAACCTATCCTAGATTGCAGTCAGTGATGATTTTTGCCTTGATTAAATGAGAGTAGACAAAAGTGTGTTGTCTGTAGTATCTGAGAGGTGGAAAACTTTAGTAGAACAAAATAAAAAGCCAGTGGGATGTGAAGACTGAGAATAATGACTTATTAATCATGCATTTGCAGCTCAGCAAACAATTCCTAAAAGGATTTCCAGTCAATGTTATCTCATTTGTAAATGTATTTTTTTTTTTTTTGGTCTCATATCTTGTTTAAAAAGTTCAAAATATGTGAAAATTAAATGTTCAGAGTGGAATTTTGCCAAATGCTTCACTGGGGCAATATATATATATATATATATATATATATATATATATATATATATATATATATGCTAAATTTTGTTTTTGTTTGTAAAAATACAGCTTATCAGTTTAATATGCTGAAACTATAAATTACTTTCCCCAAAAAGTGTAAACACTGTGGCTCTTTAGTGTTTCTTTTTTTTTTCCCCAAGTCATTATTATTTTTGGGCATCCTACACAAAAAAGCACATTTGAGAAAACAGAAAAAGTGATGACGTCTTATTTCCCATTATTTTATTTAATAGAAACAAACTTTCTCCTTGATTGACATATTAAGACAGATCAAACATTCAAGGCCATATTCGATTATCAAATCTGGTCTATAAACAGGCAAAATTGCAATGTTTGCATTCATTAATAAAGATGGCATCTGGTTTATTTTCAAAAGACAAATAATAAAAGACATTCTGTTTAATATGCTTCTACAAATAAGAGCAATGCATGTAATCAGTCTCTCAGTGCATATCGTGCATCATTAAAGGAATAAAAACTACTGGAAATGAACGCAGTCCATGGAGTTGGACTACTGGAAATGAACGCTACAACCAAAACAGTGCTCTATTTGCTTCGCGATTACTTTTTCAGTAGTCGGACATAAATAAGGATTAAATTGTGGAGTGAAAGATCTTTCCAAATGAAGGAGGGCCTCACAGTGGTTTCTTCATTATCTTAGGTCAACATGTCCCAGAGGCAGCAGCAACACAATGCCGTCCAGCATGCAGTAAGACATGCCTGGTCCCCGGAATCCTCCCGCCTGCCCTGCTCCACAACATACACTGGAGGAAAAACACAGAGATGGAGGAAAACACTGCTCAGAAGGACAGCGCTATGAACTTCGCAAGTCTATTGCAAAGTAGATTATAAATTTCATGTCTTCTCTAGATCATTCTCTGAGGGTCTCCACTGTGTGTGAAAGTCCATTAGACATTTAATTGACACCTAATTAAAATCTAGCTCAATATATATTTATACTTTGAAAACATTTAAAAACCAAGTAAGTCACAGTAACTAAAGAAATTGAATTATGTAACAGCATACAGTAAAAACACACTGTAATCTTCTGACTTCTGATAACCTCCTATTAAACTCGATCAAATTAAAAACAATATAATAATAATAATGCACAAGTGAAGTCATTACATGACCGTTGCAGAAACTATAAGCAACAAACATTTCCACTAACTGTTCTAGCAGTGTTTTGTGTAAATCCATTGACCTCACTGTTGCAAATGAGGATGTTTATGAGGAAGTTAAGAGTGAAACTAACAAATGTGTTCAATGTTACAAGAAATCAAGGATCTTACCAGTGTTTTTAGGAGGTTCCCCATACCCTGGGCCTCCATACTGTGGTTGTGGGTACCCCTGGTATCCCGGCTGCACCGGGTATGGCCCAGGGGGTCCAGGAGGGTAGTTTGGGTAACCAGGGTTGGGCTGGTCAGTATTGACTGGATATCCTTGGTACGGCTGTGCGGGGTATCCCTGAGGAGGGTATCCTGGAGCGGTGGGGCCAGGCCCTGTGTACGGGGGAGGCTGCTCGTAATTCATCTGCACACTGCAATGAAAAAAATAAAAGTTATACAACATGCTTAAGACATGTGACATCAGGTGCACTTTCGGTTCTCTCATCCTCGTAAACTCACAAAATGTATTACTCAGGAGTTATTACAAAATCTTTAAATTATTAAGAAAAAAGGGTTACACTTTATTTTAAGGTGTCCTTGTTACGGGGTAGTTATACATTTAAGTACTGAGTAATAATAATTAACTACATGTACTTCCTATATGGTTAGGGTTGGGATTAGGGTTTGGTTTAGGGTTACTTGCATGTAATTATGCATTATTCATTGTAATTATAATAGTAAGTACATGTAATACGTGTAATAAGGACACCTTAAAATAAAGAAAAAAGTTAAAAAGTGCATTTGTCCTTTTTTGTTTGCTTGTTTTTAACAGCCTATACACGTTTCGGTAACACTTAAGTCAATAGGTAACACCTATTAGTTGCTTATTAGCATGCATATTACTAGATTATTAGCTATGTATTAGAGCTAATTAAGAACATATTAATGCTTTACTCTACCTGACCTTATTCTACATCCCAAATCTTACCCAATACCTAAACCTAACAACTACCTTACTCACTATTAATAAGCAGAAATTTAAGAATTTATTGAGAAAAATGTTGAAGTTAATAGTTAACAAGTGTTACTCATTCTCAAATGTTACCCATGATTCTAGTAGGCTTATTGCAGTTCACTAAAACTAGGCCAAACTAGCATTCATACTGTATATACAATAAAAATAGTAATATTGTAAAGGATTACAAATTAAAGTAACTGTTTTCTACTTTCATATATTTTCAAATGTAATTTATTCCTTTCAGCATCATTACTCAAGTCACATGACCCTTCAGAAATTCTTATTAATATCAATGTGGAACACAGTTTTACTGCTTAATATCTTTTGTGGGGAACTGTGAAATATTTCTCAGGATGAAAAAAATGTATTTGAATAGGACATTTTAACATTATAAACTTTACAGTGGGTAGAAAAATCACTCCACTTTATATATATATATATATATATATATATATATATATATATATATATATATATATATATATATATATATATATATATATATATATATATAAACATTTTGTTGCTTTTTGATGAACAACCTTTTGCTTTAATTACAGCATTTTGTCTGTCGGTATATGTCTCTGTCTCTACTGACTTTGCACATCTGGACAGTCTTTTTTGCAGAACTGCTCAAATTCAATTAAACTTGATGGTGACTGTTTGATTTTCAGTGAGGTTTAATTCTGGCCATGCAAGGACGTTTTCTCCTTCAACCACTGTGTGTTCAGTTTTGCGGTGTGCTTTGGGTCAATGTCATGTTGAAAGATAAACCTTTTCCCCCATTGACAACTTTCTGACAGAGGGCAGCAGATTTTATTTTGCCCATCCGTTTTTCCTTCTATCCTGACAAGTGTCTAGTCTCTTCTGTAGAGAAACACCCACGTAACAGAATATTACCACCTCCATACATTTATTTCTGTATTTCTTGATGTTGAGGCCAAAGAATTGAATTTTAGTCTCATCTTTACATTTATTACATTTATTCATGTAGCTGACGCTTTTACCCAAAGCGACTAACAATTGCTATATATGTCAGAGGTCGCACGCCTCTGGAGCAACTAGGGGTTAAGTGTCTTGCTCAGGGACACATTGGTGTCTCACAGTGGATTCGAACCCGGGTCTCTCACACCAAAGGCTTGTGTCTTATCCACTGCACCAACCCCAGAAGGTGCGTTTTGGCTTTCCCTCAGAAGGTGCGTTTTGGCTTTTTCCTTGCAACCCTCCCATACAAGCCACATTTGTGGAGAATTTGTGATGTTGTTGTCAATTGCATACAATGACCTCTCTTTGTCATAAATTCCTGTAACTGTTTCAGAGCTGCTGTAGGCCTCTCGCTAGTCTCTCCGACCAGTTTCCTTCTGACTCTTTCTTCCAGTTTAGAGCGACGTACCAAATACCTTCCACTTCTAAATAATAAACTAATTCAACCATTCTTTTCTTCCTTGTCAGCATCCGCAGCCATTCCACGATGTGTGTGTGTGATGCTGCTGAAGTAGAACATGCATGCACTGTGCCTCGTTTACAAGCAGAGGAATGCACACACGTGTGTTGTGGTACTCTCGTGAATAGCGGCGGATGCTGACAAGGAAGAGAAGAATTGTTTAATAAACTCTTTATTTGTAGAGATTTAGAGAAAACAAAAATTGTAATACAGATGCAGTCTCCTTGCTCCATTAAATATGATACACTGATCTGAATCAGTGGATGCATCATATTATGTTGAGTCATAATTTCTAAATATCACCTAGTACATGTGCCAAAAACACCTCTTTATATGATCAGTGAATATCAAGCCTAATGAACAGGAATATTCAGTCACCGGAAATGGCATCAGAAATGACAGATACACTTACAACGGCGATGAGTGAACTGAGAGTTTGATCTAGCTGAAGTCAAACAGTGCTGTCCTGCCTCAGTGATGGTAAATTATTAACTTCGTGGCTCTTAATGGAATGAGCTGGTAATGCATTGCTCAAACACAAAGACAATGCTGAATGAAATGTCTGATGCACAGTTAGCAAATCCACTTTAATAAGGCACGTTTCTCTAAAAATCATTGCTGTGAACCTGGACAATATTGTCAGATAATCAGAATTCATTACTGTGTGTTTAACATCTACTTTGAAATCCCACGCATAATTAAACAGGGACATATCCACATCTCATTCTGATCATTTAAGGGCAAATGACTAATCAAGAAGGAGCACAATGCACTCTGATAACTAGCTAGACTAAAATACGCTGACTCTGACAGAAGAGCTGAACAAATGATGGAAAGTCTCAAGTACATCTATTGTTTTTGACCAATGCATTAGCAAGCCTCGCTCTCTATGACAGTGAATGCAGTATATAGTGATACAGAAACTGCAGTAATAATGAGAATCAGGGGACTGCACTGGGTCTGATTCAGTCACAACAACAAGACGATTGTTCACCTGCTGCCAAACCAAGATCAGGATCTCATTCGCTCTAGCGAATAAATGTGCGACACATTACTAAAACAGCAGTTTACACTACAAAAAAAAAACACACAAAAAAAACACTTGAACACTCATTAAATACGTTTGATCTTTCATGACTTACAATAACAGAACAGCGCCAGATCATCATAGAGAAAGACAAAATTATAATTGTTATTATTTATTATAATTGTTATCTATTTTTTGTGCGCCATTCTGTCCATAGGGGAGGGGCGGTAAGATCCTGAAGACCAACCCTACCTTCAGTAGTCAATGTTTGACAGGACAACCAAACAAATCTATTCGCTAGCAAAAGACATTAAATAATATATAGAAATACATAATTAATTAATTAGTAAACGTATATTTTCAGAGAAAAAGAGAAAGTGTTATTTTTTTTTTACCTTTGAAAGAAAAACGAGGTTCTTTTCAGCGAATTGCTCTGATAATTCCTCTGTTTTATTTCAGTCTCAGTGTTGTCTTATTATTTAGTCGCTGAAGTCGGCCATAAACCGCTGAAGCTGCAACCACGAACAAAATTATGCCTCTCGGTTCAGTCGGTACGGATGCGGTGCGGTGATGTCACGTAGACAGCGGCGAACGGGCTCCCATTGGAAAGTTTCACCCGGTAATATCAGCTGACTGCTTATCCAGCACCGCGTGAAGCGCAACCCAGTGGCCCCGCCTCTTTGTGCATACGTCACCACCACACAAGAAATAACATAGTCATCTGTCACGAGGTTTGATAACACAAGTTTAAAAAAATAATGTTTAATCTTTAATATATTTTTAATGATAATATAAGATATTGTAAAATATCATACCCGAGTATCAGAAATGCTCTGATTAATCAAAAAAAATTTAAACATTATTAATTATACCTTGATTACACAATGTCAATTAATAAACATGTCTTTTGACATTTTAAATACATATTACTGTAATTTTATGTAACAGGATTGACTGTTTTTAAAGTTATACAAAATAAATAAAAAACAAAATTGAGAAACTGTGTTAGAAAATGCCTTTTTTAGAGGATTATGCAATTAAAGATCTGTTAGGTTATTTGTTAGGTAAAGGGATCTTATAAAAACCAGCAGGACAAAGGGAATTTTAATAATTTCATCAATTGTGATGGTTAAATTTGAGAAGAGCAAAACAATGGTCATAATTTATATTTACAGAACTTATACAAGTAATAATGAGGCAAGCTTACTGGCATACCTTTTAATCCACAGTATCTTGACCCTGTGCTTGTGGAACAAAGTAATTTCATGTTATAATAGCTACGTTATCTAAATCTACACTATCTGTTTGAAGCCTTATCTGTCCTTAAATGACACTCCTGTTACATAAATAATTTATGCAACGTTTAAAATAATTAAACTTTAATGATCAAGAGAGACAGGCTTGATTTTCTTGGTACTTCATTCATATTGCATTATTTTCTCCTCATCTGCTTTTTATTTTTTTGAAAGGAACAACTAAAAAGGGACGGCAGAAACAGAGGATATCATCAGTTCCTTTATCAAACATTCATGTCTTCAACTTGTCATTTACATAAAGTAATACATTTTAGGAAAGAAACATCAAGTACAGTCGAGGCCAGACTTATTAACCCGCAGTGCAATTCGCAGAGAAACACATAAAGGTGAAATACCTGTTGGCTATAATAAATGTATACTTGAACATCAAACAAAGCTGCTGGACTTGTGAAAAGCGTAGACCTGTTTTAATTCAGGACTGTGAAATAAGATGCATGCTTCAGTGAAATGCTAAACAATTTAAAGATTGTGGCCCTGTTTTCTTCGGGAGTTTGGGGATATAGTTGTTGCCTTAATGAAAGACAGTCTGCCTCCATCGTTTGTCATGCTGGAAGGGCCAGAGGCTGTCCCTTATGGCAGTCTTGAAAGGGGTGGACTCCACACTCAGGCCAAGGAGCTCCAAACGTGAGCACTCTAACTGGGCGTTTTGTGGCCTTTGGGCCCCTGCTCCAGCAGGCTGCTCTGTCATCTACACACACACATACATGTACCAGGTTAATGACCAAAAGTGATCAAAATGGATCATGAGGAAACCAAAGTTAAGAGAAAAGATATGACTTCAAAAAATTTCTTCAACCAGAAGGCAGCATGTTTACATGAACGGACCACATTCTACATATAGCTATAACATGCATATGGTTACAGGCAAGGGTAGGGAATGCACTGCATATACAGTTTGCACTGAATGACAGAGGATATATTAAGGGCATCTTTTCAGCTTTTTGTTTACTCACTGGTATTAGATGACTGCTGGGCAGGTTGAAAGCATCTGCTATTGCACAGGCAATCTCATATTTGGTCATCTGCTCTTTGGCAGAGTAATGGAAGATTCCACGGAGTGAAGAGTCCTGAGGGCAACAGAAACATGATGTACTGAAACGAGTGGTTAAGGTGATTCTGGACTTAACTATATCCAGTAGATCATACATCGTGGATCTTCTCCACAGAGACACCAGTAGTTACTTTGGTGACATTTCGTTTAATCCAGCTCTTGACCTAAACTGAGCTTGACACCCCTGCTGTAAAGGCTCACCTGAAGGGCTCTCTCAGCCATGTTCCGGCAGACACGAGCTACATCATTAGTGTAAGTGGGGAAGCGTTGCTGACAGTGGTCTATGGTGCAGCTCTCAGCTCCCTCCTGAACACGGTCCCACAACACGGTCACTGCGCTCTCTTCAACCTTCTCCACCTCTCCAAACAGAATGGGCACTCGTAGTACAGCTGCACCTGCTCAGAGCAACAGACAAAAAACAGAGATTGTTTTTAAAAGGGAATATACATTTTATGCTCTCCTAATAATATACAGTAGCAGGCTTACCTCTATAAATGACAGACAATAAAGCCTACTGTATCTTATTTGATTTGCAAATATTCAAGGCCTCTAAATTAACAAAATGATCAAAACTTTGCTGAAAAAACATGTTGAACACAATTTACTGATTATTATTTTTTTACCGATGTTGCCCAGATCCAGATCCTTTCAGATGTGGTTGAAAAACATCATACCTGGGCAGTGTCTGAGAATCTCCCTTTCGCCTTCTAGCTTGGACTTCCCATACAAATTCAAAGGATTGGGAGCATCGTTTTCTCCATAGGGAGGATTACGTCCATCAAAAACGTAATCTGTGCTGATGTAGATGAGGAAGATACCACCTGTGGGAAATGATTATGAACTTTACTGAGCAAATGTGCATTTTTAACTATATAGAATACAGATTTGTCACACTACTAACCTGCTTCTTTGGCCAGAGAAGCACAAGCATGCACATTCAGGTTCATGGCTGCTTCAGTATGACGCTCCACCACATCTGGCCTCCTCTCAGCAGCACAGTGCACAATAACATGAGGCTGACATTCACAAAACAAAGAAATTACTTATGACACATCAAACATGTACCTTGTGAATAAATATTGCAAATAATAATAATAAATGTGATATTGGTAGAAGAATAGTAGTGGGTGATCTTACTGGTTAGGGTAATGAGTTACCTGAAACCCCTGAATGGCCCCTCGCACTGCGTCTTCATCCAGGAGATTACACTTCAGGAAATAAGGCCGGGCACGGTTGTACCCCGACCCCAAAGCATCCCAGTCATTGTTCTTGAACTCTTTGTAAACAGCACGGCCCAGTAGACCCGTGGCGCCAGTCACAAGCACACGCCGGTATGGAGTGTACACTTCATCCTAAATGACAGAACCAAGTACATTTACCCTATAAGTATGCATACACAGCTATGTTTTGCACATTTTCATTTTAAGAGGTCAGATGTTCAATAAACATTTAGATAATATTTTTAAGATGTTTGAGGCTTAGAATGTATGTGAAACTACTTTGTTTATTAGATGTTTGTAGTAGACAGATTATTTCCAGATGAAGCAATCTGGGTGAGTGGCATGTTTATTAATTTATAACTGTTGGACAAATCCATTAATGCAACACGTTTCACAACACTTATGTTCCTTGTATCTGTTGGATGTTTGTAGTAGACAACATATGCAATCGGGGTGTTTAGCATGTTTTTTAATACTCGATTCTTGGAAAAGTTAATAAATTGGATGCATTTTATAACGCATGCGATTGTTGAGTGAGTCTATGAGATGGTTTGATTTATTTATATATTTTAAATCCTTGATAGAACGATATCAAGTCAGAGATGTGATTGACAGACTAAGAACCAATGAGAGTCGTCCCTCACAGACTCTGGACAAGCCCCTACAACATCATTCGCAGTTGATATCAATTCGCGGGCTCTAATGACGACTGAAGGAAAAAAACATTGTCGATGAGTAACGTTTTTTGTGTGCCCACACTGCAAAGTGCAAACAGCAAAACAATCGAAGATAGGTAAGATATTACAACGTTTTTGAGAAGTTGAGAAGTATCTATCGTCGTGTACGAGCTGTATTAGTGAAGTTAAAGTTTAGTGGAGTTTAAGTGGAGTTCGTGATACTAGACGACAATTTACCTCAGATGTTGGATAGTCACTTATTTCAGTGTGTGAGGTAACTTATAAAGACATTGTCTTTGTAATTGAAATAAGCCATGTTGGTTGTTATTGTAAGAAGGAATTCCACTTTTTGGACCAAGAACTGGACGCATACATTAGTGTATTTATATTTGTATGACGATACAGAAATTGCCTTGGAACGTTACATTACATTGGTGTTAAACTAGCATCATTTTCAGCCTCATGCATGCAAACGCCCCTAGCCTTTCACAACCAGCTTTCTTTAACCCTCTAAATAATAATAATAATAATAATAAAATAAAAAATAGAAAGAACCTTTTTAATACAATTGTCGTATTCGTCATTTATATGATTTGCAGACGCTTGAAACCTGCAGCCTCACAAGCCCACACTCGAAATATCTCGATGCTGAAGCTGCTGCGCTCAGGTGTTTATTTAAAAAGCCGCTGAAGCGCCACCCTCAGGACATTTTGTGAATTTTTGGTTGTAGAAAGTTCTCTCATTATATATGCTCACAGTCTATTTACACACGTTATTGGCATAGATGATATATATGCTCTTGACAGACATGCATTTTTAATTACATTTTAATTATTTAAGCTGAATTTGAACAGATGCAGCTTGGTTTTCCATTGTTTTATATCTGCACATTTAGAGTTTAATACTGAAACCACTCATCTATAATATAGATCAGTGAATTCAACTCTAAATCAACTGACTTACATGGGATTTACCACCAGATGGCTTAAATGGCACTGTACACATCATCACCACACATCAGTTTTTATATCCCAAAAATGAAAAATATCGTAATGAGCATTATCTGTAAAAAAAAATTTCAGGTAGCGCTCATATTCCTTATAGTTTTTAAAGTGCTGGTAACCAATTAAAATTCCCAAAAAACAATTATTCAGTTGCGTTTATTTGCTCGCTACTGAATCTTAACTATGCTATAACAATAACACGATTTGTATTTCTTTTTGTGTTAAACAAGAAAGTTATACAGTACGTGTCGCCTTGGATTATAAGGTATTCATTTTAATTAAAGTAGCTTTTGGCTTATATACCATGGAGGTGCATCTTTAGAAAAGGATCAAACGGTCTTACCTGAACAAGCTCAACGTGCCCGGGTTTAAAATGTATCTGAAGCTCTTTATCTCTGATACTCATTTCAGTGTGGCTACAGTTATCATATCCTGGAGGAGAGACCTCTATTTCTAATGCTCCACTCAATCCTTAAACCCTTTTGGAACGGCTGGCTCGTGCTGTCAAATTAGGCCCACGTCCGGTTTGATCTATAGAGCATACGCACGCAAGGCTGACACCTGTTTATGTTCTGGAGATTAGTGAATCTCTATGCCATCCGTGTAGCGTAAACAGCAGCTTTTTTCAAAACAAAGAAAAGTTTTCTAGCGCATCATAGCTGCGCACTTTTGCGCAGTCCATATGCAGCTGAGATTCGCGTTAGTAGCCGTTTCATCCACAAAGTCTTGCGGTATCTAAGACTATCGTCAATATCACATTGCGGCATATTCGCAAATGAATATGTATATGAATGACAAAATAGTGAAACACTCTATAGGAGTAAAACTTGAAAACAGATTAATGGCAGAATAAGAACTAGTTCCTCGAAACAGACCGAAGTCCGCCGATACAAAGCTAATGTTTCCAAACAGCTTGAAATCGTACAAATTTCGTAATCACTCAGAAACGCAGATTTCTATAAAGTGAACGACGTTTTAATAAACCATTTACCAAAGAATGGAATTAACTGTTTTAATAGCTTCTTACAGAGATCTAGCTTAACATTTCTAAAGAACAAACATTAAAGGCTACATTAAACCACACAAATGCAATTTAAATCCGTTTAAAATGTACCTGATCGTCCCCGTAGTTAAAACCAGGCATATTTGGAATATATGCAGGTGTAGTGTGAAGCCTTTAGCATGAAAATGTTATTTCAAGTCCTTGTTCTGCAGCTACAATAGTGATTTCAGTATAAAAGTCCTAGTCCGTGTTTGTATAGAAGTCCCAACTTTTTATTTTCTATTTGTTTACTAATTGTTTTTTTTAGTAGAAGATCTGGTTTTATCGGAGTTAAATTAAGTAATAAACAAAAAAATTATATTTACAACACTATTCAAACCCCATACCCCCCCCCCCCCCCCCCCATTTTTTGCTTTTTTTTTTGCTTTTTTTAAGGGATAGGATGGGAAGCAGTAGCAATTTTATTTATTTATTTTTACTGGTTGACATTATATTTGTATGTTTAAAATGTTTGTAATCTGTGTATTTAACTGGTTTTTCTTAGGAGGGGAAAAAGGTTGTTTCCAGCTTTTTTTTTTTTTTTGCTTTTTTCAAGGAACGGGTGGGGAAGGGTTTAGCAAGGTTTATCTTTGTTCTTTTTTTTTACTGGTTGACATTTATATTTGTATGTTTCTAATCTGTCTACTTAACTGGTCTTTCTTAGGTGGAAAAAAAAGTTGTTTCCGCCCGGTTTCGAACCGGGGACCTTTCGCGTGTTAGGCGAACGTGATAACCACTACACTACGGAAACCTCATGCAAGGACTCATGGGTAATATGTTTTTTTTTTTGTCTGTTTTTTTCCTGTCCAACCACCCTACATAACACTAGATTGTGATAGACTTATTCTGACCAAGGCTGCATTTATTTGATCAAAAATATCATATTTTGTGATATTAACCCTATTTGAATATATTTTACAATATAATTTATTCCTGATTAAAAACTGTAGTTTCAGCATCCAGTACTCCAGTCTTCGATGTGACATGATCCTTCAGAAATCATTCTAATGAATTCAAAATAAGTCTTTTACACCAGTCATTACACCTGATATTTGAGCCGCTGAAGATGTAGTAGATTACCATTGTTTTTGAAGGGAATTCACCCTTAAAATGCTAAAAATGCATTAATGTTCACCCTAATCATTTGTGATACAGTTTCACTTACAGCGATGTGAATAAAATTATTTTAATGAATCTTTGCAATTCCTACTAATAACATGCTGTTAGCAAGTTTCGCGGTTAAATGCGGTTATAGTACGCGGTCTCACATATAGGGCTCGCATTAGCATTTAAGGCAACATGCCAAAAATTTTTTAATTTCTGTAGAGCTGTTTTTGACCATAAATTTCGTTTTTTTATACTACCATTTGAGAAATTTTAACCAACGTATGTTATAGAATTTTCACCCGAAGGAGTCATATCAACTTGTGGAAAATGGCCAATCCGATGACCCCTTTAAGAGACTTAAGTACAAACATATAAAAATATTAATGTTTTAAAACTTTTGACAGGTATTTTACTTTTTAATGTATTAGTAAAGGTAGGCAGTAAAACAAAACGTTAGGTAGAACACTTAAGGATGTTTTAGTGCAAGAAAAAGTAGTTGTTTCCGCCCGGTTTCGAACCGGGGACCTTTCGCGTGTGAGGCGAACGTGATAACCACTACACTACGGAAACTACATGTTCAAGGTGCTGTGCATATTACCATATATGCATATGATACATGTATGAAAACAGTAAATAATTGACTTGTATTTTGAAGTGTATTATAACTACACATGGAGTAATAGTCAGGGAACTACTAACCTTTTCCACTGGTGGCACTTGCGCTACTAACTTTTTCAGTTACTGGCACAAAACATGATTTGGTCGCACAAATTATTTATAGGAAGCCGCTCTGGACAATAATGAAACTGTATTGCATACAGATGTGCTTTTTATTTTACTTGCCATCTTTTAAACCACATGCCGCCTTGTTTTATTTCTTACAGTACACACAGTGCATTGCTCCGTCTTGTAGCTGGGGTTAGAAGGGCCCTGGTGCAGGTTGTCCAGTGGGGCCCTATCTGAAATTGTTTAATTTGTACTGTATGTTCATTCTATTTATTTATGTGTGCTATTTACCCAATGGTTACGTTTTTTAAGTTTGTAGGTGTCCAGAGACTAATTTAAAATAGCACGGCATAGTCTACACTGTAAAATAAAAATACAGTCAAACCAAAATGTATTCAGACACCTTCAACATTTCTCACATTACCACAGTTTATTTGCTATAGTTTAGAAATTGGTAATAAAATATGACAAGAACTCAAGAGTTAAACTGTGTCAGAACAAATTCATCTTGATAATGTCAGATAACTTTCATAGAAAGATATGTAATGGAATCAAACAAAACTTCAGACAGCTGTCAGTATGACAATATTTACACAAATATCCATACTTTGTTGAACAGTTACCAAGCAAGCAATGCTTAATTTTGTTCAGTCTGTGGTGTGAAAAGGTTGAATTAGCAATTAAAGAAAGAAACACTAAAGAAAAACATGGTCAGGTCCCTAATAAAATATATATATTTTAAAATCAATTTCACTGGTAGTCTACCAGTTTGTTCATTCAGGTTCAGGAGGACGCGAACGTCCTGAAGGAGAGCTGGATTCAGTGTTGTTGTCTGTGAGACGCGGCTCTCTCATGCACACCGAACACAGAGCGCGAGTAACCAGCTACTCAGTTCAGCTTTCCCGCATCTTTGAATGCTTTATACTCTTTTGAATGTTTAAATGGGCAAGCGAAGTTGATATGTTAAATGATCAAAGCATGTTATAAAATGTATTCTTAAAACACACATTTCTGTTTTAATAAATTATCATATTAAATCATAGCCTAACACAAAAGTAGATACAAAAATAATCAGTGATACATTTGCGACCCCATAAAAATTTGGGTCGCAATGGCGTTTCAAAAGGTCGGATATGCGACCATTTTGGTCGCAGTGTAGTACCCTGTTAGTAGTAAGCCACTGATTTAATTTGATTAATATTTTCTACATTTATAAAACATCCATTCTACTAGGAATTTTAACACACTAAGGCCATAAAGATACTTTACACTTGTAGAATATTTGGCTATAACTCTTATCAGTAGTGTTTTATTACTGTGGCAGTAACAGACCTCAGTACTCAAGGGGGCGGTAGAGTTCAAAGAGTTGTTTTTGATATGATTTTATTCAAGATGTGGTGTTATTAAGGTAGTATAAACATTTCAAATTCAACTAACTTGTTTATCAAATCTGACACATTTGGCAGCACAACACATTACACTGATTTGTATAGCTTGAAACATTTGCATTGTTGTATTTGAATGTTAAATATTTCTCTTAAAAAAAAAACTGCTTTAATTAAACATTTCCATCTTTTACAAAATTAAAAAAAAACAGTGAGGGGGAAAACAACAACATAAAACACAGTGCATGGTATTCAGACAATAAATCATACAAGCCTTTAAATGTAAAAAATATAAATTTTATTTACACAAACTTTGTATAATGCTCATTGAGGATGCAGACAACCTCACAAAAACAATGAATAAAAGACCAAAGTTGTTTGAGTTTATGAGGGATCTTATAAAAAAATAGACTTACAATGACAACTTTACATGATATCAGTTATTTTACTTTTTTCCACCTCTCCACTGGTGTATTACAGTGAGAAATGGAACAAAAGACAGTAAGCTGTTTCCTGTTGACCAAGTGTAAAGAGCTTCCCAAGTACAGATTTGTCCATATGTACACCAGTACAAATCCAGTGCAACGTCCACATTGCGTTTCTCCCTGTAGTACAGGTGAGCCCTTCCGTTAGAGCCCTTCTGGCAAAGCATACTCCCTCCATATATCCCATTCAGTGTCATTTAGGGATGAGATGGGTGCTTGGCTTTGTCCCCCTCCCCTGAAGCTTCTTCTTTTAATAGAAAAAATTTAGCAAAGAATGGATGGGGTCGGTTGTTTCAAATGAAGCCCGGGACAGTAAGACAGCCATTGAAGAATTGATCATTTGGAGACACATTGGCCAGGGTGTTAAAAAGTTCAGGGTTATGTTCTCTTCTTTAGAACTAGAGCAGCATTCTCTGTGCATCCACAAGCATTGAGTTCATGTATCTCATGTATGTATATTATCAGTACAGTCTCAGTACCTATGATGCTCGCTTCATTGCTTTTCTACACTTGTTATTGTGGCAGTGGAGAGCCTCTCTTTTGTTAATGCAGCGATACAGATATTATTTTTAAAAGGGCTCCCATATAAAAACCCAATTTATTAAATAAGTTGGGAGAAAAAGCTCATTTTACTTGCAAAATATATATCAATATGTACAAACTCCATGCTCCACGTTAGTCATTACTGCAAAAAAAAAGCAATAGGAGAAAACTGTTAGATGACACAAAAAGGAAGCGGTCACTGCAGTCATAATGCAAAATCCTCATTATTATGGTGGGGAAACTAGTAGGACTCATAGCTTTTTCACATCACATATATAACTATACCTTATGCCAGCATCCTGGTATGGGCAGCCCATCACGGCCCTACAAATAAAGAGAAGGAAATCAATGATTTCCAACAGCTCTTACTGATGAAGTAGGGAGGAATGCGGTGATCACACATGAAACCTGCCACCAATGATTGTGTGAGACTAAAGGAAGCACTCTAAAGCCCAAAGTATACTTCGTTTTTTTTTTGTCCAGTGTTGTGCTCTATTTTCTCCAAAATGTATTACCCATAAAAATATATTTTTCTAACTAAATTTTTTAAACTAAATTTGCAGCTGTCTCATAACTCTCTCAAACAAAGCTTTTGCCAATGCTGGTATCTGCTGTTGCTGCAGTCTCCAGTAATTTGTTATTGTTGTTCCATCTCTTTAATTTAGCTTTCACTGTGAAACAACGGCCCAACTGATTAGTGCAAAACAAATTGTGTATGTTTAAAAACCGAAGTATATATTGGACTTTACCCACAGAGGAACACCTCTGGCAGTAAATACCAACAGCACATATTCACAATGTCACACTAATTACAGCTCAGATGAACAAGATCACAATGCCAGGTGGGTATTATTATTTATTTCATGTGACCTATAATCTCATAGGGCAAGGCATAGATTCAGTGCACTTATATTGTAGTTAGAATTAGAGATTTTATGTTTTCTGGATGGTCAACTAGTCCACTGTACATTATGGAAGCATATGGGTAGCATTATTCAATTTGGGATGTAATATGCAAAATGACAATGCAATATGTAAAATGGCAATGTATTTCTGTATTTACATTTTCATTTTCCAATACATTTGTGCAACGTTTGGTGCAAAATTAAAATGAAAATTAAATAACATAAGTTTAATTTGCCATTTCATACACCAGTTTTAACATGTAAAATGAATATTAATTTTAACGCTTTATAAGTTGCAAAATTAAAATGAAAATGTATTACGGAAATGATTAGGGAAATGATTACGGAAACACCTTCAAGCAAAAACTGTGGCAAAATGATCATTTAAATGCTATTTTTCTTAAATGCATTAACACTCACAGTCAAGACACTTACGATTGCATTTTCATTTAATGACACGCAATGAATGTAGCAAAATTCAAAGTGCACATTGAAAATGCATTCCGAGCCGATCACATCTCCGCCCCCTCCCGCCCTGTCAATCACTGCGTGAACAAGGCAGGGCTTACAGAAGGTCAAGAGACTCAAGTGAGAGAAAATGGACAAGACAGTTGGCCCGTGTACATTTTGATCATTTCGGTTTATGGCTTCAATATTTCATTCGCACTTGTGGGCGGAGCTGAAACGCTGCTTTCATCTGATTGGTCGAATCGCTCCACTTTCAGCTTGGTCTTTTTATTGTTTCAGGCAGAATAAGAGTCAGTGCGAGTGAAGCAGTGTAATGTCTGAAACCACCACTCACTGTTAATTAGCGAAATATTTGAATCAGATGTAGCTGGGCACATAATTTGTGCTGCTGAGACCTGCAAGAGACCCCATTAAATTATTGTATGAATATTGTCCCACTGATAAATACAGTGCAAATAGTTCTGTCTCCTTGGATAACGGTGAAGTGGAAATAAATATAGTTAAATTTATGAAATTAAATTAAATAGGATTTTTTGGAAAGGTAAGTCTGGCCAAGCAACACGAGTCAGACGAGTCTGAAGATCTGAGCTGAATTGGATGAAACATTTAAGTTCTAGCCTGTATCAATTACTCTCATAATAAATAATAATAATAATGTTAACTGTATTTTTCGGTATAAGTTGCATCAGTCCAAAAATACGTCATGACGAGGAAAAAAAACATATATAAGTCGCACTGGACTATAAGTCGCATTTATTCAGGACCAAGAGAAAACATTACCATCTACAGCCGCGAGAGGGCGCTCTGGGGTAGGTTACAGGAGCACTGAGCAGCATGAGCACTGAGCAGCATAGAGCTAATTTTACTATTTTTATTTAGAAATTTAACTATATTATTTTTTACAATTATTTATTAATGTCACACACACACATACCTAGTGCCTTATGACTAAAAAGATGAGAGTGGTAAATGTTACAGACATGGAACTGTTCAGTCTATTATTGATTTTTATTTCCACTTCACTTTTATCCAAAGAGAGAGAACTATTTGCACTGTATTTATCAGTGGGACAATATTCATACAATACTACAACCTAGAAATAATTTGCAGGTCTCAACAGCACGAATTATGTGCCCAGCTACATCTGATTCAAATATTACGCTAATGAACAGTGAGCGGTGGTTTCAGACATTACAGTGCTTCACTCGCACTGACTCTTATTCTGCCTGAAAGAATAAAAAGACCGAGCTGAAGGCGGAGCGATTCGACCAATCAGATGAAAGCAGCGTTTCAGCTACGCCCACAAGTGCGAATGAAATATTGAAGCCATAAACCGAAATGATCAAAACGTACACGGGCCAACTGTCTTGTCCATTTTCTCTCACTCGAGTCTCTTGACCTTCTGTAAGCCCGCCTTGTTCAAGCAGTGATTGACAGGGCGGGAGGGGGCGGAGATGTGATCGGCTCGGAATGCATTTTCAATGTGCACTTTGAATTTTGCTACATTCATTGCGGGTCATTGAATGAAAATGCAATCGTAAGTGTCTTGACTGTGAGTGTTAATGCATTTAAGAAAAATAGCATTTAAATGATCATTTTGCCACAGTTTTTGCTTGAACATGTTAGACATGTCTAATTATTTTCCTTTAATACATTTTCATTTAAATTTTGCAACTTATAAAGCGTTAAAATTAATATTCATTTTACATAATAAAACTGGTGTAGGAAATTGCAAATTAAAATTATGTAATTTAATTTTCATTTTCATTTTGCACCAAACGTTGCACAAATGTATTGGAAAATGTAAATGTAAATACAGAAATGCATTGCCATTTTACATATTACATTGTCATTTTGCATATTACATCCCAAATTGAATAATGCTACCCATATGCTTCCATAGTACATGAACCAACAAGTTAGTGATTAGTGAGACTGAAAAATATGGATTATTATTTTTCTTTCTTGTCTTAATTTCTCCTGATCTCAACATAATAATTGCTGTTTTCTCGTTAACATGACTATCATGATATTTTTGTATCTTCCTGTTATTGTAGTAACAAATGCAACTTTCACAAGCATCTGATCGACAGATAAACTGCGCATTAATGTTGTGAATATTTCAGCAAAAAGTTTGCTTTACTTAATAATATTGTCTACACTAAATAAATAAATATAGGCTTCTCACTTAATGAAATTATACAAATTATATTAAAATACCCCAGACAACATAGCTCCCAGGATTATTCGGGTACTCAAACCTCTCCACCACAATAAGGTGACAGTTCAAGGAGAGGTCTATATGCTCCTGGTAGGGTTTCCCAAGGCCAACAGGTCCTTGGTGACGGGCCAGACTAAGAACAGTTCACAAACCCCTTATGTCAAAATTTAAATCAAGGACTGTGACGTCGCCCGGCATGGCGCAGTCGGGGCCCCACCCTGGAGCCAGGCCTGGGGTTGGGGCTCGTATGCGAGCTCCTGGTGGCCGGGCCTTCCCCCATGGGGTCTGGGCGCGCTCAGCCCGAAGGAGTGATGTGGGGCCGCCCTCCTGTGGGCTCACCACCTGCAGGAGGGAGCGTAAGGGGCCGGTGCATAGTGGATCAGGCGACAGTCGTAGGTGAGACCCCCGACGACCCGATCTCTGGACATGGAATCTGGCTTTAGGGACGTGGAATGTCACCTCGTTGGCGGGGAAGGAGCCTGAGCTTGTGCGGGAGGTCGAGAGGTACCGACTAGAGATAGTCGGGCACACCTCTACGCACAGCTTAGGCTCTTGAACCCCACTTCTTAAGAGAGGCTGGACTCTCTACCACTCTGGAGTTGCCCATGGTGAGAGGCGGAGGGCTGTGTGGAGTGGGTTTGCTAATAGTCCCCCAGCTCAGCCGCCATGTGTTGGAGTTCACCCCGGTGAACGAGAGGGTCGCTTCCCTGCGCCTTCGAGTCGGGGATAGGTCTCTCACTGTCGTTTGTGCCTACGGGCCGACCGGCATTGCGGACTACCCGGCCCTCTTGGAGTCTCTGGGAGGGGTGCTGGAAAATGCTCCGACTGGAGACTCCGTCGTTCTACTGGGGGACTTCGACGCTCATGTGGGCAGTGACAGTGACACCTAGAGGGGCGTGATTGGGAGGAACGGCCCCCCTGACCTGAACCAGAGCGGTGTTCTGTTATTGGATTTCTGTGCTAACCTCGGTTTGTCCCTAACAAACACCATGTTCTCCCCCTCCATTGTCGCTGCGGCTGCTCGGAGCTGTGGCCGTAATGTCGAGGCGGCAATCCCCGAACCCGGTGGTGGACACCGGAAGTAAGGGATGTTGTCAAGCTGAAGAAGGAGTCCTATCGGGCCTGGATGGCTTGTGGGACTCCAGAGGCAGCTGACAGGTCAAGCGGACTGAGGAGGAGCACTCGTCCATCACCCGGGCTGAAGTCATCGAGGTAGTTAAAAAGCTCCTCGGTGGCAAGGCACCGGGGGTGGATGAGATCTGCCCCGAGTACCTCAAGTCTCTGGATGTTGTGGGGCTGTCTTGGCTGACACGCCTCTGCAACATCGCATGGCGGTTGGGGACAGTACCTCTGGACTGGCAGACTGGGGTGGTGGTCCCTCTTTTCATAAAGGGGTACCGGAGAGTGTGTTCCAACTATAGGGGGATCACACTTCTCAGCCTCCCTGGGAAAGTCTATGCCAGGGTAATGGAGAGGAGAATTCGGCCGATAGTGGAACCTTGGATTCAGGAGGAACAGTGTGGTTTTCGTCCCGGTCATGGAACACTGGACCAGCTCTATACCCTTTCCAGGGTGCTGGAGGGATCATGGGAGTTTGCCCAACCAGTCCACATGTGTTTTGTGGATTTGGAGAAGGCATTCGACTGTGTTCCTCGCGACAACCTGTGGAGGGTGCTCCGGGAGTATGGGGTCGGCGGCTCCCTACTTAGGGCTGTTCGGTCTCCATACGACCGGAGCAAGAGCTTGGTTCGCATTGCCGGCAGTAAGTCAGACCTGTTCCCGGTGCATGTTGGACTCTGGCAGAGCTGCCCTTTGTCACCGGTTCTGTTCATAATTTTTATGAACAGAATTTCTAGGTGCAGCCAAGGGCTGGAGAGTGTCCAGTTTGGGGACCATTCGATTTCGTCACTGCTTTTTGCGGATGATGTTGTCGTGTTGGCCTCCTCAGACCAGGACCTTCAGCGTGCACTGGGACGGTTTGCATCCGAGTGTGAATCGGCTGGGATGAGAATCAGCACCTCCAAGTCCGAGGCCATGGTTCTCAGTCGGAAAAGGTGGCTTGCCCACTTCAGGTTGGTGGAGAGTTCCTGCCCCTCAAGTGGAGGAGTTCAGGTATCTTGGGGTCTTGTTCACGAGTGAGGGAAGGATGGAACGTGAGATTGACAGACGGATCGGTGCAGCTTCTGCAGTAATGCGGTCGCTGTATCGATCTGTCGTGGTGAAGAAGGAGCTGACTGTAAGGCAAAGCTCTCGATTTACCAGTCAATCTACGTTCCTACTCTCACCTATGGTATGAGCTGTGGGTCATGACCGAAAGGACAAGATCCCGGATACAGGCAGCCGAAATGAGCTTTCTCCGTCGGGTGGCTGGGCGCTCCCTTAGAGATAGGGTGAGAAGCTCGGTCACTCGGAAGGAGATCAGAGTAGAGCCGTTGCTCCTCCACATCGAGAGGAGCCAGCTGAGGTGGCTCGGGCATCTATTACGGATGCCTCCTGGACGCCTTCCCAGGGAGGTGTTCCAGGCACGTCTCACCGGGAGGAGGCCCTGGGGAAGACCTAGGACACGCTGGAGGGACTATGTCTCCCAGCTGGCCTTGGAACGCCTCGGGGTCCCCCCGGAAGAGCTGGAAAAAGTGGCTAGGGAGAGGGAAGCCTGGGCGTCTCTGCTTAGACTGTTGCCCCCGCGACCAGGCCCTGGATAAGCGGAAGATGATGGATGGATGGATATTAAAATACAATCTTTTTTTAAATCGAGTACTCTAATGGAATCACCTATTGTGAGTCTGAGTTAATTATATAATGTTCATCTGGGAGCAATGTGCACCATTCAGATTTATAAGGTAAATCATTTACAAACTTCCACCAACACAGTAGAATACATAATCTTTCCAAATATGCTAAATGTTTTGTTCAATAAAACAATGCGATTACTTGCTTTTGATATTTTATTTGAACCAATTGTTATTCCTACTATGTAATTTAAGTCATTTTAAAGTCTATTGTTCACCTAGGTCTATTTTTATTACCACAGAAAATATCAGATTACTCAGTTAATCATCAGAATAATCGACTGATAACTTGATTACCAAAATAATCGTTAGTGACAGCCCTATTATGAATAAAATTAATATAACTATTAGTATTTATATATTTTATGTCATAATTCAGGTTTTAGGTTTGCAACTTAACGAAACCAACAAGTGTGTGGGGAAAAAAAACTCCAGCACCACTTGTTGTAGCCTCTTTCTTGGTTCATCATGTGATTGGTGAATATCAGACCACCTACATTTTTTTTTATTTATTTTTTACTCTGACTGGTTGATTGCAAGTTTGAATCTTGTAAAAAGTAACTTGTGAATTTCAAAGTAGAAAAGTGTGGTTTGTTTAGTGTTTTTAAAATAAAAACAATTGAGAATAAAATTGTAATGTTAGGGTTTAGTCAATGTTATGACAACATGGTTGACAAGATGCTTCCTTAACACTTGCCAGTTGCCAATTTTGAAAATATGCAGTTTGTCTCTGATTAGAATTAATTTGTGTATGGGGCAAAACTTTGCATTGATAGAAATGATAGAAATCTCTGGTCTATGCCAAGCCATCCTGAGAGTCAGATCTCATGGGTGTGGACAAGGGAACCCCAAGCACCAGGATGGAAATATCGAAATGATGAGGGCACACATGAAAAAAAATACTGTACCAAAGGGCAGGGGGCATCTGATGGAGCCCTTGCCTCCCCACCATGTTCTCTAAACCAACTGGTGTCCTGTCAGTGAAACCCAACCATGTCAAATTTTATCTGTTGAAAATTATTTCAATGCACGCACACAAAGCTGACTTTGCCATACACTTGCATTGAAAAAAAAAAAAAATAACATTGTAACAACATTCACATGGTTTTATGACATACCACAGGACAAGGCTGATCAAGCCCTGGAGGTCCCTGCTCTCCCTTCTGTCCTTTCAGACCCTTTTTTCCTATTGAGCCTCTTTCACCCTGCATGAAGAGCACAGTGGAAAGGTATGCTTAAAAATGAAACTATTTTGAATAAAGCTGGTCAGATTGTACTAGTAAAGCATAAAGAACTTATTTTAAAATAAAATACCATATATGTAACCGAGAATGTACATCCATCCGAATGGTATGGCAGAACAACCCCCAACATCAGGGTCTTGAATAAAACTGAAGGGGGTTATTCTGCGATAACAAACGGCTGAGTTCAAAATCCCATTTATTACATGCCTACTTGACACATAAGTATATCATTTGACAAAATATTGATTTGAGTTGAAATATTTAAACGCAAAGCTTCCATGAAGACAGCAGTTGCGAGCAAGCGGCAAGTTCAAACTAGACGGATATTTAAGGGAAATGAAGTAGTCAAACCACTTATTACACAACATTTTACCATATAAATTATTATGGCAATAAAATATATTGGTCTTTAAGACAAAACTATTTTAAAATCTTACCATAAGTTATTTTATAATTCATCACAGCGTACAAACCTATTACACTAAGCCTTATTAAATGCATACAAAATGTAATCACTGGAAATGAACAAAATAAATAAATAAAAATCATTAACCTTCTCCCCTTTGTCTCCTCTGTCGCCCTTTTCTCCTTGAAACCCTGGGAAACCCTATCACAGGAAAGCCAAGTTCAGTAAGAAAAGGCTTCATATACTTAACAGTACATAACTAACAGCATAATGATTACTTACATCTAAACCTGGTTCACCTTGCTTCCCCTTGAAAACAAAACACGATGGCAAAAGAAACAACAGTAACAGGTTATTTGTAGTCAAATAACTACTTGTTAACTTGTCTTTTTAAGGTACAAAAAAACTCACCTTATCACCTTTTGCACCTGGCAGGCCTACCAAGCCATTAGACCCTGGAAAGCCTTGAAGACCCTAAGCACAACAAGCAGAATTGTATCAAACCAGCCTTTTCATATATCTACAAGTGGTTTGTGCATATTGGTTTTTGCAGCAAATCTTACCCGCTGCCCAAGTGGACCTCTCTCTCCAGCATCACCCTTTTCTCCTTTAACTGACTCACCAGGATCTCCCTGTGTTACATTTAAATTTGTTAGATTTATGTTAAATATTTCAGTTCCCATGGACAACAAATTTCAACAGTGTTTCAGAGTCTGACCTTGGGTCCAGGCAATCCATGATATCCCTGAAAGAAATTAAATGGAAAAAAAATAAGTCAACTATTCTTAGCTTTCCTTGACAAAATGCTTCTAAACTTTTTTTTTTTATCTTATCAAAAATCAAGTAAGGAAGTATTAAACTATTCCGTACGGCAGGCCCAGGGGGTCCAGGTGGCCCTGGTGGGCCAGGCATAGAGATAATTTGGGCCTACAAGAGAGTTTGTCAAAATTAATCCAATTAAATTACATCTGGATAACATAGGATCTAAATATAAATGTGTGTGTTTTAAACTCACCAGACTGTCCTCAAGCCTAGAGTCTCCTTTATCTCCCTTTCGCCCTGCTTCCCCCTAAAATGCCACAACAAATCAACATATATAATGATCCTGAGGGTTGCCATAAACATGACATGTTGATTGTTGGTAATACTCACTGAAGGCCCTGTTAGCCCAATTTCACCCTTTTCCCCTCTGGCTCCTGCTGCTCCAGGCTCTCCTGCATCACCTCTCTCTCCCTTATGGCCCTGGATGAAACATCAAGCTATTTATTGAGTACACTTGTATAACTAAGTATAATCAGACTGTGTATGAACAAACCTGCTTTCCTTCAGGTCCTGGTGCTCCAGGTAAGCCCATTTCTCCCTGTTACAGACATGTTTGCGATATATCTGAGTTGTATAGTGTCCCAGCAATGGTAATTGATGTATGACAGTGTAGTTCAGTGTAAACTAATAACTCACTTTTGGCCCTTGCTCCCCTGGAGGGCCTGGAGGCCCCTATTGGTACAAACAAAATATCAACACATAGAGTAATTACTGAAGAAAACAGAAAGGTAAATTTTCTAACTGAAATGTACCTGTAGAGATTTTAGTCTAACAGCCAGATCAGCATTCTCTATGAAGCCAGTAGCTCCTTTCTCTCCAGACAAACCCTGCGAGAGAGACAGACGAAAATGACTGTCAACCATCTATGATGATCAAAAAGAAATGTAATGAATGAAAGATTTGGTTAAATATTCACCTGGGGTCCTGGATCTCCAACATCTCCCTTTTCACCCTAAGGAATCAGGAATATTGTATCGTTTTAATATGTGCACTTACTCATTAAACTGACCTTAATGCGACTACATCTCTTAAACACTATAACTCCATCTTCTTATTATGATTACCAGCTTCTCAACAGACAGCTTACCTTCATGCCAGGGGATCCATCAATCCCTCTCTTCCCTTCAGTACCTGGGGTGCCCTTATCCCCCTATATACCAAAAAACTGCATAATAATTAAGGTGGTCTTTGTGTGTAAGAAAACAGAAAAAGAGGGTGAAAATCTAACCTTTTGCCCTACAGGGCCTTGTGGGCCAGGTATTCCATTGACACCATTCATACCCTTTAGAGAAAACAATGGATATTTATTTTGTTGGCAAATAAATAGTAGTGAATGTTACATGTATGTATAAACAGTCTTTGGACAATTCTGAATACTTAAATCTGCACTGACATCAACATGTCGGAGTTTGTTAGTGCACATTGCTAGTCTTGAGGATAATAATTAATCTGTTAAGTAAATCCACAAGAATTTTCTTTTGTTGTTGATTTGGCAGTAGCGTGTGCAATTGCGTGGGGACCAGGAACACAATTTCTACCAAGGAGGCCCCACAGACAGCACTATGGCCTCCAAAACTATAAACACACCTCTTTGTCTTGGTAATCATTAATCAAAATCTGAAAATCTGTTTGCACTCAGGAATGACATTGCCTTCTGATGACATCAATTTGATCATTTATTTATTTGTATTTATTTACTTACTTATTTAAACTTCTTTTATCAAACTGGTACCAATAATGATTAACAGGTCCAAATACGTTTTTCTTATTTTCAAATGACATATCTATCATTTTAGTATTTGAAACTAGTACTTTAGTACTTCTAGTACTTTTTTGTGTTTTGCTTTAAGCATTTAATTGTACTATTTTCCACTTGATTTGATTTTTTTTTTGTTTTGATTATTTTAATATCAAAGCAACATTCATGCATTTTTAATTCTGGCTGAAGAGTCCAGATACTTAAGGGACCACTGTATGTGATTCACATATGTTCGTAGGCACACACATGTATATTACCTGCATGCCTGGTGGCCCTCTTGGTCCCTGTAGGGAAAATGTTATTAAGATATAACATAAGTCAATCTCATTTAAGCAATATTACTTAATATGATACTAAGTTGTAGATAAATAATAAAATATGAGTTCATAAAAAATAGTGTGTGTGTGTGTGGTGGTGGTGGGGGGTGTTTCTACCTCATTTCCATCTTTTCCAGGAGCACCCTGTTATTTAGAGAGCAAACATAACATATGAGTTATTTAAAGAAACAGGTTGTTGACTGTCCACTAAATGCTAGACCTTTTTATATCTATGATTTATAGTATAAGTATTTAAATCTAATCTTTTTCTTTTCAATCAAATTAATCATCAAAATTATCCAAGTGTATCTAAATTATGTGATACAGATGGCAGCCCTAAAGTGATAAAGGTTCTCTAAACACAGATGAGGTTATTCAGCTAATGGGAGTGTAACTTTAGAATTCACCGAAACAACAGTAAACAACCACACAATGGCCTTTTAAACATCTATTTCAGAATGTTCTGGCAGTCGTCATGTAAGCTTCCAAGGATGTATTCAAACTATCTACGGATTCGACACTTAAGAAATATTGCATAACATTTGCCTAAAATCTAATTAATTTGTACATCTTTGTGTATTCCTGCAGACACTGAACAGAAACATCTAATGTCTTGATATGTGCCACAGTACCATGTCTGTTTGTCATGTTCCACAGCACTTCTGAGAAGGACAAGGCATGGCATCAGGCCTAATGAGGTGGTTTCACTTAGGCATACCCCAATTTGGGATACAATAACAGGAAATGGCCTTTGAGCTTCTTGACCCCAGAACATCTGCTCCCAATATGAGGGAGAGAGCAGGGTGAGATTTTTTGCCCTTCATCATAGCGCCATTCTTTATTTGGATAAGATGTTAGTCTTAAAAAGAAAATAAAGTGCAGAACATATGTTGGGATAAACTGGCTAAAGTAAAACATTCGGAGTTTACTACAAATGCATAAAGCATCATAGTTAGATACTCTGGAGCTACAAACTCAATCACTAAGTATCCCACCTCAGACTGTTATACTGTATAATGCATTACTGTGAACAGCATGTGGAGGCTTCTTATTTTTGAGGTGATGGAAGATGAAACAACTATAAACCTATATTGTTAAAGCAAGTCTTTTCAAAGTTGAGGATTATAAGGAGGCCTTGACTAGGTAATATTAAAGAAACTTGGGGCTGAGCTCTTTGTACTTGGATTAAGGCTGTGACACACCAAGCTGACAGCAAAGAACTAGATGGCCATGTCATTATGAAAATTAGAAGAGCCTTGTGTGTGTCTTTGTTGTTTGCTTGTTTTAGTCACTTTAGGTTGTTTTTGTTGTTTTTTAGGTTTGCTAAGCTTCACAGCCAATCAGAGTGGTCGATCTCACCAATTCAACATGCTCAAACAACTAAAGAACTGCTGATGGTGGTGCTACTAGTACCAGCAGTGCAGAACACATGCAAAAATGGGGTCAGCATTAGCTGACAGCAGACCATTGACTTGGTGTTTCACAGCCTTTTCCCCCAAGAAATAACCAAGAACACAACAGCAACCTCAAAGCAATGCACAAGAACCCTACTCAATACACTCAATGATGTATTCTACAGCTACCTGTCTTAAACAGTCATGTATTTTTAAAACCAAGTCACTGTGATATGGGAGCATCTGCCAAGATGCAGTATGTCTGAACCCAACACAGGGTTCAGCTCAGTGAGAAGCTGCACCTGGTCTTCTGAGCAGGGTCTTCAGCACAGTGTGACCCATATATGAGTCACAACAGCTGTAGAATGAGTGAGCTCAGTACAGACACAGGCACACGAGACCATGTGAGATAGAAAGAGAGTGTCTCACTGGTTCTCCTGGGTGGCCCTGCGGCCCATCTCTGCCGGTGTTTCCTGGAGGCCCTCTGGGACCAGGTGTTCCTGGAGGTCCTGGGGGACCTGGGGGTCCAGCCTGACCTTGATCACCCTACAGAAAGAACATACTGAAACTGTAAGTTTGGTTGTGGCAAATGCTAAAATAGTTTTAAGATTCAAGGACCAGATATCTATGAAGAAATGTCTGTTCCAAAAACAATTCTCAATTAACAATGCAAGACACTTTAATGGCTAAAAAAGGCAAAAGGTTTTTTTTGGCTTGATTATTTGCTGTGGTCTTTCAAACATGTTTTCGTTTCTTTTGTCAATAAACACAACAATTATCCTCTCTTTGAAATTCAAAACAGGCATGCACAACATTGTAAACTGCCAGATGAGCTAATTGAGGCCAAGGACACAAGAAATGGAGAAAACTAGAAAAGCAGCAATGCATGCACAAGTCTTTTTAGATGCCTGTGAAAAGTGTGGTCAGCTGTAGCCAAGAGAAAGCCATGCTCAGAGTGAGAGAAGACTATCTGACAGCAGAGGAAAGGTAATGAGAAAGATGGACAGAGTGAATAAGAAAGAAAGCAGAGATGCGAGCAATCACAGCTGGAGAACCAGATATTCAGCCTGCACCATCTTCCCTCAGCGTAAAGGGTTGTGGGAACAAAGTAGAAGTGGAAAAAAACGAAGTGAAATGAAGTAAGGTATGAAGGCACACATGTTTGTGAACATGAACAAGGGATGATAGGCTAAGAAGGACAAACCTTAACCGTGAGAATCTGATTACTGAGCAGGCCTGCAGAGGCAGTGTAGGCCGGTGGTCCCTGGGAGGTCAGAGGTCATATAGAAGAAAACGGAGGCAGGAAATGACATAAGTGAGAAAGAGGAGATGATCCGGAGAATGACACTGTTACGATACATAAACTGGAGGGGGATGACATCTTGTATTGTACTTCTGTGCAGAACGGAGCTTAAACTTGAAATTGAATCCTGTGAGTGATATTCTGGCTATTCTTCTGTTTTAAGAAACCAAGCCCAAATACACCTTCTGGATATGATTAACTTTCAATGGGCGCACATGGCGATGAGGTTTATGTTTAGAGTTGCGGTTAGATAGGCCTGCAACGGATTCATAAAGAAAGGCTACTTTTTCCCAGGAGAAACTTTTTCATGATTTTTCTTTCTCACAGATTGCCAAGGGCTTCTTTTCTGTTTGTGCACAAAAACGTACTCTGCAGGAACTGTATTGAAATGCTGTAGTGAACAACAACAGCACGGCTAAAGTACATTTCTACCTCTCAGCAGAAAACGGGTACTTGCCCACCCACTACAACTTGCCACCATAATGCTAAAGTGATCTTCATGATGCCCAAGATATTGCCATGGAGTTTTTAATTGGTTGCTCTTGTTTTCTGGGTGGTTGCTAGATGGCTTTTAGAGGTATTCTGGGTGTTAAGTATCTACGATGTGATTTCTATAAACCTTCAAGCTCCAAGACTTTTAGAATTTTTATTTCTCCAGAAATTTAAACGAGGCTTTATCAAGTCAACATGCAAAGTTCCTTTTCCTCTTGACAAACTTTGCTTTTCTAATTTAAAGATATGTGAGTTTCTTTGAAATTCAATTAATTGTAATGCTGCATCCTGTTTGCTACAAAAAAAATCTAATCCAGGAACCAAACTGGAATTTAAACAGCATTCTCAATTCAGTTCTGTATAGCACACAACCCTGCATACGTTTTTGCAGAACATTATTTTCGGCCTCCTCAGATGCCACAAAGACTACTTTGTGAGTCCTGTCTGCTGCTTTTTTTTCTCGGCAAAGGGCAAAAGTCACAAGTCAGGAGTAAGCATAAGGTCAACTATCCACCTGCACTACAAACCCAAGTCTCGCCATCTGGAAGGAAACATGGCTTTAATCGACTTCCAGGTCAAGGGGTCCTTGTCCCATGAGAGCTTTAATGGATTTCAAGGGGTCATACTCCTCCTGCTAACTGCAGTTGAAAAAGCACTAATTTGGCTCTCACATCCACACAAAAAGAAGAAAACAGCCCATGGGAGAGGCTGTTTTCCTTTTCCTGACTGTTCATGTCCCCACTCTTAGTGATTTGGTTCATGTTTCACCAGTCAGACTAATGCCATGAAGCAAAAACAGTGTAGCGCATACAACATATGTTCTTTACATAAAGAAAGAGAGCAGCCAAAGCACGTGTTTCTAATTGTGCTGAATGGTCATGAGGTATGGTGGAAAAGAAGCATAGGGAGCCAAATGATTTAAATGATAGTTCAAGTAGATATAGATAGAAAAGTGGTGCAATCTTCACTGGTAAATTCCTGATTTGTCAAGGCTCACGGTTTCGGTGGTGGCAGGGGTACAGTGATGGGTACCACATTGAGGTTGTAATTTGAATTTGAGTTTAACAGATTTTACCTCTGTTAACACCATAATGTAAAACTGCTAGGAGCCAAGCCCTGCCATCTGGAAGGAAATGGCTTTAATTGAATTGCAGTTCAAGAGGCATCCTCAGATCAGAACAATCAGGACAGAGAGACTTCTTTAGAGACTGAGTATGATATTAGATGTTTGTGACACTCACCCTGGGACCCATGTCTCCCTGGTCACCCTGTGGAGAGAGCAGCTCTTAGCTCTTACTTATGAATAAGTTTATTTGAAAGTATAGTGAAGTAACGTACTCGGTTACGAACATAACCTCGGTTCCCTGAGATACAGAACGAGTACTGCGTATGGGGAAAAGCTCCTTTTTTCCTCGATACTGAAGCCTTTTTTCAATAACGCAGTGCAACTGCACTGCCATTGGTTTAATCTGTAAACTTTTTTAAACCAATGACAGCGCTGCGTAGCTGCGCGAGCCTGTGGCGATGCAGAGCGCCAAAGCCCGACAAAATGGGCGGGGCGAATGGCTATATAAGCAGGCAATTGCCAGAGGAAATCAGGTCATACGACTGAAGCGACGACACTGAACCCGCAGCCTCGTGGCACGGCATATAACGCAGTACTCGTTCCGTATCTCAGTGAACCGAGGTTACGTTCGTAACCGAGTACGTTCCCTTTCGATACTTCACTCATACTGCGTATGGGGAACGAATTCAACCACGCCGTGCCACGGCATAGTAGAGTGGGCTCTAACTCCTATGGGGCACTCAAGGCCCATAGAGGAGTAACATAGAGCGATAGCTTTAACTATCCAACACGAGAGGTGTTGCTTTGAGACCGAAGACCCTTTGGTGCGGTCACCAAAGCAGACAAAAAGCTGGTCAGATTGCCTGAACGGCTGCGACCGCTCAATGTAAATTCTCAAAGCCCTCACTGGGCAGAGTAAATCCAGCTCTCGCTCACCTGACAACGGAGGCAGAGCTGAGAGGGAATTACCTGTGCTCTGAATGGCGTCGAGAGCACTTTAGGTACGTAGCCATGCCTGGGTTTTAAAATGACCTTAGAGTCATTGGGCCCAAACTCAAGGCATGCAGGGCTCACCGAGAGGGCCTGCAAATAGCCAACACGCTTGACCGATGCTAGAGCAAGTAGCAGAGCGGTTTTGAGCGTTAGGGGCCGAAGGTCAGCTGACCGCAGCGGTTCAAAGCCTAGCAACCGCCTAGCACCTCTCAAGAAACGCACAATGAGGCTGTTTCGACCCACTGATTGGCCAGCAATAGGAGCATGAAATGCTGCAATGGCTGCTACGTAAACTTTGAGTGTGGAAGGGGTGAGACCCTTTTCTAGACGCTCCTGGAGAAATGACAGTATCGGAGATACATCACACTCAACAGGGTCTTTGTTTTGTGCTAAGCACCAGTCAGCAAAGACTGACCATTTTTGGGCATAGAGGCGTCTTGTAGACGGGGCTCTTGCCTGAGCAATGGTGTGTAGCACGTCCCCGGGGAGGCTCAGAGGCTCCCATCGAGGGACCATACATGCAGAGCCCAGAGTTCTGGCTGTGGATGCCAGATTGTCCTGTTCGCCTGAGAGAGGAGGTCCCGCCTCAGGGGGATCGGCCATGGGGCTTTCATGGAAAGCCCGAAAAGCTCCGAGGACCAAACTTGGGTCCTCCAGAGTGGGGCCACTAGGAGGACTCGGTGTCTGTCTTCCCTGACTCGTCTGATGACCTGAGGGATCAGAGCGATCGGGGGAAAAGCATAAAGAAGGAGGCTGGGCCAGTTGTGGGCCAGCGCATCTGTTTCCTTTGAAAAATAAGTTGGGCAATGAGAGTTGCTTTCTGAGGCGAAGAGGTCGACCTAATGCCCATTCCAAGAGGCGCTTTGCCAGTGCGCAGAGGCGGCTGGACGAAAGGCCACCTTGGTGATTTATGTAGGACACCACTGTCATGCTGTCCGACTGGACTAGGATGTGGCGCCCTTCCAAGATTGCCTGAAAGGATTGAAGGGCTCGTTCTACTGCCAGCATCTCGAGGCAGTTGATATGGAGATGGCTTTCTTCGTGTGACCACGAACCGAAGGCTGGTCTGCCCTCGCACAGAGCACCCCAACCCAGGTTGGACGCATCTGTTGAGAGCACGGTCCTTCTGGAAACTGCCTGTAGGGGTACTCCACGACTGAACCAAACAGGGTTCATCCAAGGCTCCAGGGCTGCTAGACAGGCCTGGTTGACCCTGATGCGAAAGCAGCCGTGCCGCCAAGCATGAGGTGGGACCCAGAGTTTCAGCCAGTACTGCAAGGGCCGCATTCGTAGGAGGCTGAGCTGTAAAACTGGGGAGGCGGAAGCCATCAGCCCTAGCATCCTCTGAAAGAACTTCAGAGGGAAACAGGCTTTGTTCTTGACAGAGGCTGCGAGCTGCTGAAGTACCAGAGCGCGCTCTGGTGATATGACCGCCCTCATATTGACGGAGTTGAAAACTGCTCCCAGGAACATAATACGTTGGCTGGGGAGCAGTGAGCTCTTGGCGAAATTGACCCTGAGTCCTAGGCACTGTAAGTGGCTCAGGAGCACGGATCTGTTGTGGTCTAGCTCGGTTCGTGACTGGGCTAGAATGAGCCAGTCTTCGAGATAGTTCAGAATGCGGATTCCCATCTGTCTGATAGTGTCGGATGGCAGACCGCTGATTAGGGGCCTGAACACTGACGAGTGTGGAAGAGGAAAACTGCTCTCTTTTTGAAAATGTGAAATATTTATTGTGTTCGCCATAACAACGGCGCTTTGCGTGGACGCAACAACAGTGGGCCCAGGTCGCACAGCAGACTTCTGGGGTGGTTCTGGGGTGGTCCGGCCGCGGCGGGACTTTGCCCCTTCCTCTTTCTTCCCCAACGATCAGGAGGATTTAGAGGGCGTCGGGTCCAGCACAATCCTTTGCCGGGGGCCCTGACGTCTAGGCGGTTTAGCGCGCCTAGTGGGGCGAGCTGGGTGCTGCTCCTTAGGGGGCGCCGCCTGGGGGGTAGAAGGGGCAGGTTTGCTCTGGTGCTGAGTCGGCGCAGTCCTGGGGCGACTCGGGGGAGAGGTGGAGCGCTTGGGCAGGAAGTGTCGCATGGCTTGGGACGACTTCTGTGCTGCAGTGAAGCGTTCTGTAAACCCTTCTACCGCTGGTCCGAAGAGGCCGCATGGAGAGACTGGGGCATCGAGAAAGGCCACTTTGTCGCTCTCCTTAATCTCTGTTAGGTTGAGCCAGAGGTGGCGCTCCAGCACAACCAGGTTGGCCATGGATCGCCCGATGGCCTGGGCCGTGGCTTTCGTGGCGCGCAGAGCCAAATCAGTGGCGCTGCGGAGGTCACGGAAAGCAGGTTCACTAGAGCTAGACTCACAGGGAACGGAGAAGCTTTGCCTGGAACACCTGCAATATGGCCATGGTGTGCAGAGATGAAGCGGCTTGGCCCGCAGAAGTGTAGGCCCTGCCAGCCATGGCAGAGGTCGTCCTGCAGGGCTTGGAAGGAAGGGCTCTCTTATTTTTCCACCCCACAGCCGCGGGGGACAGAGGTGAGCAGCCACGGCCTCGTCCAGGGGCGGCAATTGCTCATAGCCCTTCTCCTGAGAGCCATCTATTGAGCTGAGAGCTGCAGAGGAAGTGCGTAGGCGGGCCGAGTAGGGGGCGCGCCATGACTTTGTCAGCTCATCATGAACCTCAGGGAAGAATGGGGCAGGTCGCTGGCGGGGGGCCTGGCGGCGTCCTGGCAGGTACCACTCGTCCAGCCTGCTGCGTGTCGGCTCTTCAGGGGGGGCCCACTCCAGATGGAGTTCCTCAACGGCCTTGGAGAGGATGCGGAGAAGCTCGGCATCCATCCCAGCTCTGGCGTCGATGGGCTCCAGTGACGGCAAGTGGGCGGGGTCAGAATCGCTGGCCCAGTCCTCCGTTTCAGAAGCCGCGAGAGACATGGAGTCGTCAAGCGGCTCGTCCTCCGATCCGCCAAAAGAGACGAGGTCGCTCGCTTCAGCCGAGGGACGCTGCTCTGGGCATGAGAAGAGGACAGGGGACGGCTCTCTCATTGGAGAGGGCGAGGCACGCCGGCGCTGAGCCGGCGTGAGCTCACCCAAATCCGGGCGCTGAGCCCCTCTTCCCCGCTGTCTTTTCCTGGCCGGCTCGCGGGAGGAAAAAGACGGGAGGGCGCGAGGGGCGGGATTACTTTCATTAAAGAAAGCAATCCACGAGCGCAGAGAGGCGAGACTCATGCTTTCACAAAAGCAGCATGAAGTCTCAGTGAGTGCAGCCTCAGCATGGGGTTTACCCAGGCAGAAAACACACTCACCATGGCCGTCGTCCTCATGCAGAGGGGCTCTGCATGTGCCGTCGCCGTTAAAACGGCGTTAGAAACGCTCTTTTAGAGCGGTGAAAACCGCTGGAAAAGCTCTTTTACGATCGCCGGATGGCGGCAGGAGATCGCTGAGAAGCGGCCGGAAGCGGGAAGCGGGCGGCCCGAGATCGGCGCTGAGAGCGGCTGTCTGCGAGTACGCCGGCGCTGCAGAAAAAAGGCTTCAGTATCGAGGAAAAAGGAGCTTTTCCCCATACGCAGTATGAGTGAAGTATCGAAAGGGAACAAGCTCAACATGCTTCAATTAATCTATCATTGTTATGACTTGATGGCTCCATAAATTGCACATTTATCATGCAGGAATGTTTTGTGGGGAGAACATACCTTCTCTCCTTTCGGTCCCGGCATTCCCTGGCAAAAGAAGAGAAAGATTCAAAGGGACAGATTAAAAATTGTTCTTAACAACGCAGACTATTTCCATTGCAAACCACAAGTCAGACCTCTTACACCCTCAGAAAAGACTGGCAGATGTTTGAGTGGTTGAAGTGTTTGAATGAATGATTGAGTAAATGAAAACCAGTATATCACAAACTATGAAAAGAAAGATATAGAAAAGTAAAGATAAAACAATGTTATGGCATTCCATTCCTGTTGACAGCAAAGATTCTGGCGTATAATTTTGAACGAGTGGACAGCTGGTTTGAGGGAATGGATGATATTATTCTGGTTTTATTCTGTACAGCGGTCTGCACAGGAAACTTAGCTGTAGACCGCAAAAACAACAAGACACTTTCTGATTATCACAGTTCCATCGTGCTCTGTGGTGTAGTGTTCACTGCAGTTCTTCAAACACTGTAATTTTGTGTGCTGTTTCATAAGTGTGAGCTTCGTCAAAAAAAAGCAATGCAGTGCTGTTGTGGTATTTTTCAAAATATGTTAAACGTGAGAGTCTTGCCCAAGTGCTGTTCATGTTGACATGGATTTGTGGGTAGTTACGAAAATGTACAGCAGGAATCTTGGAACAGTTTCTGTCACTGTTTATATTTTTAAATGGATTGGAGATTGAATAGATTTAATAGATTAGAGGGTGTTGTTGTTGGACCCAACAATGACGGCAGTAGACAAATCACTTGATTTTATCCTCTGATGCTTTGATTGTGATGGAGAAGATACATGAGATGATAGTCATTCCAACACACAGATGGAGAACATTTGCATAAGGTTGAGATGTGCATCTCTCTTGTTATGTAAAGTCATTTATACGGATCTTCTTCTCCATGTATGCCCAGTCAAAAACACATCTCTCTTTCTTTAATCTTCAATGGTCCTTCAAGTAAACACTCAACTTTTAGTCCTTCCACTTTTAGCAACAAAAAAAAAATCCTCTTGAATGTGTTTTAAACCGGTGACTCTAAACTTTGATGTAACTGGCAAAAACTGTTTGTGTTCCACTGATGTGCTTCACCAGACTTGTGTTCATTTCTGAGCAATTAATTGCTCCCATGTTTACCCTTCGAATGGGTTTTAAAAGAGGCATCAACCACGGAGGCACTGCTGGCCTCCCCCATGTAAACATATATGGGTATAAGAACATTTTGACTTAATTTGGGAAGTTAGGTGCAGAACTGGGTTCTTAGTAACTGCTAGTAAACACTGAACTTAAAGGGATACTCCACCCAAAAATATAAATTCTTTCATCATATACTTATCTTAATGTTTCAAAAGTGTTTTAGTGCCAGGTAAATAAACAAATAACAAGATTGCAAGAATAAATGTGTAATATTTTGAGAATAAAGTTAAAACTATGAGAATAAAATCGTAACAATACAAGAACAAGATCGAAATATTTTTAGAATAAGTCAATTATGGGAATAAAGTCAAAATATTTTGAGAGTATAGCCGTTATTGCACATAAAAATGGCCTGGATTGGAAGCACTGGTAACTGATTTGAATATATGTGGGATTATTAGCAGATACCATACCATGAGTTATATACTCACAGAGACAGTATGCTTGAAAATAATATTTCACGTCTTCAAATGCATTCATTATTTTTAGTGGGCCAGCCACCCAATAATATCTTTAAGCGTTGTGCTTTTGGTACTTTTAATATAAAACATTATAGTGAAATACAAACAGTTCTCTAAATATGACTTTAATCTCGTATTGCTATGACTTTTTTTTCCTTTTTTTTCTCATACTACGACTTTGATATCATAATGTTAAGCCTTTATTCTCAAAATATTATGGCTTTAGTTTCAAAATATTATGAATTTAATCTCATATTGCTAAGACTAAGTCATGACTTTATTCTCAAAATAATTTTTTGAGTTCTTCAAAGTATGACAAGAACGTGAGTAAATGATGACAGAATTTACATTTTTGCATGGAGTTTCCATTTATTTTTGATTGTTCCATTTGTTCTTAAGGCAAAACCTTAGTCACAAGACCTCTGCAATATGTAGTTGCGAAATATGATATTTAACTTTATTAATCCAATAAGCGGTCTTCAAATTTGCATAAAGAAAAGACAGTGAATTTAAGCTTTTCTTGTTATTCTTTATGGTAATAAATGATATGTATTTAAAAAACAATACATAATCGTGAAATAGAATAATATATGTATTTAAATATGTAATTCATATTCAGAAACTGTAACTAAGATAATGAGTAATAAATACTAAGAAATTTTATAATGAAAATCTTTAATGCTGCTTTCGTAAATTATTATTTAATAACGTAGGGTTACATTTAGTTAAGTTTAATATTTAGTAGTGGGTTAATTGTGACTCCACCAATTTTCACCACAACTATGCTTTTTAACTTGTGCACAGCTTTTGCATCTGGCACCTAGAGTAACCTGAGGAATTAGATCTAAACACTATTTTCCAGCATTGCACTCTTGTGAATGAGGTGATAGACTGAAGTTTACCTATGCTGTACAAACCAGGAGGTGAGGCTAGTTTATACCAGATGTTGCTGTTATGGCTTTGTTAGAAATCTTACATGTATTACAAACTGGCCAATGAGTCCATGACAGAATTACACAACACACAATAATACAGATGCTTTCAGCTTGAAAAAAAAAAAACCTACCTGGCTGCCATTTGGACCTGGAGGTCCCTATAACAAGAGAGAAATTATTATTACTATTATTTCATTTTTACAGCTTAATAAGCAGTGTGTTACAGGGTGTTAAACTCATCAGCCTACAGATGACTGGAGTTGTACTTACAACTCGATGATGTTGTACTTACAGGTTTACCATCCATACCCATTGGACCCTGAGAGAGAAAGAAACAGAAAAAGACTCAAATGAGTTTTTAAGGTTATGTACTTGTACATTCGATTTAAATTTTCTACTTCGATTATTTCTTCCCAATAGTGATTTGCATCTGAGTAAAATGGCTATTTGAATAAGGCCGGGTGGGGACTTGGTCCTATACATCGGATGTTTTTTGGATGGAGGCAGATCTAAATGCAAGCCTGCTGTTGATTGTAAGAAAGAGGTGAGGTTTAAGCAGATTCAATGTCTAGAGATGTCCGGCATACATCACCAGAGAGAAGTCTGTCATTGCACTTATGACGTTTTTATAAAAAATGATGATGAAAAAAAAAAAAAAAAAAGTGACATGCATGGATTAATCGTTCACAATAAAACCAATACCATACAGGTAAGCTTTGATGGATTCTTAAACCATTATATTTTTGTAATAATAAATACCGTATTTTTCGGACTATAAGTCGCACCTGAGTATAAGTCGCATCAGTCCAAAAATTTGCCATGATGAGGAAAAAAACATATAAGTCGCACTGGACTATAAGTCGCATTTATTTAGAACCAAGAACCAAGAGAAAACATTACCATCTCTATGTCTTCAGTGTAGACTACAGGAGCACTGAGCGGTATAGAGCGCCCTTTCGCGGCTGTAGATGGTAATGTTTTCTATTGGTTCATTTCTCTTGGTTCATTTCTCTCTGTTCATGTCAAATTAAATTTGATAAATAAATCGCACCTGACTTTAAGTCGCAGGACCAGCCAAACTATGAAAAAAAGTGTGACTTATAGTCCGGAAAATACGGTAGTGGACCCATCATCACTGGCTTCATTAATCTCGAACTTAAGGATAGGAAGTCGCTGTCAACTGCATTGAAATTTTAGTCTCTGACCTGTCAAAAATATAATACAACATACTTAACAAAATGTGAACGTTCTCTGATCAAAAAACCATATAGGAATCTTTAAGATTACTTACAACAGAACAGCAACACCTTTTATGGACGCCTGTTTCATGAACAGAGGTAATTCTGAATTTGCTATGACAATCTGCCACTTCTGAATCAGCTACTATAAGAGTGTTTTGTCATTAGTTTAGGTATTTGCTACTGAATCTTCAAATGCGGTGTTTTGCACATTTAAGAGAGACGGGGCATAGAGGACCTACAAAAATGTACAGTATTTTTTTTTTTTTTTTTTTTTACATTAAATCTTATCAACATGATTTTATTCTGAATCAGGGAATGCATACAATAGATCTGTCTGTCTTGGTCTGGTAATGTGAGCTTGTACTTTCACAATGGACAAGTGACAAGAGAGCATGTTGCACATGTCAGTCTATTCTGCGTAATGTAGAAGAAACGGATGACTGGTGTGGTGATGGTTCTGAGTGCGGTTGGAAATCCGGCAAGGGCCACATGTGGTGCAGTCTTGCACACGGTTCAGTTGGAGCAGCTCTCTTGTTATGCTTGGAGAGACTTCACACAGGGCTATATTTCCCAGTTGATCTTTATGCGGAGAGGAGGCTGCCAATGCATGCTAATGATCGCATCTGGATTGCGATGGCCTGTCAGGGAGGCTTCAGACAACTAATGCCTCTTTTAAAAGCAAAGCTATTGGAAAGAACAATTACTCTCTGTTCTGTACGAGTTGTGTAGGTGTAGAGGTTAAACAATTTGAGAACAACTTCTTTTATATATATCTATATGCACTGCGTGCGTGAACGCGCTAATGATGTATTCTGTCAGCACGAACAGGGTGCATAGAGGTATGCAGATACATACGCTGGTAGGAAAGCTATTTAAAATGCTTGGACCAAGTGTTTTGATTGGACTTACATTTCGTCGTCCTACACCTTTGACAGAATATATAAATATATAAATACAGATAAATACATTTAGACCATTTAACTTAATGATTGGTATCAGGATGTGAAGAGACTTTCAACCAGTATAACAAAAAATGTTTCTGAAGACAATCACATATTGCACCTTTAAATTAGCTTATCTAATATTGATAATTGGAACTAATCTTTCTGAGGTTCATGTTTAATAGGTAGGTTATGAATACAGATAGATTATCTGCCTGTGTTATTATATATAATTATATATGCATACAATTTTCAATCCCATTATATTTATATATATATATATATATATATATATATAAATATAATGTATATAATGTATAATGCACCAAGTAAAAGACCAGATTGATTCAAAGATATAAGAGATATGGAGAGTGTTTCCCATACAAAGAAGTAACTTGTTAAATTAACCACCATAGTATGATTCAGTGTTGGAGAAACAGACTAGCTAGTCTCAATTTTGTCGCACCTCTTGACATTTGAACCGTGTTGGTTAGGAATGCTTAGCCTCACTACGTCAGACTTCGTACTTGCGCTCAATTTTAGATCTCTTCTGTACTCTGTCTTAGATAGCGACCTATCTCCCAGTTTTCCTCCGGCTCTAAAACAGCCGGCCAATCAATGAACAGAGAGTGGGCTGAGAGCCGTGACGTAGACGCTAAGTGCTGAATTTAGGTTTGTAGTTTAGGTTAGGGAAAATGAAAACGACAGCAGACACAGAGACACGGGATGCTATTCGCTCTGTTGCGGAGAATATTCCCGCCATTTGCCAACTGAAGCCCTTAAAGGAAGAGTGTTTGTTTCACATTTTGAATGGAGGTGAAGTTGTGGCCCTACTCCTGAGTCCTGACAGGTTTTAGGAAAAATTTAATTTATCAACTGTTACCGATCGTTAGCGAGAAACTGGGGAGGCAAAAGTACGGCAGGGCGATAATTGTGATTGTAAACTGCCATGTTCCATCAGGTATTTTGCTTGATGGTTATGTTTTCGCAGCATTCCTGTGTTCACAGTGGAAGTTCGAGGCGGCTGTGCCGGCGAATAACACACGTCATAACCAAATATTATGTGATTGGCTTAAGAGTAAACCAATGATTTTAAACTTCAGACAAGCGCCCCCCACGAGAAAGAAAACGCTTGTCAATTATGCCCTTCCAGACTCTGTCTACGAAGCAAAGCGGAGTAGCAGAGTTTGGTATTACCAGGGTAAGAAATGCTGTTAATGTTGGATAATTGCTGTAAATAACATAACATATGAGGACTGCTTCGCTATGTGTGTTCTCTGTTATTTTACAGGTTTGTTTAATTTACCCAGGGATTCCCCTTTGGTACCAGAGTACAGTATGTATGCTAAAAATGTTGCGTTAATTCTATTATATTAAAAGACAGAATGAAATTTAGGTATGGAATTAAAGATATAGATTTTACTACATGTTAGCTTACTTATTTTGCGCAAGCACAGGATTCAATCACACAACTTTGCTGCTTACGGAGATTTGTTGGAACCAGGGGCATACATTTTGTCTAAGAGCAGGGGGGCGGGACAATAAACAAAATTTTGAACGGGACACAAATAACAGCTAAAATTTTACTTCTAAGGTAATTTGTAACTAGTATTAGTGCAACAGGGAGACCATGCCAAATTACCAAAACTAGTCCAATCGCATTTTGAGGGGGGTTCCCCAGTAAAAAAAAAAAAAAATCATGTTAAGGGGGATAAAATACACATTTTTCATTGTGTTTGTCTGGTAAAATTTTCTACCTTTATAGGAGTCGCTTCAACCCGTGGACATGAAAAACTTGTGTCAACAGTGTTAAAGTAGCCTAATTTGGGCTTTTCCACAAAAATGAGGTGATGTACAAGAGGAAAGCAGGCATTTGGACCAAAGCACTGTGAGAGACTCAAAATGTTTCGAAATGTAAAACCGATTTTTGCCCCTTTTGCGTTTGTGATGTGTTACTACTTACAGTTATTTAAAGTATAAAAGATTATTTACAATACACAGCATGGTTTTTAATCATATTTTTATCAGATGGTTCTGTCCACCCCCCCCCCCCATCCCCATTTCTGAGTATGGTTGGAACTATGGATTCAGGAAATCATTCATCTATCTTGGTAACGAAAGTTGCCACCATAGTTGGCTAACAATACTTTTAGGAAACACACCCAAGGTTTCTTCTGGTAGTTTAAACCCAACCCAAATGGCACCAGCAGGCTTTGTTAGCAATAATTTACCAATATGTCCAGTAGGTGGCGCACTATGACACTTAAAACTGCCTGTTAGCAGAGGTTTACATGAGACCCCTAACTTGTTCTCTGGGAACTTGTGGTTAAAGCAGATGTGATCAGTTGATCTGTGAGTGTACAACGGGAGTGACAATTACCGGGTAGCCATCTCGTCCTGGAGTGCCCTGTTCGGATTTAATAAAGAAAAAGAAACAGTGTAATTAAAAACATAAAAAACATCATATCTGAATTTAAAACAAAACAAAAACAAGTCTGTTTACATTCCGAGCCCCCAAAATATACACAAGAATGGACATTATTAAAGTGCTCCATATAGTATTGTTGCCATTGTCTTCAACAGTCCATTTGCAATACATAAACACAGCTTATGTGACAAATAGCTCATAAAAATGGAATGTGTTTGGGGCAACCAGACATGTTTACACACTCTTCTCCTTTATTATTGTGGCTTTCTGCTCATGTTGAGAAATGTGATGCAACCACAGCAATAAAAGCCGCTGTGCTGCTTCATTATTGCTATGATAAGGAGGATTTTATACATACTCTTCAGCATGTACTAGTGTTTACTATGCATTTTTTGTGAAGGCATGAAGAGATTTGAATCAGCTGTTGGATTTTTTAAAAGGCATGCATGATTATTACGATACAGGCGGTCAGGATGTATGCCAGACAGTGAAAAATGGAGTGTGATCAATTCAGAAACTGTCTCCTGGAACATATATCCTCCATTCCATCTTATCTCACCTTATTTTGCAGTCTATATCAAGGTTGCAAAGCCATCATGGCATGCCATACTGTATCTGCCCACCTCCAAACCAACTCACATTTGTTCTGAATTAAAGCCTCAGAGATAACAGGGTACTTACTGGAATTCCTGAAACAAAGAAAAACACACAGTTGTATGTAACATTAACAACTATTTGTGGCACTGAAGAGCAATCATGTGCAAGACATTAATGATTTATTAATAAAATTTACAATGATTAATATGTTGTCTCGTTTCTGTCAACTTGAGGAATTAAATTCATGTTCATGCATGTGTGTTTAGACGCCAGAATTGATGAGGTCAGTGTGTACATACAAACACAACGTTCCAGTATCTGCACAAGAAGAAACCTGGCTTTGGCTCATAATATTGATCAATCAAAGGACGGCGACAGATAAAAATGGACACTTGTTTCTTTATTATTCTGAACAACTCCAGATTTGGCAAAAGTCTGTGTGTGATTAAAGACAGTGGATAGGTGGAACACCTCTGAGCAGTGCCAATAGGAAAGAAAAACAGGTGCAGGGCTTAACCATATGCATTTGAAAGGACTTCAGATTTTTACTTGCCCTGCTGCAAAAACACACACACACCAACACACACACACACACCAACACACACACACACACACACACACACACATATATATATATATATATATATATATATATATATATATATATATATATATATATATATATATATATATATATATATATATATATATAATGTCTTTATTGTCACTCTCATAATGTTATATATATAGGCATGTATAATGTAAAAAAAAATAATGAAGGTTCTTTTGAATTTTCTATTCATCAAATAATCCCCATTTACCATGTTTTGTAACAAAACTTGCTAAACAGCAAATCTGTTCATCAATATACAAGTATGAATGATTTCTGAAGGATCGTGAAAATTTAGCTTTAAAAATGGGAGAACTCTGTAATTAATTTCTATAGTTACATCTAAAATTAAACTGTTGACCTTACAGTACCTCTACCCCTTTAACTTAACTATACCACCAAACCTGCCCGGACCATACCCATATCCAACCTCAGTAGCAGAAAGTTTTTCCAATTCAACATGAACACAATAGATACATTGGTAACACTTTAGAATAAGGTTCCATTAGTGAATGTTAGTTAACTACTTTCGTTAACATGAACTAAGCAAGCACAATCCTTCTACAGCATTTATAGTTCATGTTAATTTCAACATTTACTAATGCATTATTTAAATCAAAAGTTGTGCTTGTTAACATTAGTTAATGCACTGTGAATTACCATGAACTAACAATGAATAACTGTATTTTCATTAACTAACATTAACGAAGATGAATAAATACAGTAATAAATGTATTATTCATTGTTTGTTCATGTTAATTAATACATTAACTAACATTAACTAATGGAACCTTATTCTAAAGTGTTACCGATACATTTGTACTAGGGATGTCAAAGATTAATCGATGATCGATTAATTGTCGATACAATCTATTAAAGCTATCGATGGTTGATTAACCTTTTTCATTTTAGGATGCGTGCGGCTCATGCGCACTCAACACTTGCGAGCAGCTGATGGTAAATAGTCAAACTTTGAGCTCTGTATACGTTCTGTGTCTCTTTCTCTCTCTCTCTCTTTCTCTCTCTCTTTCTCTCATTCAGCTCAGCTCAAACAATAAACTGTTCAAATTATACACTTATTTTCACATAGCTATGAGAAGCGTTACACATGGATGCGCGTGCCGTTGCCATACTGTATTAAAGCTTTAATCAGGATAAAATCGTATATATAAAGCGAACATAGTTTTTACAAATAACAGTGTATCTAAGAGTATGAGACAACAACAAACAAAAAACAGGCCTACCATGAAAAGTCATGCTTGCACAGGTTCTGCACGATCATCTTCACTAATGTCCTATTGCTTATCCAAACTGATAAGCAATATTAACAATGCCGTTGTTTACAATACAACCGGTGAGGTTTAGACGTGCACTAGAGGCGGTTTAGCCAGTCACAACAAACTGGGCTAGCTAACCAATCAGATCCCATTGCCTATTTCTGAGGGAGGGGTTTCATAAAATCAGGAAATGTTCAGCACGTTTCTCAGAGAAGGGACAGAGTGGTGTGGAATAAAGGTAAATTATGTGAAAAATTATTATTATTATTATTATTATTATTTTAAACAAAGCATTAACACGTTTAGACTGCACCCCATAAACACAGTCAAGCCTAGAAAAAAAAACAGTGAACCAACCCTTTAAGCCTTCTTAGTTTTTAAAAAGAATAGTTCTAGTTGAGCTTTGCACATAGTGGGAGGCTCTGCTGTAACATAGATATGTTGCACCTAGAATGCCAAAATGTTCCCAAACTCTACAAAAATACATGTTTAACGGTGCTCATTTGGAGCCGACTTAATAGATTCAGCAGTCTGTGAATCTAAAGAATCCTTAACGAATTCATGCAATCCAAAGCATTCCAGTAGTGTGGGAACGATGCTGGTGGCCAAAAAAGCATTATTGTGAAATAATTTATTCTCATTAATGCGATGGTCTGCAATCTACCATGATCAGTTTTGATTCAATGACAAGTGATTTCAGCTATACAAAATCATGTATACACAATGCCGAATCATACTCTCGATGGAAAATGGTGAAGTCAAGCTCCTGCAGTAACCCAAGTGTTAAAAGGATCACAAGGACATCTGGGTTGTTATTTCCTATGCTGCACAGCTTCCCTCCTTCTTGATCAGTGCAATGAACATAATGCACAAGACACTCATTGGGGTGCCTCTCTGCTCTGATGCCTGAGGAGTGTGATAGTAGGAGTGGAATGTGACACTGAATGGATCTGGAGACAGAAGCGGTGCTGGGAGGATCCAGACCTTCCCTGCACAGGATCAGACAGCCAAGTTAACAAGCCATAACTCCGACAAATGGCCACGGTGATAAGAGTGCTTTCAGTCACATGACCACAAGGGCAATTTGATCCTGTCATTGTGAATAGAGGAAAGGAGATTCCCACTGTGTCAAGTCCAGGTCACCCAAAGCCCTGCAGCAGGAGGGCAGCTTTTTATGAACACCAGGGTGTGTGTTTTGGAGGTTGTCAGTCCTCCCATCAACCTGCCAAAGTCATCACACACAGAACAAAGACACAATTCTTCTCATCTGATAATGTGTTTGAAAATCTCTGTATAAAGCGTGCACGGGGTCTGTACTTGTTGTCATGTAGTTAGTGCACTATATGTGCTTTGAGATCACTTCCAGTCTTTGCATGCCGAGCATGATGTGATGAATTTGGTCCATTAGTATTTATCTTGCATGATAATATACATGAATACAACAGTAAAACTGAAAATGAGGATGAGAAGATGAGACTTCTCACCAAATGTACTGCACCACCAGAGCAGCGGCCCCATGGCAGAAAAAACAAAAAACATCTCCCTTATCTACTCCCACCACTTACTCAATAGTTAATCAGAAATGGGCCATTATGTTACACAGAAGGTTTCCAGATACAAAACAATCCAATTTATATCCACATATGAGAGACTATAAAAGTGGTTTAATTGACCAGAAATGTCAGTAAGCACAGCTGCACAATACAAAATTGTGTTCAAGCCTGGTTTGCCTGATGTATGACTTCATGACCTCCCAGACGGAACAAACTTTAGGAAGCTGTTTTTCTTATGCTTAGATATATAACCAGTCTTGTTATGAAATATCTATCAAGTAGATAACTAGCACAGCATAAATTATGCACGCTAGTTATTTAGCTTAGCAAGAACATGCAACAATATTACTACTACTACTACTAATAATGTGTGATAATATTATTAAAATAGATTTGGTTAATAAATTAGTTCAGAGGACATAATTAATATATTAGATAAGTTTCTTCAGCCTAATAACAAAATACACACACCAACTCGGTATACCAGGTCGGATCCCTTTTTGCCTTCAGAAGCACCTACATTTTTTGTGGCATAGATTTGGCAAGGTCCTGGAAACATTCCTCAGAGATTTTTGCTAATATTTGGACATAAGAAGGATGGTTTGCTAGCCCATTTATAGCGGGGCTATAGCGATTAGCTTCATAAACTGTACACAAATTTGTTGTTCCCAACCACATTCTTGGAGGTCCCCCAACACAGCAGGTTTCCCATAGCCGCGTTTCCATTGCCGGGCCAAAAACAGGCATGCTAGTGTGTGCCAGGGCCAGTCGCGTCTCCACTGTCACTTCCGGTGCTTGATCGTGCCTCGTCTGTGCTTACTCGGGGCCAACGGTACTGGTTTTTTGTCCCAACGAAAACCTTGGGGCAAAGCGGGACATCTGGGGCTAGAGGAGTGGTTATGATCAAAGGCAGAGTTTCTCCGTGTCTGGAGGGCATCAGAGCCATGGATCATTTCATAAAGCTAACAGTTATAACACCAGAATGAAAAAAAAAAATTCAATTCAATTTTGTTTTATAAATTGAGCTCAAAACTCACTTTCAGTCAGCAGCGAGGGTTTGAAATAACTTGATCCGATGTGGATTATAATCACCATACAAGGCAGAAATATTTATGAGCAATGCAAAATTGGAAGCCGAGGCCTAATGGTTAGACAGTTTGATTCCTAACCCTAAGGTTGTGGGTTTGAGTCTCGGGCCAGCAATACGACGACTGAGGTGCCCTTGATCAAGGCACCGAACCTCCAACTGCTTCCGCTGCAGCATAAATGGCTGCCCACTGCTCCATGTGTGTGTACACTTTTGATGGGTTAAATGCAGAGCACGAATTCTTAGTATGGGTCACCATGCTTGACTGTATGTCATAAAAATAGAATAGGCCTAATGGTTTTTGTTCAGGAGCTTTTTTTTAAATATAGAAATCATCAATCTTTCTAAATGTGATGTATATAGGATACTGGGACTACAAATAAATAGAAACAGACTCGACTGAATAAGCAGGCAATGTTCATAACGCTTTATTTCTGTGTAATTTTTAATCCTGATTAAGTTAATTCATTATGATCAATGTAACACTTATTATAGTAAAACATGGCTACTTTTGGATTTAGTTATTTCTCAAAGCATGCAAACAAACGTCCACTTTTATCATGTTCGTTTTGTGATTGTGTTCCAGTGACTTATTTCTTATTAGTTTTCTGATAACTTCTATTTGTTGGGGAAATGAAGGGGTTGCATGATGATGTTCCTGAGAGGCATGTAAAGGGCAGATTCTGGCCCGACAGTGGAAACGCAGCTCATGTCTCCTTAATCAAACACACCTGATTCAGATCAACTCATTAGTAGAGACTCCAAGACCTAAAATGTGTGTGTCAGAGAAATGAGAGATGCAAAATTTGCATGAACGAGGTTGGGAAACACTGAACTAGAGTAAGGGAAGCACAACTCAGGAAATGAGAGCATGTGAATGCTATGTACAGGTGCTGGTCATATAATAAGAATATCATCAAAAAGTTGATTTATTTCCCTAATTCCATTCAAAAAGTGAAACTTGTATCTTATATTCATTCATTATACTCTGACTGACACGTATATTTCAAATGTTTATTTCATTTAATTTTGATGATTATAACTGACAACTTACGAAAATCCCAAATTTCAGAAAATTAGAATATAACTTAAGACCAATACAAAAAAAGGATTTTTAGAAATATTGGCCAACGAAAAAGTATGAAGATGAAAAGTATGAGCATGTACAGCACTCCTTTTGCCTGAATTACTGTAGCAATGCGGCGTGGCATGGAGTCGATCAGTCTGTGGCACTGCTCAGGTCTTATGAGAGCCAAGATTGCTCTGGTAGTGGCCTTCAGCTCTTCTGGATTCTTGGGTCTGGCATATCGCATCTTCCTCTTCCCAATACCCCATAGATTTTCTATGGGGTTAAGGTCAGGTGAGTTTGCTGGCCAATTAAGAACAGGGATACCATGGTCCTTAAACCAGGAAGCTTTGGCACTGTGTGCATTTGCCAAGTCCTGTTGGAAAATAAAATCTGCATCTCCATAAAGTTGGTTATAAAAATCCCAATTGATACCCAACCCCATAGTGAACTCATTCTCATGTTCAAGAAACCAGTTTGGGATGATTTGAGCTTTGTGACTTGTTATCCTACTATAAGTAGCAATCACAAGATACCATGGTCATACAAAATGGTCATAAAGGTAAGGACATACACAGGTACACTAGGGGTTCCCAAACCTCTCCGAAGTACCCCCAGCACTGCAATTTTGTATGTCTCCCAATAATCTGACCACTTCAGGTCTTGCAGTCTCCACTAATAAGCTGATGAGTTGGATCAGGTGTGATAGATGAGGGAGACGTACAAAATGTGCAGTGCAGATAGTACTCCAGGACAGGTGTGAGAACCACTGCCCCACACCATTACAACACCAGCACTATGCTGAACTGTTGATACAAGACAGGATGGATCCATGCTTTCATGTTGTTTACACCAAATTCATTTAAATGTCACAGCAGAAATCATGACTCCTCACACCAGGTAACATTTTACCAGTCTTCTTACTCAGATCTGCCCATGTGGCACGAACAACAATGCCATGTTCAAAGTCACTTAAAAAAAAGTATCACCTCTCTCCTAAAAATATCTTATAAACTCAATCAGTTGTAACTAATCACCTTCTCAATGGCACACAAAGCCATCTGACTTTCAACTGTGATCAGTTGTGGTCATTTTGATTTGCTCATCATGAAAAGTGTTTCCTTGAGCATTTCAGCACTTGGCGTTGCAACTGAAGAAAAAAATCTACTATGGATGGCAAGGCACTGTCAAAAGATCTTCAGGATAAAGTTGTGGACAGTCAGGAGATTGATACAAAAAAAAAATGTCAAAGGCTTTATCAATGCCTAGAAGCACAGTAAAGTCTATTATTAAGAAGCAGACGTTATTTGGTTCAACACAGACCCTCACTGGATCAGGATGTCACTCCAAACTGGATGAAAGTGCCGGGAGAAAACTGGTTATAGAGGCAACCAAGAGGAATACAGCAGCTCTGAAGCAGTTACAGGAATTTATGACAAAGAGTGGTCATCGTGTGAATGTGACAACGATATCACAAATTCTCCACAAATGTGGCTTATATGGGAGCATTGCAAGAAAAAGACACTCCTACAACTGAGCTCTGCCAAAACTCACCTTCTGAGGCAGACGAGATTAAAGTTACATTATTTGGCCTCAACACCAAACGATATGTCTGACGGAAATAAAACAGTGGAGGGACTGGAGAACTTGTCAGAATAGAAGGAAAAATGGATGGGCAAAATACTGTCACATTCTTGAGGAAAATCTGCTGCCCTCTGCCAGAAAGTTGTCAATAGGAAGAAGATTTACTTTCCAACATGACACTGACCCAAAGCACACAGCAAAACTAACCGCACAGTGGTGGAAAGAGAAAAAGGTGAATGTCCTTGCAAGCCCAGAATTAAACCTCATTGAAAATCACCATCAAGTTTAATTGAACTTGAGCAGTTCTGAAAAAAAGACTGGGCAAATATTGCAAAGTCTGAATGTGCAAAGTTAGTAAAGATAGACATATAACAACAGACTATGTCTTTTGTTTCTTGAACCAGTAGCCTAATGCCAGTGTGTGTTTCTAATAAAGTGGGGCAATTCCAAATTTGCAAGGACAGTCTGGTCCTTCTGACCAGAGCCAGCCCTCCCTATAAGTGAACTAAGCGGTTGCTTAGGGCCCCACAAACAGAGAAACACTTCCGGTAAAACATAGCTTGTTGGTTTGTTTCAAGGTCTAAAACTTTTTCTAATTTATAAAATTCTGTCTTGGGAGTTTGGCTCGGGGAGTAAGGCCTTACCTTCTAATATTCAACTGGGCTACAAAATGTACAATATGATGATGTACACTGCACAATATGTCTACAAATGCTAGAGGACAAAGTACTGCATCCTTTGACTGTGAGACATTGACTACGTTTACAAGCTGTTAAAATTCGGGTTATGGTCGGGTTAAGGTCACTATTTGGGTTTCTGAAACATTCGGGACAACCCGTTTACATGCGTGAGCAGAGAGAGTTACTCCTGTATACATAGAATGTGTAATCAGTCGCCAATATCCCGATGTAAACAGCGACGCACGGTTAGCGTCTGGACGTAAGACGCAATATGCGTCATTTCCGATTCTTCTTCCTGTATCCAAAGACTCAAAAGACCAAGATTCCTTGCGAATAGAACATGCGCAGAACACACATTTTGATGGGGATATGCCGAAACGCGTTTACAAGACCAAATATTCGGGTTAGAAAAGGGGTACCCCAGGTATAATATCCCGGTTTTTAAAAACATCCGGGTTTTTGCCGGTGTTTACATGGCCGTGCGCGACCGGGTTATTGCTAATATCCCGGTTTTGAACGGGTTATTGGCTGCATGTAAACGTAGTCAGTGATTTCAGTTTAGGTTAAGCTCTATACATATGCAGCTGCATCATAATTCTGATCATTTTTGACTGTTGGATCATAGTTGTCAACTTCAAAGTACTCTCAGGTTTCGGAGGTTAGAAGATCAGCAGTAAAACAAACAGCATGCTGGGAAAATTACTGAAGACAAGGAGAACCCTCTTCAACCCCCGAAGAATCAACGTGATAGAAACGTCACCATGACTACCAAAGAGAAAAGGCCTTTTCCCAACCGCATAATATGAACAAATATTTCCATCTGTTCAGTGATTCCTCAAAGAAATACAAATCAAACATGACATGAAAAATGAAAGGTCTGGAACACATGAGAGGACCCTAACAGTCTTTATCCTGGAGAACAGCTGAAAATCACTTGGAATTTGTTTTGCTGTAATTTTGGGTTAGGTTCAGGTCATTTTTAAACTATGGGATGTGTATAAATGTGTGTATCATGTAAAGGTACTTACCAGGGTTGCCTTTTCTTCCCCGTTTTCCCGGAGGACCTGTGAGCAGAGGGTAACAGATGGTGAATAGTATATATTTAATAACACTTTCTGATTTTGATTGGTCAATGACCACTACAGCTCTGGTCAAAAGAGAGAGATTTCAGTGAAATTTCACATGCAATAAATTCCATCCATTTACCGTCTATATCATAGTGATGTATGAAACAGCGTCCACACAGAGAACACTGTCAAACCAAGCAGCTTTCTATTGGGCAATGTGGCAAATTAACTTGACCAACTTGAACATGAGCAAAACCTATGTGGGCAACTTTTAGAAAATGTTGTAGTGCAATCATAAATTGACCAATTGACCGATTTAGTATATGTGATATAAACTCTTGTCTTCAGCAACAGGCTGTGCAGATATCACTGATCCCTTCCTAAATGCGAGAGGAACACATCCTTTTCCACAAGCAGGGCTGATAGTTCTGGTGTAAACTTCCACGGGAGTCTCCACCCCCAAGATAAGAGAGGTGGGAAAAGATGCTTTGTGACAGACACAAGGAGAGACAATCTTTGCAGTCCCCTTCTGCAGCATATTAGTAGCCAACAATGACATACAGGTCCAGCCAAACAAATACAAAGACTTCTTACAAAGTAGAGTAACTGAAACAAGAGAAAAGGCTGAATTTAGCAGATCCCAGAAAAGGAAGTTTTTTGAAAAGTTGAACTACATTTATGCATTTGGCAGCGCCATGCATTTTTGTTTGAGCTACAGGAAAATACTACAGAAGGTTGTACATTAAAATAATTTAACTACAATTTAAATACTAAAAGGTTTAGACCAAGGGTGTCCAATCCTTCTCCTGGAAGGCCAACGTCTTGCAGAGTTTAACCTCAACCAGCTCCAGCACACTTGCCTGGAAGTTTCTAGCAAAGCCACCAGAAGGCAAGCCTACAATCTTTAGCCAAAAAATATAACGGCTAATGCTAACCCTTCCGCTTTGGTGGTACACAGGGAAGGAGTAAAGAGAAAAAAATTATTTGAATGTATGTCAATGAAGGAGAGGCTTTACTATGCTGAATAATCAGCTTTTTTGAGGAAACAGCTTATCATTTAATGAATCGACAGCCTATTGGCTAATCTTCATCATATTTTACACTAAACAATAGTTCTGGATTGAACTGTTTTTAGAGTTTACAGATTTGTCGTTTTATATGAGAAGTCAGAGACCAGTCACAGGTTTGGAAACCTCTGGTCTAGACAATATAAATTCATAATTTAAGATGCCACCACTGAAACACAGTGAATAGAAGGATTATTTGACCCGTGTTCATTTTTCGGATATGTATGATTTACTTCTGGCCTTTTCATGGATTTCTCATCTACACAAGCAGTGCTCTTCTGAAACCTTCTGGATTCATTTTCTACACTGGGATGTTATGCATCAAATTGATCAAGTTAATGGCAAGTGAAGTACAGCATTTCTTAATTTTCCAAACAACTGGGTGTGATAAAGATGCTTTTATCTTAGACAATACTGTACACATTGTTCCTTTACTGAAATTATTCTAATGCAAACAAGGTTTTATTTGTAAGAAAAATACATTCTACCCTGAACCTTTGCAACAGGATGCTAAACAGTGAGGCATATGAGATTAATTTAATAAAACTTGAAGATATTACAAAGTCTGAAAGTTGGCAACCATGTTGAGTATGTTATTTGTCATATCATGCAAACACGTGATATTTGGTGCTAATTAGCATTTCACACATGTCACACACACACAAAAAAGTTTAAAAATGTTTCATGAACTGAATGACTGACAGCCACATTGCCTGGTTTTGAACATGTGAGTATCATATGGAAGACATTTTGCACACTCTGCTCTACGGTCTGTGGTAATCTATACCAACACCCTTATAATGTCCCACATAAACATCAGCTCCCTCCACAGGGCATGAGCTGGGCGTGGGAGATTTATCACAGGGAAAAGCTAGGTCAGATACTTTTTAGCTTATGCATCTTTAACTGTTGAAATGACCCCTTCCAAATATGCTTGGAGGTAGAGTTCACTTTCTGTTGTCCTAGTTGAAACCACCATAATCAAGAAGTTTACATTAAAACCCAAACTGTATTAACCAAAACATGGTTTACAAAACATACAAAGTAAGAATTTAAACATCTAAAAAAAAAAAAACTAAGCCTGATCAAAAACAAGGTGGTGGGCAATTATAGCTTACTCATTCCATTTCACTGACCTTGGACTTGATCATGTTAGTACACTCTTATCTAAAGAACTGCATCCATAAAAGTATAGGCCTATGAAATAAATCCTGATGGGGAAAAACAGACGAGAGATTTTAATGTAAAACCCGATGTCTGATCCAAAAGCCTGTCTGTTAAGCCCTTTTGATACCATGAACAGCTCTCCAGAGATGCACTAACCTCCAGCACACTCCCGAAAAAAGCCTCCTCATGGCTCTGTCACATACACAAGCTCGTGTCTGTGACAAAATCACCAAGACCCTATGTTGCTTTATCTAAACCCATACTACATCAAAATCTAGACTACTTCAAGTACTCTTCTGCACATTAAAGAAGTGTATATCTATGTAATAACATGCACAAAAATGCAGCTGTTCCAAATTGAAACCAACAGCATGTAGTATGATTTTATAAATCATTCCATCAACACTTGTCACCACCTACTGGCATAACAACAAAACTAGTCACAAAAAATTAGCACCTAAGGCAAAGAGTTATAATTTAAAGCTAAATCAGTTTCATTAAGTGTAATACAATGAACCTGAATCAGATCTTCAGTATTAGTATAGGAATATGGATCTCATCAGAGTCTCACACAAAGCGTTTGGGTCATTCACATATCCTGCAGCTACAGCCAGTAACTTTAAATGCAGCAAGTTAATGAAATCCGGCAAATTCATGCAATACATTTCCTTCATGAATGCTTTGAGACCAACATGAATGCATTTTATAAGGAACCAGCCCTTGATAACTTTACACCTAGCTTTCAAAGACTTGACATTAATGAATTCCTTAACACTTTGATTGTAAAGTATTGTCAGGTGCTCGGATAAGGGCTTCGGCCCTCCATCAGTGTTGTATTAGGAGCGGCCTGAGAATGTGTAATTAATGGGGTCTTTTATTCTGCATTCCTTGGGCATTAATTGAACAGGTGTTATATGTTAAGACTTTAATTTTTAACACCAGAGAACAGGCTCATTTGGCAGTAAGGGTGTGAAAAGAGGGAGGAAAAGGCGTTAATTTCCCCCTTGTTATCCACCCACCCACCCAAGATCAAATTCAGACCAGACTGAGATGAAGACGGCTGATCCACATCTTAAGATATCAAGGCTCTGCTGCAGACCACTGCCGCCAAACACCAACCAGTAGTCTTCACATAATATGTTCTACAACAGAATCATTCTCTCCTTGAACCACAGATGTGCTTTTAACACCTTAATATGAAACAAATTTTGTTTTTGGTTACACTAAAAAACTGAAAAGTTACAGAAAATGTACATACTGTGAACAGTGTATATAGGCCTACTCAATGTTCCATCTAATTTGCTTTCTTGCTGAGCGAAACTTTTCTATATTGGGCAGACATTTCGGCCACCTGAGCAAAAACTTATATAACAAAACAATATAATATGAAAAAAATAAATAAAGCAGTTATTGCTCATGAAATTTCTTTTTGAGGTCAATTATTTATTAGGCTTATAATATAATAAATACCCCCCCCCCACCCCACCAAACTTTAAACATTAATTATTTTGCAGTCATCTAATACATCCCATTGCAGTAGAGATTGCATACTACATCTGTGTGTAACTTTAAATATCTTGGAGCTTTACAGTTACAGTTTTGTGCCCATCATCCGCTATTTCCACCACTTAATAAAAGTTTAAAACACAGATCAAAGACTGGGATTGAAAACCATGACTAAATTAACCCGCTAGGCCTATCTGCAAAGAATAGAAGACTTAAGATTTATACAACAGCGATGGCAGATGTTCAAAGCACCTACCTACCTGGACTAATATGAATCCATTTCATAAGATCTGCCTATGGAATATATAGGGCAGGGGTGTCCAAACTTGTTCCTGGAGGGCCAGTGACCCGCAGAGTTTAGATCTAACTAGCTCCTACACACTTGCCTGAAAGTTCCCAGTGAGTCTGACTATCTTGATTTATTGGTTCAGGTAAGTTCAGTTATGCTTGTAGCTAAACTCTGCAGGACAGTGGCCCTCCAGGAGCAGGCGTGGACACCCCTGATCTAGGGTGTATTTCTATTATGTAGTATTATGATATCTTTAAAAGCTTCATAACACATGAAATAGTGAGCATGGCTTGGCTGTGAGTCTTCATTGGCAAAAGAATAAACAGGCCTAAATAAAATGGACCCAGAAAATGCTTGTAAATTTCACAAATAATTACAAAGAAACGGCAAGTAACAGATTGAATTAAAAGTTGTTGTTTTTTTAAGTAGAAAAGCTGAAATAGTTTTTCTACTGAAAAATGTTGTATTTACACTGTTATTTGCGTACTAACTGTATCCCTGTGGAAAACTGAATTTAGTCATAATATTTTACTAGTAAAACTGTGAATAAACTTTTTAGTTTTATTTGTGCTGTTTTTTATTGGATTTGATATGAGTACCTTATTAATGCTTTTTAAGGCCTTCATAGAATTAAAAAATAAGTTGCCTTTTATTTAATATCAAAACATCATGCATTCCTTTTTCTTTAAAACCCGACATTTCCCCTTTAAAAATAATCTTTCTGACATATTTGACCAGATGATTTGATCACACAGTCTTTATCAGTATGTCATTATGTTTACACTTGCAATGATCTTATCAAGCTCAGAATATTACTGGAAAAAAGAAAAGTAATATATTTGTTACAGAAAATAAAAATGTTGGTTTTGGCACTAAGCTAAAATACTGAATGTGATGTAGTGCATTAGATGCATTTCTGAACTGACCTTCATTTTAACCCCACGTTGAACCCATATTAACCCAGTGATCTGCTGTATCTCTCTCCTTGGAAGAACTTAAGTGCAGATATCTGTCTCCACGGCCCTCTCTTTCTGCTACTGTCTACAGGCATCTTTCACGATAGATAAAAGACAATAAATCAAGTCTCTGCCTAGACTCTTATTTATAGCCGTTATAAATGGACATCAAATGCTCAGACGTTTTGCATGGAGCCCGTTCTAGAGAAATCAGTTTAACAGGACAGCCACGGTCCTGGTTTAGATTTAATATGATCCATATAAGCTATTCAGCTGCAGTTACACGTGGTTACAGAACTGCAACAATGAATCAGTCCAGTGATTTAGTGTGCAGTCTTTCCTGAACTCCTCTAAGAACCAGCAGAACAGATGAACTGATGCTTTTAAACAACCCTGATCAAATCTATTCAAGCACAATTAGGTTTAGACCTAGATCTCTGTTATAAAGAAAATGTCAGCTGGACTTCCCTGTGAACAACTCACAGCTGTGGTGTCTTAAGTCTATGGGAAATTTAAATTTTTTCATTTATTGTTTGTCTTGTACAGAATATACATTTGCTAGCTGAAGTCTACACTCTTCAGAAACTGATGTAAAACACAAAAATAATACTTAATATCATATTTGCTTTCCAATAACCGCAAATATTTTTATAGAAGCAGTTTATCATAAAAATAAACTGGATGCAGGTCAACTGAAATAGCTGCCTCATCCTTCACAACAATAGCTGTCTTAGTTAAACCCAGAAAGATTGCAGGGCAGAATGTCCAACTACAGAAAAACACTGCTGCTCTGTAGCCTACCCCGGATGACTTCGGAAAACAGCATGCTTTAATTCCCTTCTCATTGTTTCAAATTACTGCTCATTGTTTCAAATAACCGATGTGGTTGGAAGGAGTCCGGGCCGCTATTATCTTATCATAATCGTTAGCGTATGGCCTCGAGAGGTGAGCAGCAAACAACCTGATCTTTTAAATCACGTTTTGCTAGAAAATTCTAATGACAGGCTGGAACCCACAACCTGACTTACTGTGTGAGAAGATGTTTACTTTGCAACTCACAGACAGAATATGAAGTTTAATATAAAATAATCACCCACAGACAGGGTAATACCACCAAATCTGTTTCAGTATTTACAAGTCTGGTCTTACTTTACTACTATTAATGTAACCTGAGTATCAAAATACATAATAATGTGTACAGCACTCACTGAAACGTGTCAGTTCCTGGCACAGAGTCTGTTTATAATGCATTGCCAAAATAGCACAATGGTATCTGTATTACAGAGTACATTATGTTTGGCTATAATAACTGATTTGGACCAAGGTTGGATTCAAATTAAGCTTTATGGCATTAGATTGGAATTAACAGCTCATTTGAGCTGATGAGCAACAGGATTTGATTTTGACACCTGGTGTTTCACTTCAAAGAGCCCGTGCAAAGGTTGTGCAGGAAGGTATGAGTGGCTCTGGGTTTACAGTAAATGCTCTTGATTTTTTTTTTTTTTAGCATAAAGCTCTGATGAGGTGAAAACTGCATTATGAAACTCCAACATAATGAGTGACGTGACATTCAGCCAAGTATGGTGACCCATACTCAGAATTCGTGCTCTGCATTTAACCCATCCAAAGTGCACACACACAAAGCAGTGAACACACACACACACACACTCACACTGTGAACACACACCCAGAGCAGTGGGCAGCCATTTATGCTGCGGCGCCCAGGGAGCAGTTGGGGGTTCAATGCCTTGCTCAAGGGCACCTAAGTCGTGGTATTGCCAGCCCGAGATTCGAACTCACAACCCTCGGGTTAGTAGTCAAACTCTCTAACCACTAGGCCACAACTTCCCCCTCAATGAATCAGGAGAGAACTACAATACAAGGAAAAACAAGCTTCAGATCAACAGGTGATCTGATGTACTAAATATAAATCAAACAGATTGCACTGGAAAGAGGTTTAAGTCAGTGCACACTGAATTGATTGTGTTTTGTTATTTAGATTCAGACCAAAGCACATAAAAATTTGACTTCTGAGAATAGCATGACCTAGAGCTTTCATGAAATTATATTTAATATCCATTTATTAAAACAAACCATGACAGCATTGTTATCCTTTGAGAATGTTTAAATCAAAGGCATATTTTTCGGTCTTTTATGGAATGTGCAGGTTAGGGTTTGTATAGTAGGTGTGTCCACACAGCTGTAGGGTTTACAATTAGAAAATAAGCCAATTTTCTCCTTATTGCGGTCAAATTTCCTGGAAAGTCATTATGCATCAAATTATAAGTTCACTAATGAAGCGCCAAACCTTTTTTGCCTTGCAGTTTTTGGCTTAACAGCTGAAGGCATCAAAACAAACTGTCAAATAAAATGAGAGATATAAGCGAAGGAGAATCTTTTTCTCCCCTTTTTCATCCGTGAGATAGAGGATAATAGCCTTTGGCGAAGGAGAACACAACCTTTTTTTGAGCTTGATATCATGAAAAGCATACCTATGATGAACGAGCCGAGCTTGGCCAAATGTTCTCATAAATTTATACAGACATACATACTGGAGGCAAATCCATTGAGTTAAAATATGGAGTAATAATATTTACCTCTGGCCTCTCCTGTCACTAATGAGTTCATTAATGAGAGAATCAATGAATGTTAACACACCATTAACATTTATGCATTTGGCAGATGCTTTTATCCAAGAAAATAGTTTTGCCTTTCCTTTTGTCTGTTCATGCATTCCCTGGAAAATTGAACACAGGACTTTAGCATTGCTAGTGGCGGGTTTTGTAGGATTACTTCAGCTCAGACAGTAGACCATGGCGCTAGCAACACCATGGTTGTGGATTTGAAAGATGGTAGCCCATACTCGGAATTGGTGCTCTGCATTTAACCCATCCAATTGCACACACACACACACAGCAGTGAACACACCATGTTTGATTTCCTGGGAAATGATAAACTGGTAAAGCTATCTCGAGTTATTTTGGTCAAATCTGCCAAAAGAATAAATGTTTGATTTACAGGAATAAAACAATATATAATCATCATGTCCTAGTGTATTTTTAAGAATGACATGCAATTCATTGAGAGGCCAACAGCAGTCAGCACATAAAAATGATTAGTTTCTGATACCAGGGGCAACTCCCACCTGATTTATCTGTTCATTATCATAAGAACCCCTTTTTCTTTGACTGTCCTGTAAATCTCCCACAGTCTTAAGAATTCAAACCCCTGCAGTATGACCGAGCGGCAACCTCTTGCTCTTTCTAGTGAAGCCAATAAGGAAGTGACTAAAACTGCAATTCATCGACTGGCCGCTTGAGGCTGGCTGCAAAAGGGAGTCAGTCCCATAGACTCCCCATGTTAAAATGCCCAACTTTACAGCAGAAAAAAACATTTTTACAGCCTGGTTCAAAAAATGAGTTTGGTCTATATTGCTAATTTTGCCCTTCATGACAACTGTGAGGGGGGTGAATTTTTTTATAACTCATCCGTTTAAATTATATTAAGCCTTAAAGCTCTGCATAATTAAGGGCGTGGCCACTTGAGAGACAGGTGGATTGCCGCTGCTGACAATGCCGTCGCGCTAGGTGGGCGTGGCTTCAGCAATCAGCTCCCGCCTTTTTGCCCATTTTTGATTATCCGGGAGAGTCGCGCGGTGAAGCGCGGCCAAGATGGCGACGGCCCGCTCTGCACACTTTAGGCTTCAAAACCGCTATTGAGGAGTCTATGGGTGACGTCACGGACACTACGTCCGTATTTTTTTACAGTCTATGAGTATGACACAGTAAAGACACTGAACATGATATCACATAGCCTTTATCTTACCAATCGTTTCCCGTCCTCCATAAAGGCTGCATTTAAACAAAAACAAACAAAAAACGCTTAATGGCACAAGAAACGGTAACTAACAGAGCCGAGGAAATGCAGGGACAGCGTTTGTAATGTATCTACTAACGTGGTTCATGAGTTCCTTTGGAGGCGGCTTGTTATTCTGAAAATAATGCTATTGTATATTAGAAAGCCTCTAGTGAAGGGAAAATGCACACCAGTTGTGAAAACATTCCCTCTGTTCATTATGCTGGCCACCGGCCAAAAGACTCTCCTGCAACCCTGGGCTCAAAGTATGAGGAGAAAGAGAGGGGACATCACCAGGCCTCCGCTCTCCTAAACCAGGGACACTAGCCGGTTACTGGGAGTATTAGGATAGAATCTGAATTTGCTTTACTAACCAACATACTAGTTATGTTGATATATTACAAGAGAGATATATTTTTTAATTATGAAAAAAAAAACATTTATTTAATGTAATTATATTTATACTAAGTATCTAATGCTCAATTAAACAAATATTTTCATATATTCATATAATTAATAACTAATAATTTACTAGTACTGTTAGATTTAATCATTAACCATCAATAATTTATCTTCTTATTATGAGTAGAATTTTTTATTATATAGTTGCACTCCTTCATACTTGTATTTCATTAATACAGAGATTCACTGCAAGGTATTTTTCTTAATGACTGGCCCTAAAACTGTCAAAACGTAGAAGATAATGATTTAATTGTTTATCGTAGTTTATGCGTCTGCTTGCTGAGTCTTTTTTATTTTCAGTTCACTCACCCTTAAGATCTCTGATGCAAAAGAAGCACAAAAAAGAACATATTTTAAAGAATGTTTTTAACTGTTTTTGTCCATACAATACTGTTTTTGTTTAAACGTTGGATTTGACCCTGCATTTTATTATTATAATTTTTTTCCACTTTAATAAACCACCTAATGGGATTCACTTAAACGCTGTCCTTCAAAATGATTTCCTCTGACCGTTGGGTCATCGCTACAAGGTCTAAAACAACACTGGAAAAACATGGAAAAAATAAAATTAATAAATCTCTGAATAACTTATTTTGTGTTCCACAGAAGAAACTAGTCATGCAAGCAACATGAGGCTAAGCACATGATGACAGAAGCTTTATTTGTGGGTGGACTATTGCTTTAATGCTAACTGATAGAGCTGTGGGGGTATGTAGGACAAAAAAAGGTTGGGGAATGACTGTAAGGTCTGCGTGTATCCTCCTGAAACCTAGAGAAGACACACGCTGTGCATATGCAGACAGACTGCGGGAGATCTCCAGGTTGGGAGGTTCAAGATGGCTCCAGATGTGGCGACCAGGTGTTTTCGCAGGCTGCAAACAGCACTCCCATTGGACAGCCCCAGAGTCTGAGACATTTCTGTCACCCAGCTGAACAGACACAGCTAACGCTGATATGAAAGCTACCCAGAGGGGATCTCAGCAGGGAGGGTGTCATTATTTAGAAGAGTGAAGACAGATCTCTGGCCCACAGAGGAAAATTAAAACTGTAATCTTCTGCTTTAGAGTTCTAGACAATATAGAGACTCCATGCATGTAACTACTCTTTCTTTCGTGGATTATTTAAAAGTGGACACATGTAGATATACAGTATAGTATACGGCTTCTTGTGTATTTGATGCATGCAGGGAAGTTAATGTGCACATACACACACACACACACACACACACACACACAAATGTCTTATGTTATGTGTGCATATGTTTTGTGTTTTGAAAGACAAAAGGTCAAAAGAACCCAAGCGATCATAACTTTGAGAATAATACCCACTGACAGCTCAATAATTATTCCCCTTCCATTAGGAATGAAAGATTGTTATTTTCATGCCACTATAAAGAGGGTTTGTATATGAAAACGTTATAAATCTTAAAATGTAGAAGCTATTAAGCAACAGGAGGACAAAAGACTTTAAAAGAAACATAAACATTTGAGCAACATATGAAATATTAGAGAATTCATCTGAAGTGAATGAATTTACTCACCCTCATGTTGTTTCAAACCTGTATAATTATTTTCTGTATCTTTTCATTAAGCTACATTATTACATAATTATTAAAACTTATATTATTTATGAATAATGTAATATATTTTTACAATTAGTAATCTTTAGATAGCTCATCTTAAAAAGCCTACACATAATCTTTAGAAAAACTTAAAATGAAAATCCATTTTAGAAACTTCAATACTGTAGGTCTATATTCACTTTTTAAAAACAACTGATTTTAGTTTTAAGTGTTAATTTTTATTTATTCATAGAAAATAGTATACAATTGTTATATCTGCAGTCTGCAGTTTATTAGTTATCAGCATTAACATTATCGGTATATTTTATATTTAACAATATTGTAAATAGCTGTATGTATGTATGTGTATATATATATATATATATATGAAGAGTTCAGATGCAAAAACCTCTAAATGCCATCTGAAATTTTCATCTAAAATTAGGATTTTTATCAAGGTCCTATGCTTAGGTTGAGTCATTTTACTTTAATTGTGATGTGCAGGTCCTTTTCCAGGCTAGTAAAGTGAAATAACTGAATATAAATATAGGAGCCTGATAAAAATCCTAATTTTAGATGAAAATTTCAGATGGCACTTAGATGCTTTTGCATCTGAACTCTTCATATATTAACACAAATGTATTATCTGAAAACAAATGTTAATAACTTATGCCATTTTTATTATCAATAAATATATATGTAAGAATGCTGAGATATATTTACTTAAACCCTAATGTATACTATCTGTTTTCAATAAGACACTGTTTGGGATTCATCTTTGTGTTTGGCTGTTATAAGAACATTTTGGTCAAGGATTTCTGCCATCAGAGAGCAACTCAAACAGTAAGTTTTCCCTTCTATTAGTCACAGTTAAACAGCCACTTTCAATAGAAGCGCTCTGATTTCTTCTCCTGTGCTTGGCCATGTACAACAGCATGTTTCCTTTGGCACAGGACACAGTAAAGTTTGGAAGTGCATCATTATAGTTTTACTGAAAAATGTGGTCTGTATGAGTTACTTGGTTAATAAAGGCATGGGGTGCTGGCATCTTTCCTTGCATTTCATATCTACTGTATATTTAAAAATAATCGAACTACAGAATTGATTTGTACTGAAAATGAGGATTTTTCAAAGGAGAGTTCAGGCCAGAAAATAAAAAATAAAAAAAGAAGAAGGGATAATACAAGGCTGCATGTATGTGAATAATAATAATAATAATAATAATAATAATAATAATAATAATAATAATAATAATAATAATAATAATAATAATAAAGTAGAATTGTGAAATATTATTTCAATTTAAAATAACTATTTTCTATTTTAATAAATGTTAAGATCTAATTTAATCCTGTGATGGCAAAGCCATCTCTCCAGTATTTACACTTGGAATGTCTACATATACAAATTTTATGCTATATTTTTTTTTTCCTATGGATCATCTCTATCCCACACTATCTCAAACAAATGTAACTGAGTATGATTTGCCATTTTAAAGGAAGTAGGCAAATTGTTGACATGAATGTAATTGTGGGCAGTTATGTATTAATACCTGGTGTCAGAATGAGCAGAAAAGCAGAATGTGCTCTGTTGCAGAATAGCAGAATGTTAATACTAAAAGTTACCATTTTCACTATACAATGAACTCGTTTATCTAAAAGAAAATCAATGAAAACTTGATTTCTCGTGGTATGACCCCATTTAAGTGAGGTCATACGGATGGAAAACCCACAAATCTACTGACACGTAGAAATTGTGAAAAGGCCGTTGTCTTTTTTAGGTAGAGGCTTGAAACAAAAAGACTGAAGTATATCAGGATTCACGCAAGCTGCCAAGACACATCAGAATGCACCATCACGTCTTGTGGAGAAGATTACGACACACAGTAAATGGTATGATGTTTTCTGCAAATCAGAATAGCTGTTTCTTTGGAGTAGCTAGTACCTCTTTTTTTTCTTTCTCACTCTCTTTCTTGTGCACACAAACACAAGTGGAGAAATATGTCTGTCCATATGCAAACTAGATCTGGGATGAGTTGTCCACAGATTCCAGGATGGCCATCTGATCTTCCTGTTTCCTTCAGATACCACGCTAAGAAATGACAGGCTTTTATAATTCAACAACAAATACTGAACGCCCCATAAAAGGCCCGAGCATTTTCTCCATCTTCTGATTTATTTGGACCTCTGGAGTCCAGCAAAGCATGAATGGAGCCACATAATGAAGTTTTAGAGGTATGGTTATCTTTCTGAACAATGCTATCCATTGTGTCCGCAAAGACATACTTGACAATACTGTGTATAATTGTGAAGTATGTTCTCGTCTATGAACACGTAATTGATTTAATTCCTAAGTGGTTCCAGAAGGGGGACAATGGGCTTTGCGTCTATCATGGGATTGCATCAAACTGGAGAAATGATGGGCTGTAAATTCGACTCCATCTTACTGAAGGGTTTAGAGTGACGGGGATATTTACATACATATCAAAAGAATATGGCCTATGTGCACTGATGACAATAGAGTCAGGCGGACGAATCTTGCCTTATACTGGAAAGAAAATGCTTTTTTAAACATAACAGGCTTTGAACTTACTGTCGATGACTGTGACATCAACATATTTTAGCAACAGTGCTGCTGTGAAGAGGGCCCTGTAAAAGGGAAGTTATTCTGGACTCCAGATGGACCAACGAAATATGTAGTAAACACACTGAAGCAGAAATTACACACCTTTAAGTTACGTGAACAGGATCTCATTACTACAGTTTGGGCTGTCAATCTTACCATTGGTTTATTTTTAATTGCAGAAATGCAGAAACTAAAAATACAAACCCTGAAAACACCTTTCAATTCTCATAAGAAAAAAAAACTTGTGATGGGTGTGATTTTTTTTTTTTTTTTGTCATTCAGTCAAACCCATGTCGTTCCATTCTTGCCAAGTTCATCGTAACCAGAGGCTGTCAAGCCCCAAAAAGAAGTAAAAAGCACCATATGCCACTAAGTCCATATATCTTGTGTATTATATTTCAAGTATAAGTAAACACCAAAAAAGTAAAATTTTCATGTTTGGATAACTGTTGCTTTTGTGTTCGGGATAATTTGATCCATATATAAAAATAGTGAAACTCTGGTTAAAGAGTTTTCTTCTTCTTCTTGACTTTTCTCATCCCTCATTTATGGTCATGAATGTACAAGCAAAGCTTGACACATAAATGTATTTTAGAAATGATCTATTGAATTATGTGACTATGATGACATAAGGGGTCTAATTGCCCTACATTTGTTTCCATGCAACTTGCCAAAAATTTGAAACACAAAAATTCAGATATAAACATGTCTTGTTAAAGACTAAAATATGAATTATATATTATATAATTTGGGGTAATATTTTATTAACACAGCAAGCTAAATTCTCAAGAAGAAAAGATCTTTCACAAAAAGTGACTCAAGGCTTTTTAGGCTGACATATTTATGTCAGAGCTCTAAGTGTAGTTTTCACACCCAAGAAGACATTCTTCCTGAAATCCAAAGATTTAAGTGCTGAGATAAGCGGCCGGAATTAAGTTAGTCAACATGAACAGCTTAATGACTTAATATACGACACAACTGAACAACATCTGCGATCCAACAGATCCATCCTACAGTTATTCTGACAATCAAAACATCTGAAGCATTTGAAGTTAGCTTTCGGGAAAAACATCACACTTCACAAGAATAAAGGAATGCTTTCTGGCTAAACTTAAGACAGCGGAGATAAAAAAACAACAGAGGCAGGTTGAGGACAAACAACATCCAAAATAAAAGAGAAACAAGCTTTTTCTTTTTCATAGTAGAGTACAAACAATGATTAGCAACAGTTACGAAGTAAACTGTGTTTGTTGAATATGTAATGTGCTCATTGTGCCTGCCAGATTGACATATAAGCCTAACCACAAATTTACTCCTAACTTAAACCATACTGAGTTTGTAAAGCTGATCAGAGGGGCCACTTGCGTATATTGTGGCACAATTAATTGCTTCCAGCATTACTATTTCAACATGATATATTCAGGGAGTAGTGTTGTTTCTTCAACGGAAATTATGACTAAATATCGTCGTCAACGAACCTTTATCACGTGACGAAAACGAGACGAGACGCAACGTAAATGCTGATCATGTGACGATGACTTAAATGAAATGTATAATGCAGTATTGTTGACGAATAAAAATGAGAGTAAATGTGGTTTACAAAATAAAAACTATGCTAAAATGTCTTCATTTTCATTGACCAAAATGAGACGGAACGAAATGTTATAACGTTATTTTGTCTCGTTTAGTCACATTATTATTATTATTATTATTATGCAGTATTTCTGTTTCCTTTGTCTCACTTCAAGGGCTGCATAAGGTTGAACTGCACAGACACAAGTGACATCACTTCCTCGCGGCATTATTTCGAAGACGACAACGAACAAAGTTAGTTGACTAGGTATTTAACCTATATTGACTAGGTTAAACAGAATTGCATTACTAAAAAGATACTAAAATAACATTTTAGACTAAATGTCATCAGTTTTCATTGACTAAAACTAGACAAAAATAGTCATGGATAATTCTGACTAAAATAAGACTAAAATGCTTAGACTTTTAGTTGACTGAAACATGATAAAAAAAAAAAAAAAAAAAAAAAAAAGAGAACGTGACTAAAACTAATAAAAACTAAAATGACAGCTTCACGCAAAGACTATACTAAAACCAAAATTAAAACAGGCTGCCAAAAACAACACTATCAGGAAGTCATTTGAAATGAAACATATAGTCATTGTAAATGATTAATAAAAACTCATTGCCCCTTGTTACTCTAAAATTGACCTGACAAAGGTTGTGACCAAAAAAACAGTGATTTTCATGTGCATTCACTGAAGTACAAGTAGAAAAATCAGTTTAGAAGTTCTGGCCTCATCAGTGAGCACAGCAAATTGGTCCGTAAAGAAAGAAAATGTGTAAACAGAATAACACCAGACACCCAAGTGGTTTTCCCAGAAGTCAAATTATAATCAGCTATGCTGTAGCACCAGAATTAAAACTTAATCCAATCCAGACACAGACTCAGATCTGAGTGCTGGATGACTTTTAAAGGTAAACATGTTTATTTTAAAATATAATACACTCTACTATTGTTTAAAGCAATATTATGATTTTAATACAAGTTAAGTTCAACAGCATCTTTCACATGCTATTGATAACCATGGAAACTCATTTTCAACTCAGCTTGTAAAGGCAAACAAAAAAGTGGTTAGAGAATGACTGCATGCTTGCCCCATAGACTTCCATTGTAAGTGCATAATTGGCAACACATTTAGCTTCTTTTTACAAACCAACATCTATGTGGGTGAAATGATGGCAGGTCTCATAACATGTTGATGATACATACAAACCTACAGAGGTAAGTGTATTGGAGAATGGATGAAAAAATTAATGTTTATTGGATGAAAAAATAAATACCTTTGTTTATGATAAATGTTATTTCAAAATGTTATATATATATATATATATATATATATATATATATATATATATATATATATATATATATATATATATATATATATACAGTACAAAAATTATACCAACTTATACTACCAGGACTATTTAACTTGAGGAATGAGTTTAGCTCCAGCCCTAATCAAACTCACCTGAATCAACTAATCAGGTGCCGGCTGCATTAATTACTTAGTTTTTCACGTTAGTTATGTGTTTAATTTTTATTTTCCTTCAAGACCGATTAGAACTTTTTTAACTGAATGATTATTGGTTTTTTTGTGTTTTTTTAACAAGAATAACACACAAAATATCACATATCATAATTACATCAATCAAAAAAAAAGAAAAAAAATTAAGTTATTACATTTTCCAAATTATTTCTGTGTAAATGTATTTAGTTGAGTCTGGTAAGATGGTAAAAAATCAAACCAGATACACATAAATATAGAACAGTGTACTCAACGGTTTGTACTTACATTTAACAACATATCAACTGTTCAGCTAATGAAAAAAAGAAATACTTTTAGTAGAAAACAAATCCATAAAACAGTTCTTAAAATTGTGAGTTGTGAAAAAAACGCATGTGTTCTAGGACCTTTATACAGTGTGTGTGTCAGTAAGTCTATTCCTCACAGCCTCATTTTCATCTGCATTAAATTCAATATGGCGTCAAACCTGACTAATGTTGTAAACTGCCACCATTTTTGAAATAACATAAAGTGGCATTTCTAACTGAGGTGTTGACTGGATGTCTAGACTGAATGTTTTGGTCATAATGGCCACCATTAAAGACACAAGTCAAAATACTTTCTGCAGTAACCTGGAAAATTCCTTTAAAACAAGCCCTATTAACAGTATGCCATAATAGTCTAAGTCTTGCTCTGATCATCGTGTGTTCTGATTTCGACTATTCTCACGAGGGTGGCCAAGGTTCACTCTCTCAGTGAGAGAGCGCACACATTTTTAATAAGCACCTATCTTCACCTGGTCATTGGCTAACACAGCAGTCATCACCTCAGTCCACTGGGTCCCAGTATAACTCACACAACTTGAGAGGAATCACAGCATGCAGGAAGCCCTTGGTTCAACTCAAGCAACAGATCTCTACTGGTGTAATGAGGAACAGCATTTTGTGCTTACTGTAGCAATAATAATGTGGTCATTAAGTAGTTTATCAATTCAGATGGGGATTTTTGTGGATTCTCTAACCAATCAAACTAGGTCGAAATGATCGACTAAAAGATGAAATACGTATTTAATGATCCATTTGACGGGCTACCTCTGAGAGGCTTTTTAATTTAGAAATATCAAAAAGAAAACAACATGCATCCATCGCTCTGCTCAAAAATATCTGTGAAATGCTGAGTTGGTCCAACCACGCAGGTCATGTGGACATTTTCACTCTGTGATAAAGCTCTCCAGGGCCGTGGCTGTATCACTGTAAGCAGCTCTATGAATTCAGCTATGATCCGTCAAAAATTTCTCATATCTGTGGCTGATTATGGTAAAATACTCCAGAGAACGCTTTAGAGGCGTAAATCTGGGAGATACTGTCATACAGAACAAGAGGAAGGTCAGGAGGTGTAATACTTCACTGAAAATGTTGGGAAACAAATGACAAGAAAGAGAAAAACACTTCCTTAGGACATGAATCATTTATTTTAAATCATGTGGCTTGTTGAGGAGATGTGCTACTACTTTTTTACATGATACGTAATAATGTTTTTTGGTCAAAAGGGCAAAAATAAAATAAACATTGACTTTGATTGGTGGAGATATCCAAACCATATATATATATATATATATATATATATATATATATATATATATATATATATATATATATATATATTTTTTTTTTTTTTTTTATTTTGAATTAAGTCAGATTGGCTGTACAAGTAATTTTAATTTTAATTAGATTAAACTGACAAAAAATTTAGTTGATTATCATATATCTCAATTTAAGTTACTTGACTTGATCGATTTATAGTAGTAATGGAAAACAAGACTGTCAGCATATTTTTCTCAATTTGATATTTTTTCAAAGAGTAGAAAACAATATCAGAGATTTCAGAGTGGGCTCTTTTGACTTAGCCCTTAGCAAGTAAGCATTTGTTCAAAAGCTTCTGTTTATCTTTGTGCTCCACTCACAGTGGTAAAGCCTTACAACTCCATGGGATCTCTGTGCAGATGTGCCGCAGTACGTGAACTGTACACATTCCAATCTACACTGATATTACAAAGCTAACAGCATTGTAACTGAGTACGCTTGTACAAATAAATCACCCGAAAACGGCTCTTACAGCCTTTTTATCCAGCTTTAATCCAGGAAGGCTTTACAGGTAGATGAGCCTCATGAACACTGCCTGCAGCCCTACCTCCAGACTGTGTGTCAACAGCATGCATTCGGCCCACTGCAGTCTGACCACGTAACACACAGCGTTCTGGCCTTTGCTCTCATGATAGCTGCTTTCCATTTGCATCAGTGGACAGGTCAGGTTTAGAAACCTGAAAATGTTTAAAATTGTGTTACACATTCCACTTTCTGAACTTCAGGGGTCTCAAAACTTACATCATCTGTGCACACCTGGAGAGACAAGACACACTATACCTTGACCCCAGAGAGAGGAAGAGAGAATTAAAAATGTAAGTTAAAGTTTTGAAATGCATTTAAAGATGCAGAATATTTTTGGTGTATTTGGGGCACAGCTTTGACATCTACGTATGTGTAAATTAAGTGTGCTTATTTGTATTGAATGCTCACTGCTAGTGTATTTTTATTTTTTCTGTTTAGGGAAGTCATGGCCTAGTGGTTAGAGAGTTTGACTCCTAACCCTAGTGTTGTGGGTTTGAATCTCGGGCCGGCAATACCATCATTTACATTTACATTTATTCATTTAGCAAACGCTTTTATCCAAAGCGACTTACAGATGAAGACAGTGGAAGCAATCAAAAACAACAAAAAGAGCAATGATATATAAGTGCTATAACAAGTCTCATTTAGGTTAACACAGTACATGTAGCATGGAATTTTAACTAATATAATAAATAAAAAGAAAACAGATAGAATAAAAAATAAAAGAATAGAGCAAGCTAGTTAGAGGTCGCTAGTAAGAGGCCGATTCTTGAAGATGGCTAAGGACTCAGCTGCTCGGATTGAGTTGGGGAGTTCATTCCACCAGGAGGGAACATTTAATTTAAAAGTCCATAAAAGTGACTTTGTGCTTCTTTGGGATGGCACAATCAAGCGACGTTCACTTGCAGAACGCAAGCTTCCAGAGGGCACATAAGTCTGAAGTAACAAATTTAGGTAAATGGGTGCAGAGCCAGTGGTAGTTTTGTAGGCAAACATCAATGCCTTGAATTTTATGCGAGCAGCCATTGGAAGCCAGTGCAAATTGATAAACAGAGGTGTGACGTGTATTCTTTTTGGCTCATTAAAAATTAATCTTGCTGCCGCGTTCTGAATTAATTGTAAAGGTTTGATAGAATTAGCTGGAAGACCTGCCAAGAGGGCATTGCAATAGTCCAGCCTGGACAGAACAAGAGCTTGAACAAGGAGTTGTGCAGCATGTTCCGAAAGAAAGGGCTTGATCTTCTTGAAGTTGAATAAAGCAAATCTGCAGGATCGGACAGTTTTAGCAATGTGGTCTGAGAAAGTCAGCTGATCATCAATCATAACTCCAAGGCTTCTAGCTGTTTTTGAAGGAGTTATGGTTGATGTGCTTGATAGTGAAATTGTGATGGAACGATGGGTTTGCTGGAATCACAAGCAGTTCTGTCTTGGCAAGGTTGAGTTGAAGGTGATGGTCCATCATCCAGGAAGAAATGCCTGTTAGACAAGCTGAGATGCGAAATAGCTACTGTCGGATCATCGGGATAGAATGAGAGGTAGAGTTGAGTGTCATCAGCATAGCAGTGGTATGAAAAGCCATGTTTCTGAATGACAGAACCTAATGATGCCATGTAGACAGAGAAGAGAAGTGGTCCAAGAACTGAGCCCTGAGGCACCCCAGTAGTTAGATGTTGAGACTTGGACACCTCACCTCTCCGAGATACTTTGAAGGACCTATCTGATAGGTAAGACTCAAACCATTGAAGTGTGGTTCCTGAGACGCCATTTGCCAGTAGGGTTGATAGGAGGATCTGGTGGTTAACCGTGTCAAAAGCAGTGGACAGATCAAGCAGGATAAGTACTGAAGATTTGGATTCTGCTCTTGCCAGTCTTAGAGCTTCAACAACTGAGAGCAAGGCCATCTCAGTTGAATGTCCACTTCTGAAGCCAGATTGGTTGCTGTCAAGGAGATTGTTGTGTGTGAGAAACGTAGAGACTTGTTTGAACACAGCTCGTTCAAGTGTTTTTGCAATAAAAGGAAGAAGGGAAACAGGTCTGTAGTTCTCTAAAAGAGATGGGTTGAGGTTGGGTTTCTTAAGTAGTGGAGTTATACATGCCTGTCTAAATGATGAGGGGAAAACACCAGTGTGGAGGGAAATGTTGATGATGTGAGTGAGTGCAGGTACAACTTGAGGAGAAATGGCTTGAAGGAGATGAGATGGAATTGGATCAAGCGGGCAAGTTGTAGGGTGATTAGAAAGGATGAGATTTGAGACTTCTGCCTCAGAGAGTGAAGAGAAGGATGTTAATGAGTGTAAGTTTGCTGGTGATATGAGCTTGACTGATTGTGGTGTGGAAAATTGTGCACTAATGTGTTTAATTTTATTAATGAAAAACGTTGCAAAGTCGTCAGCTATTAGAGATGAAACAGGAGGGGGTGGAGGAGGACAAAGAAGTGAGGAAAATGTTTTAAAAAGCATGCGAGAGTTAGATTAATTGTTAAGGTATTATTTAGGTCCCCTTAAGCAAGGCATGAACCCCCAACTGCTTTTTGGGCGCTGCCCACTGCTCTGGGTGTGTGTACACGGTTTGTGTGTGTCCACTTTGGATGGGTTAAATGCAGAGCACAAATTCTGAGTATGGGTCACCATACTTGGCTGAATGTCACTTTCACTTAACTTTTTTTTTTAGATGTAATTGTACAAAGTATAATATTAATGTAATAAAAAGCAGCTTAAGTGTACCTACAGAGAGAACACTTTCATGACTGTTTCTCAACACACTTAAGTAAAAGTGCACTTTGTAATGTCAATTTTTACTTTAAAGTACATTTTAAACGATTGCTTACATAATATTTAATAATGCTTTAAATGAATACACTTATTTTGATGCATTGCTTAAAATACATAAGCAAAACTAAATTTCTTGATTAAAATTTTAACTTTAGTGTTATTCAATATTATATTTCATTTTTATAAAAGAATGTTAATTTTACTTTATTTTAAATGTACTAAATAGCAACTTCTTCATAACAAATGTGAAATTACATATACATGACATAAATCAAAGTGCATTTTATTTTTACAGACAATATGTGTAATTGTGAAATTAGATTAAGTCCTACTTAACTGCTTTAAAAAGGCACTCTAAAATTCTGGTAACTGAATGTAATATAAATGTAAACTATGATACATATTTAATTAATTAAGTATATGAAAACATTACATTCAGTTCTCATTAAAGAACATTCTTTAAAACTATATTTCATTGCTTTGATAAAACAAAAGTATACATAGCAGCCTGAAAAAAATAATAAAATCTGATTAAATTAATGCAAAAATATTTGTTTTGATAATATCTGACATAAAACTCATTGAATGATCTTTACATCATTCAATAAATTGCCCCTTCTTTCTGAACCAAAGATGTTGTGGTAGATGTTAGGCAGAGTTTTTGAAGCGTCTATTAAACTCTGGGTAGAGTAATTGAGAGCAGATTGTGTCAAAAGCAGGACTCAGAGTAGCTGCAATGAACAGATTCCTCTGAGAATTAACAATAATTTATCTGATTTCCAACCCTCTTTAGATGGCTCTAAGGACATCTGCATACAATATATTTGCTTTTGAACAACACAAAGTATTAATTATTCAAGAATTTGTATAATAAAGACACAAATCATCCGTATATAGGCCCTTTTATATTGTTAATATCTCAAAATGTGCTGAACAACAATCTTAGGTCTTCTTCTAATTAGATACAACTTATATCTGTGATTATACATCAAGCTCTTCCTGTTTGATTTTGTATGTGTCAGAGCTGTAAGGCACTGATAATCTGTCAGTCAGTGGCTCTGAAATCCTCTCACCTCTGTCGACACAAAGACCTTCTCTCAGCATCCACTGCTGGCAGGGTCATGACCTCTGCGCCTCCTGACCAGAGACCTGAGGTTGAATGACAGAGATGCTCCTGGGGAGAGCAAAAAGATCACTGGTCCTCCACTAACAAGCCATAGCAAATCAGTGCCCATATTTGTTTGATGTTGTAAATGTGCATACGTGTCATCTAATGTCATCTAATGACATCTAATATTGGTATTATCCTAGATTCTGAATTACGTTTATTAATTAACCAAAAAAATCAATTCTGTTGTTAAGAACAGCTTTATCAGCTGTGGATCATTTCCAAAACTAAAGCGTTTTTGTCTTTTCAAGATTAAGAGAAGGTTATTCATTCATTACAACTTGCACGACTCCAGATGGTACAAAATGCAGCTGCAAGGCTGCTGACCAAGGCAAAGAAATATGACCATGTAACCCCAATTTTGGCTTCACTTCATTGGCTCCCGGTCCATTTTAGAATTCAGTTCAAGATTTTGTTGTTTGTTTTCAAAGCTCTTAACAGCAAGCTCAATCTTATCTTAAAGATCTTCTTACCCCTCAGTCATCTATCAGACTGACAGGGCTCTTTTATCGTTCCCAGTGACAGAGATTTTTCTGTTACTGTCCCCCATCTGTGAAACCAACTGCCTTTGGACAACTGCCTTGCATCTTCTATTAAAATGTTTAAATCGGGTTTAAAACATATCTTTACTCCTTACCATTTTAAATATATTATCAATATATATATATGTGTATATATATATATATATATATATATATATATATATATATATATATATATATATATATATATATATATATATATATATTCTACTTTTCTATACTCTGTCTTGTTTGGTCTTACCCGTTTATTATATATATATATATATATATATATATATATATATATATAAAACGCATCTTTACATTGACTTAACATTGAAATCATTCGCGCCAGACGCTCTATTCGCATTTAGTGTGAACGCAACATAAGAGGTCGCTTTCGACATGTAAAATTGCTGGTATTTTCTGTCTAGCTTTCGCAACGCATACTGCACTTTCGGAATTGTTTATTTTCTTTTTCTGCTTGTTTGTGAGTTTTGGTAAATCTATATTTTTTAATTGTTTAATTCTTTTAAAATTATTAGTGTACATATTTGGTTAAAATTTATTTCTTATTTTCATTTTCCAAGCTTTTTTGGGTTGGTCCGATCGATTGTGCAATCGATTTTCAAACTAAAAGTGACAGCCCTAATATATAATATATATATATATATATATTGTTCAGCACTTTGGATAGCATTGCTATGTTTAAATGTGCTATATGAATACAATTTACTTACTAATATTAATAATTTAATAACTCTTTTAATTATTATTTTTTAACCGTAATAGTTCATTCTTGGGGAATATGAAAATTATTATCCATTTTCGTACTGCATTCTATCGTTTTATTTTTGGGGGGGGTTGCGTGTCTAATGCTCATAGAGGCTGCATTTATTTGATCAAAAATACAGTAAAACTGCAAAATAACTGTTCCTATTTTAATATATTTTAAAATATCATTTATTCTGGCAACGCTGTATTTTCAGCAGGCATTAGTCCAATCTTCAGTGTCACATGATCACAAAAAAATCATTCTAATCATTGAAACATTATCAATGTTGAAAACAGGGGTAGGGCCTCCTTGTTGAATAAAAGTATACATCTCTTTAAAAAATAAAAAAATTGTGCTCTATCTATCTATCTATCTATAAACTTAATACTGTCACATATCAACATTCACTAAAACTCTTAAGTCTTAGTCTCCTTCCTCACAACTTTCCCAAATAGCTTGTAAACATTGTGTCAGAGGTGAAACCCAGGTCTGCCATCTTCACTGACATTAAGTGTCCAGAAAGTGCAGGTGATTTATACAGCAAAACGTTCAGCTGTGCTGGTCTTCGTCAGGATCATTCATGGCTGACCTCTGCTCTCTAGATTTTACCTCCACCCCAAAGAATCCTCCGCTGGCTTCACTCGTCACTCTGACGGCCAGCCACACATGAGACACTGCAAGCTCAACAATGAAGCCTTGCTATTAGCAGAAAGTGCAGTTTCACACACATTCCCCAGCCAGCCAGTCTCTGCTGCATGGGCTCCAGCTGGGTCTCAAACACGGGGAGAAATCTGCACATTCTAAACTGAGGAATTCAAGATTTTAAAAAGATTTTTGTTTTTTTTGAGTCTATTGAATTGGAGATCACAACAAAAATGGTCTGTTCCCCAGATTGCTTATCATAACAGAAAGCAGAGCCCATTTTTCTCTACAACATATCATTATTACATAAGCCCCTGGTCAGACTATTTGAAGAGATGAGACTTGTGGTGCCTGTGGTCCGTGATGAATCCTCACAAGGCAACTTACTGGTAGAAAACCATTGAAAATAATAAGTCTTTCTAACTAACAGCATATATTTATCTTCAAGTGTTCATCATTTGGGGTTGACTGCAGTGAGAGAGGGAAGCTATAAAGAGTTTGGCCAGGCAATAATAAATGCATTCTTCACTGATATTTTTCATATTGCATTCTGAAAAGGTCAAAGTTTCTGAAAAGCTTGAGGGTTCATACAAGAAAGAAACCATACAACGAGTCTGATATCAAACAGACAGTGTGGTGTAGTGTTTTGAACTCATGTAATGGATGCTGGCTTGATCTCTGCAAAGGAGTGAGCCATGAATAGACCCCACATGATGTGTGTGATTGCAAAAATCTCAGCAAATATCTCTAGAAAAACAACTCCTGTTAGTCATATAATTCTACAAATCCTTTGCATGTTTGTATTTTAAATATTGGGCTAATTTGGTTATGCCTTAAGCGACCAATAAGAGGGCAACAGTAATAGTTCTTACTGTAAGCAAATGTAACCATAAAACATGGTTCAATTCATGCATAAATGACTCTTATGAGATGTTTCTTTTTAGGTAATTCAAAAACAGACAAAGCAACCAGTGTTACCTGAACCAAATGACTTTTATGAGTCAGCTCTTCTAATGACCAGTTAAAAATAAATTAGTTAAGGTGCGGTGACATTTACGTTTGTGGGTGAAAATCAGGCTATTCGAAAGGAATCCATGCAAATGAGAATTTTGCGTGAGGGAAAAAGATTTTCCTACACAGATTTCCAAACATTGGTCACTCAGATTTGCCACAATGACAAAAAGAAATCTGCTTGTTTTAAAAGTGAATTTTGTGTGAGGTGTGCATCATACATTGCTATGTTGACAAAAAACAATGGACTCATGAAATTTGGCTAATTTAAAGGTGTTCATTAGTCGGAGATATAAGAAACACTACACTGTATAATTACAGAAAAGCTTCTGAAACAGAATTGAATTGTGAAATCTATCAAATTTTCCAGCGCTAAAAGAATATCTTTGGCTGTTACATTCTTAAAGGTAAAGGTTTTAAAGGGGTTTCACAGTAATGCCATAGAAGAACCATTTTTGGAAAGTGCAGGAGTTTCATACACCCAGAATTTATGAAGTGAAGTGAAAGGTGACCCATAATCAGAATTTCTGCTCTACATTTAACCCATCCAAAGTCCACACGCACACACACACACACAGAGCAATAAACACACACACACAGAGCAATAAACACACACACAGAGCAGTGGGAAGCCATTTATGTTGCAGCACCTGGAGAGCAGTTTGGGTTTCAGTGCCTTGATCAAGGGCACCTCAGTCATGGTATTGCCAGCCCGAGACTCAAACCAACAACCTTAGGAGTCAAACTCTTTAACTACTAGGCCACGACTTCCCCTAAGTAGCAAAGCGTTCAGCTGTGCTGGTCTTCATTCAAACTTCCATTCCATTCCATCCACTCTTATTCATGGCTGACCTTTCCTCTCTATTCTACCTCCAACCCCCCAAAAAAAACTCTGCTGGCTTCATTCAGCAGTTTCCCAAAGTGACCAGTCCATTTATTTATTTATTTTCATTTTGGAAAATATTTTAACAATCCAAAGAACCTATTCCCAACTATATTCCCATTATAAAGAACGTTTTGTGGAAAGGAAAAGTTCCATGGATGTTAAAAGTTCTTAATGGAAATATCAATGCCAATAAAGATCTTTGATTTTTAAAAGTGTCAGTGAGTTGTTAGGTTGATTAAAAATGTTTTATTTCACAGTATCTCATCACATTCAATCTAGACTTCCAGCTCACAATTCAGATAAAGCATGTTTCCTTTTCCAGATAATTTCTCTCACTCAGGATGCTCAGGAACGATCGTCCACATAGTGGAAGGACGCATCTGCCAAATGAATCCTCACTTACTTACAGTAAATGCTTCTTTTAATTGGTGTGATGATAAAAAATGTATGCTCATGCTATATGTAATGATTGGCCTTATCGGCCGAATTACACTAGTTATCCAGTTCAGTTAAGAGACCACTGGGACTCAGTGTTTGCTCTCGACTGCAATCCACCAAGTCACAAAAGGGGTAGAGGAGTCAGAAGTCAAGAAAACAACTTTCTCCCCTCTCGATAAATGACTTTGGACCAATAACTTTAAGAATCACCTCCTCTTTCAACGGTTGCACCTCAAGGGATCCATTCTTCTTAAAAAACAACTTGCGTATTTTTGAATAGCAATAACACATGAGCTGTTTTAAGTAATGGCCGTGTGTATCCTGTCTTCACTGGAATGAAATCTAATGGGAAAAAAACTAAGTAACCCTTATCACTCATTCGGTCAAGAGGCATGCCAGATATCATCTCTCATCCTTGACAGGCCGGGAAAAAGGAAAAGCCTCGCTTACTGGGTTGGACATGTAATAAAGGATTGTCTTTTTTATTTCGGATTTCTTGATTTCCCACTAGACCGAGTCAATGTTGACAGAGAAAGCAGCCAGTCCTGATGCCACGGGGTCCGTGGAGGAAATTACAGTGAATCCCTGTGAGATTAACTCATGCTCAGTTCCCGGGAGTCCTGGAGAGGAGCCATGTCACAACCTTGCAGTTGGAAAAACACACTATATGAAAAATGGACATGACAGTGTATAAATGAAGCTTTCCACATCAGTCAGCTCGGCTGACACTGGCTCCCCGGGTCACCTGTTTGCTCATGTAATGTGTCTTATTACGTAAACCATGAGGATTGTAAAAGCTGATGTTTGATCATGTTTGTGCTGCCTTCTCTCCCATAAAAACAGACTTTTACACCAAATACAACAGGAAAGGCCTATAAATCTAAAAGATTACACAGTGCTTGGCCCTGGTTTGTGACCTCTGACTCGTATTTATCTGTAGCTTACTTACTCTTTCTTTTCTCCGTTTACATCACAGCAGAGAACACTTCTGTGCATTGGGAAACTGTGCAGTACGTTCTCAGTTTCACAAGAACATGGTTTAATGTCTTTATATACAAAATAATGTCCTTGATGGTTCAAGCACTAGCATTTCCTGTGAAAGTTAATCACTGCAGAAAGCACAACCTCTTCCTCTAATGTGCTCCACCAGTAGGTCACAACCCAAAAAATGTCTTGCAAAAAATATCCTATGACTTTAGTTGTTGATAAGCCTGGTGTTAGGCTACTTTTGCTGACATTTAACACACACTTCAAGTTAATCTTTAAAATCTTGAATAACTTAAACAATTAACAATTGAATTACCCTAACCCTAATATACATTTTTTGGAATATTATTAATATTATAGAAGAACTTTGATATCAGTCATTTATATAAACCAGCCATAACATTAAAATATTTATCAGCTTAATGGTATCAGCCAGAATTTTTATATCACTGTATCTCTAACATTTCTGTTACTAGTTCTGGCACTGATTTGGTCATCAATTGATATCCAGTGCAAAATCTGGCTAAAGCAAAGACTGTTTAAACTAAAACAAACAGTATCAATGTTGTGTTGCTGCATTTGTAAACCTTAGGGTCAAACCATTAAGAGTTATCTAACACACCATGGTTGATATGACCTAAGCACTGTTTAGATGTCGATTGTCAACAATGGTTGTTGAATGCTGTGTCAATACAGGCTCTTTATGGAAATGTTCTCACATAAAACTGAACTTCTTGTGTTTTCTACTATTTTCCATTACTTTCCACCACTGAATAAAAAATTAAAAAGGTAATTATGAACCTTACATTACAATTGTTACTTTTTTCTAGCAATTACTTTTTTTTTCTTAGAATTGCATGATATAAACTTGAAATTGTGAGTTATAAAGCCAGAATTGTCAAAATTGGGAGATATAAATGTAAATTTGCAAGATATAAATTCGCAATTGTAAGAAAAAGTCAGAATTGTGTTCTGAGAAACAATATCCTCTTAGAATTGCATGATATAAACTTGAAATTGTGAGTTATAAAGCCAGAATTGTCAAAATTGGGAGAGATAAATGTAAATTTGCAAGATATAAATTCGCAATTGTAAGAAAAAGTCAGAATTGTGACTTTTTTTCTCATAATTGGGCTTCATAATTCACAATTGAGTTTATATCTCACAATTCTGAAAAAAAAAGAAGGCAGGATTGTGGGATATTAACTTAAAATTTTTAGAAAAACTATGGAACTGTGCGATATAAACTGACAATTGTGAGAAAAACTATGGAATTGTGAGATATAAACTCAAACGAGAGAAAAAAGTCTGAGTTCATAGCTTGCAATTCTGACTTTTTTTTCTCATGACTCAGAATTCTGTAAGAATTGCATCATATAAAGTCAGAACAGCAAGAAAAAAGTCAGAATTGTGATTCAATTACAGGTGACAGAAACAGGCTTCCATAGTTTTCTACTTGAATGCATATTAAAATAGAAGTTTTTCCTGTGTCAGCAAAGTTGAATTCAAAGAAATCATTCTTTGTTCATCCTTGAAAAGCATGTGGCCATTAAAAAAAAAAAAAAAAAAAAATGTGTATGTATATATGTATATATATATATATATGAATTTATATTCTGCTAAAATGAGTTGTGGACAAAGTATCAAGAGACTGATTAGATAATTCCCAAAATAAACATATTTAGGGTTGCCACAGAATGTTCAATGCAATTGGTATGCATTGGTACTAGTGGGAGACAGTAAAAGCTTCTGCTGTGTCGTAGAGTTGGATTAGACCTCGTCTCATTAGATACTTTCCCACAGTGTGAAGTGACATCATTTCTAGAGGAACTTTCACAGCTGGAGCACTGCTCTTATTTAGGTATGCCCTTGTTTAGCAGCCCGAGCCAATAAGCCATCTCCTAAATAAAAGTGTTGACTGATTCACTGACACTGTGTGACAGGATGTGTGATTAATCAGAACAAGATCAAGGCATGTTGTAACATCCCTGCCAAACTGTTTTCCTAACAGAAAATGAAATATGACCAGAACAACATGTTTGCACTGACTATAACATCATTAATGTGCCGTTTAATGTGTTGTGAGTGTAGAGACATAAACATGCACAAATATTCTCTTAAGAGTACTTTTTTAATCACAACAAAGGAAGCTGTCCTGTCTTTCTGCCTATAAAAACAATTAAAATTGTAATTCCTGTGCAACAAATGGCACCAAACAATGTTCGTCCACAAGTAGCCTGCAATTTTGTTTCAACCACAGTCAGTAGAGAGTAATATATAAACTACTTTTTATAAGTTTGGCGTCAGCATGATTTTTTTTAAAGAAATTATTACTTTTATTCTGCAATGATGCATTAAAGTACTCAAAAGCGACAGTTAAGGCTTTTATATTGTTACAAAACATTTCTGTTTCAAATAAATCACCCATGAATCCCAAGAAATGTATCAACAGCAACCAAAAGCATTTACACCAATGCAGAATGTTGGTTGAAAACAGCTTCTAATCTACTGTAAAAAGAAATAATCAGAATATGACCCATATTAAATAAAATTAAATACATATCAGTGTGAAGGATTTTTCTGAGATGCATGGTTTCATTGTATAGAAATCTTAAAAATGTAGGCCCTACCTTGACGTCAGACCTGACTGGTGGAATCCTTTTTTGAAAACACCTCTGATGCATTAAACCTCTCTGATGACAAATCTGCTGGTAAATATTTTCACAGCAAAAGTTGCGGAAAAGCAATTCTCTTTATGCTTTGATATTTATCCTCAAGTCTAAAAACGATTTGCTGAGCTTCAAAGAAGATCCAAGCCATACTAATGGTTCCTCATCCTGCCTTCCCCAAGCAAGCAATGCTTTATCCATGATCTTTTATAAGTTGTGAATTATTACAGACAAGGACCCCTAGTGCATCATGCCGCTTTGTTTCCTCTTACACTGATTTGTGCCACATGTCTTCCAGGGAAAATACAGCGGAGGAGGATAAGAGTTAGCATTCACGGGACCTTCTGCCCTCCAACTTTTCAGTGTTGGACATCTCTATTTTCCACGTCAAAAACAGATAAATGACCGGCCTCCTGCCAGGTTTATACCTGTAACTGACACTTCAAAAAGAATCATGTTGCTTGTGCACAAATGAAACATCTTCAGCTTTGAATGCAGAGCTAATTAAAAATAATAAGTACTGTATGTAGATTTTTTTTATTATTATTATTACAAAAAGTGCCATCTTTATTATAATTCCTCCTCAGATGATAACACCTCATTTCACCCTTTCCCTCTTATGTGACCTGTCAAGAAATGTGAAAGGTCAGCAGTTTTACAGACGTCTAATCAAATCCATCTGGACTGACGCTGTCATATCCAGTGATATAGGAGTAGACACTATAGACTTCACTTACAGAGTACAGACAATTCTGCATCACAGACACAGCGAGGGGCATTCCTGCTTGTCTGTCTGCATCGCTCTCTTTAGACTCTCTTTTCATCCTTCACACTTTTCTTCACTTCTCCTTCATCATATATGTGAGTGATGCACTACAATGATTCTGAGATGCAATGGGCAAAATAATCTTTAATCCAATCACACATTAGAGCTTCGATCACACATGCAAAATACACTCAAATAAGCGTTATTAGCACTGAAGACAGATGCAACCCTGACGTGTAAGAGAATAAATTAAAAACACATGCTCCACTGAGCATCCATACAGGAATCCGGAGGGAAGTCAAATCTAATTCATACAAAGCTGGAAAAATTTGTCTAGCCATTTAACAGTGGTTATAGGGTCGATGATGTAATTCTCCATTTTTGTGTGCTATTAATTTATAAAAAAATACTGAATAACCCTCTTTTATGATGTTTTTAAATAGTGTATTAAAATGCATAATAAAACAAAATGAAGAAAGACGACTTAACTAGCAAAAAAAAAAAAATAATAATTTTTATAATAATAATAAAAACAGCCTCCCTTTTATTAATTTAGGATTTTTTTCCTTAACCGTGTCAATCTATAGGCCACCATTTTTTGTAGCTATGCTTGAGAATGCACAGAAGTTGGCACACATATTTTGTCACTGACCCTATTCAATTGACAAAAACAAAAAGAAACCAGGCACTTCTGTTGCGTAAAGGACTGTAATAGAAGTACCTCGGTAATGAAAGTATGTAGCATGATTGAAAAATAAAATGTCCTGCTTTTTCAGTTTTCCAGCTTTTTCATTTGACACACGTGTGTGTGTGTGTGTTTATTTAAGATCCGTGCACTGTTTACAGTCTTCATCAATATCTTGGGGGTATGCTGGCATCCATTGTTCAGTTAAATTATTTTACCTTCTCAGTGAGGGTTTATGGATATGTGCGGGAGGGGAACATATGGCGATAGTTATTTGTTTTCTTTCTTTCTCTCTATCCTCTGATAGGCAGAAAGCCACTGTGTTAATGTTTATTCTGCCTGGGTTCTCTTAACAAAGAAAACATTTGGGCTGTGACTGCTGTCTATCCTGGACAGACACATGCAGGATAGCATACACACACACACACACACACACACACACACAATCAACACCGACATAAAGCCGGAACTCCAACTGAGGCTCTCCAATCTGTTGTCTCCAAATGTTTCCTAAACACAGAATGAAAATGCATTACAGTGGAAGTCCGTGTAAACACTGTGTGTGTTAGAAAACCACTGCCGTTATACCAGTTCCAAACCTACAGTAATCCACAGCTATTAGGAGTCCCATTAGACAAGAAGGAAATGCTTTCACAATTGAGCTCTACTTCCAAACTTGACTCCACCAGGATCATTCACCTCTGTAATCACAATGAATGAGTGCTAATTAATGAAAGCTGAAAAGCCTGCTCAGTAATTCATCTTATTTAGATCTATTGCAACCAAATACGGAAAATCGACACACGTTGTGTATAAACACAAGTTCAGTGGACATGGACCTTAAAGTCTTTGTGGAGTAATCAGCAGTGGTAATGATTCAGAGAAAGTGCTGCTAAATGCTTTGGACCAATCCGGCATGCCAGGCTGCAGGACAGCTGAGGTCAGACGGTTCAGTGCCCTGTTCTGAAGCAGGCAAAGGGGCCAAACCATGACCCATGAAGTGCCTGTGATGCCCTAATAACAATTCAGCCCAAACTTGAACTTATTCATGGGAAATCTACAGTGTAATAGAAGAAAATGCATACACACAGCAGTGAGCAAACACCTGAAACAGCGGCCAGCCATTTTTGCTGCAGCTTAAAGGCCACAATATACTTCAAACTGATATGATGTCATTTCAAACAAAACAGGCCAAAACTAATTTCATTTTGAGTTTGTTTCAGCAGTTCGAAACAGCTCACCAAAGCGAACTTTCTGCAAGTTCACTTTGACTCTTAAACACCTTTGAGCTTCCATTGGTCCTTGACAATTACGCAATCAGTGGGTGTGTTCTGAAACTCCGCCTTCTTTGACGTACAATTTGTTTTTTCCTCATTCAACGGAGGTCCAACAGAAGAACAACATCTCCTAGTCACTAGCAACATGAATACACTGTGTCGAATAGCTGAGCTGGCATAAATATATCCACACTAAACTTAATGTTGATGACTCGGAGTTGTGCAAAAAGCAATATAGAGAAAGAATTTCCAAAGAAATGAAAAGAATGACAAGATATAAGGTAGCAAGTACTAAATACGTGTGTTTTAAAATAAATGTTACACCATGCTGCTGTTGTTGTTCTTTCAATAAGCGAATTTAAAGTGAACAATAAATGAAATTCCAAACGAACATATAATAATAAACTTGTTTTTATCATAAATCATGAATCATGACACCACATAAAAAATAAAAAGGTGTAACAATTTATCCAGTTTAATAAAATAAATGAACACTAATAATATAAAGTAACAAACTGACTCCAATATTTTTTTCCACATCAGGCTAACATTTTCAGACTATGAGACATTCACACTTCCCATGAAGGACTGATTATGGAAATGGTATGATTCTTTTGTATTGCAAACATGATACCTGACTCTGACTACTGCTAATCATTATTCTGTTGTCTATAATATTATGAGCACTGGGGCCCGTCTCACATTTAGTTTGCCTACACTTCTTCAACTTCAACGTTGTTGTGTTTAGGGCATACACATGAGCATTGCGACACATTTACATTTATCTACACCCCGCCTCCAGCAGTGTGGGGGTGTTGGAGAGTGCGGAAACAGTATACAGTCGCTCAGCCTTTTCAAACTTCTTTTTGCTACCAAATGAAGAATGAAAATGAACTTCGTTTGAAGGGTCAAACCTCATTCATGGTATTGAGGGTGGAAGAGAGCGCTAGTTATTCACTCCTCCCACCTACAATCCCTGCCAGTACCAACTCAAAGCCAAATCCTTTGGTTTACAAGTCAGATTCTCTAACCATCAGGCCATTACTGTCCCATTTTTCATTTAACAAAAATATTACTGAAAACAAACATGTTAATATTTTCCTTTACATGTATACATCATAAAATACATTATATAAAATATTTTTATTATGTATATATCCACCTTTTTAAAAACTGTAAAAAATATATATAATAATAATAATACATTTTAAGGCACCTTTCAGATCACTCACTCTACATCAGGAGCAATAAATAAAACCAATGTCAATGAATCATGAGAAAGAGAAAAGCAGCAGTTACAAACATGACAATAAATTAAGAAAAAAATAAGAATGAATGTTTAACTTTGAATTGGGATACGGATGGGAGCTGGGAGACAATTCCAAAGGCACATGTGACACATGGTGGATAAATGAGCCAAATGTTTATGGAGGAGACTCAATGAAGAGGAATGGAGAGAGGTTAGATGGACAGAGCTTATGAAGAGTTTTGTAAGTGGGGAATTTAATTTTGAATTCAGTGTGAAATTTGATGGGGAAGTCAATGAAGCTGTTAAAGAGATGTGTTGTAATGTGTTGTATAGACGGTGTCCGGGTTATGATACGAGCAGCAGAATTCTGAATCAGCTGGAGTTTATGGAGAAGCTTGTACAGTAAACCAAACAAAAGAGATTTTTGTAAATTATTATTACATTTAAAATTTATTAATCTTTTGTTCCTTTTTCTGTTTACTTGCATTTAATATATATATATATATATATACAGTCTTGTTCAAAATAATAGCAGTACAATGTGACTAACCAGAATAATCAAGGTTTTTAGTATATTTTTTATTGCTACGTGGCAAACAAGTTACCAGTAGGTTCAGTAGATTGTCAGAAAACAAACAAGACCCAGCATTCATGATATGCACGCTCTTAAGGCTGTGCAATTGGGCAATTAGTTGAAAGGGGTGTGTTCAAAAAAATAGCAGTGTCTACCTTTGACTGTACAAACTCAAAACTATTTTGTACAAACATTTTTTTTTTCTGGGATTTAGCAATCCTGTGAATCACTAAACTAATATTTAGTTGTATGACCACAGTTTTTTAAAACTGCTTGACATCTGTGTGGCATGGAGTCAACCAACTTGTGGCACCTCTCAGCTGTTATTCCACCCCATGATTCTTTAACAACATTCCACAATTCATTCACATTTCTTGGTTTTGCTTCAGAAACAGCATTTTTGATATCACCCCACAAGTTCTCAATTGGATTAAGGTCTGGAGATTGGGCTGGCCACTCCATAACATTAATTTTGTTGGTTTGGAACCAAGACTTTGCCCGTTTACTAGTGTGTTTTGGGTCATTGTCTTGTTGAAACAACCATTTCAAGGGCATGTCCTCTTCAGCATAGGGCAACATGACCTCTTCAAGTATTTTAACATATGCAAACTGATCCATGATCCCTGGTATGCGATAAATAGGCCCAACACCATAGTAGGAGAAACATGCCCATATCATGATGCTTGCACCTCCATGCTTCACTGTCTTCACTGCGTACTGTGGCTTGAATTCAGAGTTTGGGGGTCGTCTCACAAACTGCCTGTGGCCCTTGGACCCAAAAAGAACAATTTTACTCTCATCAGTCCACAAAATGTTCCTCCATTTCTCTTTAGGCCAGTTGATGTGTTCTTTGGCAAATTGTAACCTCTTCTGCACATGCCTTTTTTTTAACAGAGGGACTCTGCGGGGGATTCTTGAAAATAGATTAGCTTCACACAGACGTCTTCTAACTGTCACAGTACTTACAGGTAACTCCAGACTGTCTTTGATCATCCTGGAGGTGATCATTGGCTGAGCCTTTGCCATTCTGGTTATTCTTCTATCCATTTTGATGGTTGTCTTCCGTTTTCTTCCACGTCTCTCTGGTTTTGCTCTCCATTTTAAGGCATTGGAGATCATTTTAGCTGAACAGCCTATCATTTTTTGCACCTCTTTATAGGTTTTCCCCTCTCTAATCAACTTTTTAATCAAAGTAAGCTGTTCTTCTGAACAATGTCTTGAACGACCCATTTTCCTCAGCTTTCAAATGCATGTTCAACAAGTGTTGGCTTCATCCTTAAATAGGGGCCACCTGATTCACACCTGTTTCTTCACAAAATTGATGACCTCAGTGATTGAATGCCACACTGCTATTTTTTTGAACACACCCCTTTCAACTAATTCAACTAATTGCCCAATTGCACAGCCTTAAGAGCGTGCATATAATGAATGCTGGGTCTCATTTGTTTTCTGAGAATCTACTGAACCTACTGGTAACTTGTTTGCCACGTAGCAATAAAAAAATATACGAAAAACCTTGATTATTCTGGTTAGTCACATTGTACTGCTATTATTTTGAACAAGACTGTATATATATATATATATATATATATATATATATATATATATATATATATATATATTTATATATATAGTACAGACCAAAAGTTTGGACACACCTTCTCATTCAAATAGTTATCTTTATTTTCATGACTATGAAAATTGTAGAGTCACACTGAAGGCATCAAGGGCTATTTGACGAAGAAGGAGAGTGATGGGGTGCTGATGAGGACCTGGCCTCCACAGTCACTGGACCTGAACCCAATCGAGATGGTTTAGGGGTGAGCTGGACCGAACACAGAAGGCAAAAGGGCCAACAAGTGCTAAGCATCTCTCGGGGAACTCCTTCAAAACTGTTGGAAGACCATTTCAGGTGACTACCTCTTGAAGCTCATCAAGAGAAGCCAAGAGTGTGCAAAGCAGTGATCAAAGCAAAAGCTGGCTACTTTGAAGAACCTAGAATATGACATATTTTCAGTTGTTTCACACTTTTTTGTCATGTATATAATTCCATATATAATTCCACGTATTAATTCATTGTTCTGATGCCTTCAGTGTGAATCTACAATTTTCATAGTCATGAAAATAAAGAAAACTCTTTGAATGAGAAGGTGTGTCCAAACTTTTGGTCTGTACTGTGTATATATATATATATATATATATATATATATATATATATATATATATATATATATATATATATATATATATATATATATTTCTCTAGGAAGCTTTGTTCTGTCTTTTGTAATTTACCCACTAGAATAGAACAAAAGGATCAGTCTATTTCCCAGCTGTGCAACAATCTCTTCTTGTGTGTCAGTATTTCCCAGGAAGCGCTGTGCTTCAAAGATCCACAAGACTCAAAAGCTTGAAGACCAAAGTCCCTCAAAGCCTCAAAGAGAGAATTACACAAGATGTGTATTAAACATGGCCCTAAGAATATTATGCAAACTGACATTCTCAGTAGGTTACATATTCCTAGAGCAGTGGGGGAGCTGAACACAACAGATGGGTCACAGATCTGGTCAGTTTTTTTTTTTTTTTTTTTAATGATTATCAGATTATCACTCTTAAATACACCAATCCAAATTAGCACTGAATTCATAGTCAGTGCTACCATAATATGTGCAAAAACTGTTCACTAATGTTACCTAATGGTTAACAGGTGTTTCATATCTAAAACATGTGCACTTTGGGGGGAAAAAAAGTACATTTACATTTTACTATCAGGAAATGAGAAACAAATAGCTTCTTAAAAGGACTTAATGGCATCGTCATGCTTGAAGGTATTTTGGGACATTTACAGCGATAAAAACTCTCCAAATATTTTTATTTGTCCAGTTAAGGTCATTTGTTTTGCTTGGAGAATGAGATGGAGAAAGTGAGAGAGAAATACTTTAATGTTGCGCTCCTAGCAATGTAGTTACGGTGCAGCAGGGGCTGTGTTGCTCTCCTGCAGTGAAGGAAAACATTACACTGGGCTGGGCATTGATCTATTTGCCATGCCAGGACTTCATACCTGAACTGCCCAGTTGCAGCTGTCCAAAGCAGCAAATGGCCAACATTCCAGACATACTGCGGTTGGTAGGTTTGGCTTTCGTCATGCAGGTGGAGGGCCACATTCCTCCTCAGTCTCTCCTTCTTCAGTAAAGATCAAGCCATTTATTCTCTTGGACATTCACTACAAATCTTACTTTTTTTTAAACACATTGCATAACCCCCTATGTTATTGGGTTGGCTTTGCGCAGCTTTATCTTATATATGACAGATATTCACCCGAGAATTTAATAAATAATGGTTGATTATACAAAACTCCCATAGTCCTTCCACACACAAAATAAATGGTGACCTATGGAATACGCTTAATAACAGAAACAATTGAAGGGCAATTTGAAGTATACTGTAATTGTTTGGAAATTGATAGCTTTGATGGCTGTAACAGCAGTGCTTTAAAGGGAATGAAATTAGAGACGTATCTTTCTGGAGAGGGATTCAGTGTGTTGACAGCATCACTTAGGGTATTTCAAACTTTATTATGCCATGGACCCTTAAATAGGATAGCCTTCTGCTAAAAACCTCCTTCCTAAGAATATAAAGACAACTATACATTTTCACATGGAAAGGCCCCTTTATACTGTAGGAAAAATATGGTAACACTTTAGAATAAGGTTCCATTAGTTAATGTTAGTTAACTACTTTCGTTAACATGAACTAAGCAAGAACAATCCTTCTAAAGCATTTATAAGTCTTAGTTCATGTTAATTTCAACATTTACTAATGCATTATTTAAATCAAAAGTTGCGCTTGTTAACATTAGTTAATGCACTGTGAATTACCATGAACTAACAATGAATAAGTGTATTTTCATTAACTAACATTAACGAAGATGAATAAATACAGTAATAAATTTATTATTCATTGTTTGTTCATGTTAATTAATACATTAACTAACATTAACTAATGGAACCTTATTCTAAAGTGTTACCAAAAATATTAAATGTGAAAACATGGAAAAACATTGTTTGCACATTTAATTATTTTGCTTTATAATTATTGTACTGAAGTCAACATATATGAATAAATATATATGACGCTTTTATACAAAGCGACTTATATACTGTAAAAAATAAAATCATCATATTACCCAAATAGATAAATATATTAAACCCCAAAGATGCAATGAAACGCACAAATGCCTCAACACACAAATCTCAAACACAGTAAGATAAATAAATGTTAATTCAATCAAAATATGAACTCTGAGCTGTATGGCAGTAACAACAGCAGCAGCAGCATAAGCCAATAGAATGTAAAGCAATGATCATGTTTAAATAATGGTCAACTTACCACGAAACTATTTCAAGCTGCAATGCATGTTAGGAACTCACAAAACATAGTTCATCGCAAAATTGTTTGTTCAAATGACTAAGTTTGGAAAGTTGGGATAACATTTGGACAGAAACTTCAACTTGAGTATAAGGTTAAAAAATAATAATAAATGAGGATTAGAAACTCTATGATTAGGGACTTAATGAGGATTTTATTTCATATTAGGGCTGAAACAGAATAAAACAATTAAGATCTAATTTAGAAATAATTTTCGGCAGACCCAAACTGCACTGCTGGCCCACTATAATACTGTGTTCTTTCAACAAGGACAATACAATAGTTGTTTTTGGTAGTCTGCCTCATAACACTCCTTATAAGGAACTCACTGCATATTTCATTAGTTGCAATGTTGATAAAAAAATATATATATCAATGGAAAGTGATCTGCTATTACATTTGCCTGTGTCTGCTGTTTTAGGTTTCATGGTAAAGAATTTGATTCCAGTTAAAAGAGCATAAGCGGCTGTAAGCTGAGTTCAGTAATGCACAATTGCTTGAAGCATAAGTATACAAGAGAAGAACTGTCACCCTGTGAGTGATGGTTTAGATGAGTGGTCTGGTTACGCCACCCCACTGACAGAGGGTGGTCCGGTGTGCTGTGAGGAGTGCTGCAAACTGGGGTGAAAGGGGACCTTGTATTTGTGATGTATGCAGGGACAGGCATATGGAACATGGTTGCAGACAGGACACTTAAATTAGCTCTGAATATGCAGAAGTCAGTCACGGTCACACACACCTCAGCTTCACCTACATAATCTGTCATTTGTGTGAATGTGACCAACTCCTCTTGTACATCACATTGAAGAACAGTGACAGTACGCGTGTGTTTCAGCCTCAGTTTCTGAAGTTTAGCAGACTCTCTCTTCATAAAGCTGCCAATTAGAGGCAGTGGTCACTGGTCATCATGCAGATTGTCTTTGTTAGTATGCTGCATTTATGTGCATAAAAGTGTCATTTCATTATTATTTTAACTTTAAAGTGATAGAGTCACTACATATATTTCATATAAAGAGGATGAGCTGCAGGAGACAGTGTGTTAAAAGGGTTACTCTGAGAAGGTTTGGGGGTTTTTATAGACGCTAGTGATCTTGGGATGTCTTCCTGACACAGCGTGATTTACACAAGTAGGACATGTTCCCAGTCAACATCTTTGTTGTTCTTTACAAAACATTCCTGTCAACCAGCCAGCCCAACCAATTTTAGCAGTGTAATTAGTATCAGGTTTAAAAGCCTGATTCTTATAGGCCATCATCATTTCCCTCTGATTTTAATAAAGTATTTTAGAACTTATATACACTTCTGTCCAAAAGTTTGAGGTAGGTTTTAAAACGGTTTTTGAGAGACACCTTACAATACAATAAGGTTAATTAGTTAAGGTCAATTAATGCTTTAACTAATATTAACTAACAATGAACAATACATGTATTACAATATTTATTAATCTTTGTTCATTTAAATACAACTGTTCATTGTTAGTTCATGTTAGCTCAGGTCCATTGATTAATATTAACAGATAACATTTTCGATTTTAATAATGTTTTAGCAAATGTTGCTATTAATATGAACAAAAATTAATTACCTTATTAATTTCAGTTCACATTCTGCTGTTAAACAGATCTAAATTACAGTAGTGTCATTATTTTGCTCTAAGTAACTGTTTTCAACATTTAATATATAAATGTTAAATTTAATAATGTAATTTTTTCAGCCATCACTCATTTACATTTACATTTATTCATTTAGCAGACGCTTTTATCCAAAGCGACTTACAGATGAGAACAGTGGAAGCAATCAAAAACAACAAAAAGAGCAATGATATATAAGTGCTATAACAAGTCTCAGTTAGGATAACACAGTACACCTAGCATGGGATTTTAAATAATATAATAAATAAAAAGAAAACAGATAGAATAAAAAAACGAATAAGCAAGCTAGTGTAAGAGGTCTTTAAATTTACACACACACACACACACACACACACACACACACACACACACATACAATTGCATAATTAATGAAAAGAAAATAGAATATAAAAAGATTAGAAAGGTAGTTAGATTTTTTTTAAAGAATAGAATTAGAATAGTTAGTGTTAAAGTTAAAGGGTCAAATAGAGATGGAAGAGATGTATTTTAAGCCGATTCTTGAAGATGGCAAAGGACTCAGCTGTCCGGATTGAGTTGGGAAAGTCATTCCACCGGGATGGAACATTTAATATAAAGTACGTAAAAGTGACTTTGTGCTTCTTTGGGATGGCACAATCAAGCGACGTTCACTTGCAGAACGCAAGCTTCTAGAGGGCACATAAGTCTGAAGTAACAAATATAGGTAAATGGGTGCAGAGCCAGTGGTAGTTTTGTAGGCAAACATCAATGCCTTGAATTGTATACAAGCAGCCATTGGAAGCCAGTGCAAATTGATAAACAGAGATGTGACATATTCTTTTTGGCTCATTAAAAATAAATTTTGCTGCTGCGTTCTGAATTAATTGTTTGATAGAAATGGCTGGAAGACCTGCCAAGAGGGCATTGCAATAGTCCAGCCTGGACAGAACAAGAGCTTGAACAAGGAGTTGTGCAGCATGTTCCGAAAGAAAGGGTTTGATCTTCTTGATGTTGAATAAAGCAAATCTGCAGGATTTGCTTGATTACAGTTTTAGCAATGTGGTCTGAGAAAGTCAGCTGATCATCAATCATAACTCCAAGGCTTCTAGCTGTTTTTGAAGGAGTTATGGTTGATGTGTCTAACTTGATGGTGAAATTGTGATGAAATGATGGGTTTGCTGGAATCACAAGCAGTTCTGTCTTGGCAAGGTTGAGTTGAAGGTGATGGTCCATCATTCAGGAAGAAATGCCTGTTAGACAAGCTGAGATGCGAAATAGCTACTGTCGGATCATCGGGATAGAATGAGAGGTAGAGTTGAGTGTCATCAGCATAGCAGTGGTATGAAAAGCCATGTTTCTGAATGACAGACCCTAATGATGCCACCTAGACAGAGAAGAGAAGTGGTCGAAGAACTGAGCCCTGAGGCACCCCAGTAGTTAGATGTTGTGACTTGGACACCTCACCTCTCCAAGATACTTTGAAGGACCTATCTGATAGGGAAGACTCAAACCATTGAAGTGTGGTTCCTGAGATGCCTTTTGCCAGTAGGGTTAATAGGAGGATCTGGTGGTTAACCGTGTCAAAAGCAGCGGACAGATCAAGCAGGATAAGTAGTCAAGATTTGTTAATTGAAAGACCTCCTGGCCTCTTGTTGAGAGAATTCGGGAGTAATTTCGGGAAGTCGTAGCCTAATGGTTAGAGAGTTGGACAGCATAAATGGCTGCCCACTGCTCCGGGTGTGTGTTCACAGTGTGTCTGAGTGTTCACTGCTCTGTGTGTGTGCACTTCGGATGGGTTAAATGCAGAGCACAAATTCTGAGTATGGGTCACCATACTTGGCTGAATGTCACGTCACATAAGTCATAAGTCACATAAAATGTTACTTTAGTTCTAAAATAAATGTGAATATGCATTATTTCATATCACTCCCAAAAAAAGAAAGAAATAAAAGAAAAATATATTTAGTTTTCCTCAAAATTAATAGAAACAGTCAAAAGCAACTCACAATATGACTCAAAGTTGCAATAATTAAATGTTAAATAATACAAATAGCCTTTATGTGTTTAATCCCATTTTGTTAAGCCGGCCTTCGATGATCCAATTCAACCATACTAATAAGCAAAATTTACACAAGATAAACTAAAAAAAAAATTTTTATTTTTGTATTGCTGAAGAATGTTGAACTTCCTTCTTCTGTGTTGTGCTTTACAGACGTGAATTTACATTTCCTTCAGCCTGAGGTTTTGGTGTGAAAGTGCTTTTTACATTTGCCAAAAATATATCTTTTTATATTAAAAGCAAACAAGCAAGCCCAGCCCAAATTTTAAAAATAAAGCAAAAGTAACGTAATGCTTAACGTAATTACTTTTAAAAGTAACTTTACCCAACACTGCTCGCTATCCATTTGGAAGCCTTTATAACACCAGAGGTCAGTCTCGAGAGACTGATTCCCTTAGTAGATTATTTAGCAGCATGGAAACTAATGCCATATATATCTCAATGGGTCCTGCACATGGTAGAAAAAGGTAATCATATTCAGTTCGGATCTCCACCGCCGAGATTCAACGGGGTTATTCCGACGTTGGTTGGACCCAAGCAGGCCTTGGTTATGGAACAGGAATACCCTATTAAGGAAGGGGGCCATCGAGGTGGTTCCTCCTCACGTTTTATAAGATGGTATTTCATAGTTCCAAAGATACATAGTTCTAGCTGAACCACTCAGTCATGTGCTTGAAGTTCAAGATGCTCACCATCGAACATGTCATATCTCAAATCAGGTCCGAGGCTGGTTTGTCACGATAGATCGCAAAGAAGCATACCAATATCGAGTACTTCCATACGGCCTTGCACTCTCAACCCCGCACATTTACAAAGTGTATGGATGCTCTTCTAGTTCCATTGCAACTCCAGGGCATCCGCATACTAAATTATATTGATGATTGGTTGATTTTAGCTCAATCGGAGCAGATAGCGGTACGACATCGAGATGTTGTTCTTGCCCACATGGTGGAGCTTGGTTTGAGACTGAACGGCAAGAAAAGTGTGCTTTCTTCATTAAAAATGACCACTTATCTAGGCATGGAGTGGGATTTGACCACGATGCAGGCATATCTGTCCCCTGCTCATATCAAGTCGATCCTCACGTCAGTCAAGAGAGTCAGAAAAGGCCAGTCACTCACTGTAAAGCAGTTTCAGAGACTGTTGGGTCTGATGGCAGCTGCGTTCAATGTGATACCTTTTGGTCTGCTGTACATGAGGCCCCTACAGTGGTGGCTCAGGACCAAGGTATTTTCCCTGAGGGGGAATCCACTTCGAACTATCAAGGTTATGTGACGATGCCTCCGGGCCTTAGACATGTGTAAAAAACCTTGGTTCTTGAATCAGGGTCCGGTGCTGGAAACTCCTTGTCACCGTGTAATGCTAGTGACAGATGTGTCCCTCACCAGTTGGGGGCAGTCATGAATGGCATACCCTGCCCGTGGTATGTGGTATGGTCACCATCTGATGTGGCATATCAATTGTCTGGAGATGCTGGACTTGTTTCGAGCACTGAAACACTTCCTCCCAGACCTTAGAGGTCACCATGTGTTGGTGCACACTGACAACACATCAGTTGTCTTTTACATCAACCATTACCCTTGTAAAAGCTGGCACACCAGATCCTTGTGTGGTCCCAGGACAAACTTCTCTCATTCACAGCAGTATGCATTCCAGGACATCTCAATGTGGGAGCAAACATCCTGTTGGGACAGGGGCCAAAGCCTGGGGAATGGATGCTTCACCCCAAGTTGGTGAAGCAGATATGGAGAATGGCTGTCCATGGGAGATTCCAGTCAGAAGAGATCTACTCTCACAGGTGCAGGGTATGATAATTCAACCCCGCCAAGAGTTATGTAAACTGTGAGTGTGGCCCCTGAGGTTGTTGAGACCATACTCTTATTCAGAGCTCCCTCAACGAGGAAACTGTATGCAATGAGGTGGAAACTTCAAATTCAGGTTCTCTGCATTGTTAATCCACTCCCCCTTAAAAGTTTACATGGCAGCCATTGTTGCCTACCATGTCTCCCTCAGTGGCCAGTCAATGAGCAGACACCCCCTAGTGACACGTTTTGTCCACAGTGCGTTGAGGCCTCCAGTACGGTCTCGTGTTCCCCCCGGGACTTGGTTGTGGTATTAGAGGCTCTCTGTAAAGCTCCATTCGACCCAATTGAGAAGATATCAGATCGTCATCTGACTATAAAGTCTGCCTTTCTGTTGGGAATTACTTCTCTAAAAAGAGTTGGAGACCTTCAGGCCCTCTCAGTGGCCCGTACTCATCTTGACTTTGCACCTGGCATGGCCAAAGCATTTCTATACTCGAGCGGGTTATGTTCCAAAGGTTCCCTCTGTCACACCACTACCGACAGTGCTGCAGAAGCTTAATTGTATGTGTCCAGTTTGAGCACTGGACACATATGTCCACAGAGCTCTCCTGTGGAACAGGACGGACCAACTGCTTGTGTGCCATGGTCCTCCCAAAAGGGGTCTTCCTGCGACTAAGCAGACCCTTAGCCGGTGGATAGTTGAAGCTATCAACCTGGCCTATGAGCATCTGCAATGCTGCGGGATGGTCCACGCCCTCCACCTTTGTGAGGTTCTATGGCCTTGATATACGAGCCACTCCTGGCTCTTCTGTTCTTTTGCCTTAGCTGTGCTCTTCAGATACACAGTAGGCCGGGATTTGGAAATCTGGCGGAGTTGGCACCTCGTTCCCCATAGCGTTCGATGCAGCTCAAGTTCCTGAAGAGGAATGTCTCAGGTTATGCATGTAACCATGTTTCCTTGAGGGAACTAGACACTGTGTCTCAAAGCCATACTCCTGGCATCCCTGACAGCACTTGCTTCACTCCTCAAAGCTGATGCCGGGTGTGAAGCATATGCTTTTATAGCTTCCTGGTAGCTTACATCATCCTTTCCGTGACATCACGCACTTCCATTGGACAGACTACACAGGATATTCAGAGTTGCTCACGCAGTAAGCATTACCCAAATCGTTCAACGCAGCTTCTCGCTCCCTCAAGGAACCATGGTAACATGTGTAACCTGAGACATTTTCCTTGTTTACTTTCTTAATACAAGTTGTATTGTGGTGTTATTGTGCAGTAATTCAATCCTACATTTGACATCATATCTTGTTGAACTCTTAACTCTAACTATTGGGGAGGTAAAATAAGCGTCTACTGTATCATGTTAACTTTAAGGTCATGGGGTTCACATCTCATTTCACAAACTACTTCAAGTTTTTTGAGTGCTTCAATTGTTTCTTGGTCAAAATTCTCAACCTTTAAATTAGGTGTTTACTCTATAGTCTATAATATGTCAAACAAATTAAATAATGTGTAACAGACTCAGAAAGTTAAAAAGCTCACAGTCTGAGCTGAATTACAACTTAAAGACAGAAGCTTTTAAAACAAATCAAGATTTTAAAGATGATGCCAGTTCATCTTGTGTGGGGTTCAGGGCAGGTGTCTATTATAAAAAGAAACACACTGACAATGGATCAATGAGTGTCAAAATCCCTGACCTGATCTTCAAAGGTGGGCCAGAGCTGCTAATGGAGCATGTCCAACTGCACCTGATGTTAATGATCCAACGTTAAACACAGGAAGGATTTGGTTCTACTGGGTTTACTTTCACTACCTGTTCTCCCAGTCTGTCAGAATAATGACATTAACATATGCCGGCCAGAAGGCCTGTTGGTCTCCTGAGTTTCCTCTTGTATCTCTGCTGTGCCCAGAGCTTACACTCTTTCCATTAGAAGCAAAAGAGGGAAGACACCACTCCAGAGAGCTTAAATCTTGACACGTGGTAATGAGAAACACAGGTCTTAAGTATGGACTATATTTCATCAGAAGAGCTTTGCTACTGCTGTACACCTGCACTGCGCAAGATTTCTGAAGCTCTGGGAAAGCTGGCTGCTAAGAATCTTTTAGATTCATGGTAAATACAAGTCTTCAAGCCTTTTACAGAAGGAGGTCATCCTAACAGCAGAGCCATGCTTAGGGGGCTTTGCTGGGTTATCAAGTACCGATCAAACACTGATGACATAATTCAAATTTATTATATCTGAGACTGCATATTAACATACTTTGACATTGCCTGTAGCCTGACACAATGAAATAGGCTCCAAAATCCCTGTCACCTTTCACACAACAAGCAGATTGGAAAATGGATGGATGAATATTTGACATTACAGTTAAACTACATATGTTTTAGTGTGGGAGGGACAAAATATTTATCTTTTTAACTTTAGCTTTAAAAAAATATAAAAAATATAAACAATATATTTAAAAATTAAAATAAAAGGCTAAAATTAAAAATATTTGTTATATGTCATTTTTCTACCCACCATTACTGCTAGATGAATGAGCATAAAGAAAAATATAAATATATGAGTATAAACTGATTACAATAATTACAATTAATCTCATGATTTCTAACCAGGCTTTGGAAAGCATAATGAAACTGTAATAATGAAAATGTCTGTACATTTTAACATAACTTTTAACTTAAAAGCTTTAGAAGCCCTGGTTGTACTGAACATTTCACATCTATATCATGCTGATATTAAATACAACAGCACTCTTTCTCATGTGATATTGCCTATTTTTACAACTGTTTAATTCAGTGAACTTTAGAGTTCCATGATATAACTGATGCAGATCAGACACAGTTAACTGAACTTTAGAGTCCACAATAATGATATAAAACAAGGCTCAGTAAACTTGAATGAATATTCACTGGAATTATTATAATCACTTCTGCAGGTGGCTTAATTAAATGCTCCTGGTCTTGGATGAGTCTTAATAGAAAGCTGAGCCAAACTGGAACAGGTGTGCTTTATTATTAAGCGGAGAAGACAGAATAATCAAAAAGTGAAAGAAGTTTCCGGAGCAATCATTCCCTGGGAAGTGGATTAATTGTGAACAGACAGTTTGTATGTATAGTTGCAGATGAGTCACTATCTAGACTGTCTGGTGTGTAATGTGTGATTGTGTGTGTGCTGACAAGTGAATTGGGTGAATGGCAAGAATTGATGTCATAACTCAGAGGTCAATGAAATCTGGACATACATAACGAAAAAACCAACACTGTGTAGTCATAACCATTTCTCTCTGACCTGCCAAGAAGCACCACGATATCTGTACCTGGTGAGCAAACAAATGCAGCAAAATGCAGTCTCCGTGTCCTCTGTCGTTTTCCATTTTCCTAACCTAAACTACAATCTTATATTCAGCACTTAGCATCTGCGTCATGGCTGTCATCCCACCCTCTGTTCATTGATTGGACTGCTGTTTTGAGGCCGGAGGAAAATGTCTCTAGGTTACGTATGTAACCCTAGTTCCTCGAGGGAACGAGACGCTGCGTCGAAAAGCTTTGGGGAATGCGTTTAGCGTGAGCGACTCTGAATATGATATCTAATCTGTCTTATAGAAGAGTGTGACGTCACGGGCGAGGTGATGTAAGTGACCAGGAAGCTATAAAGGCACGAGCCGCACAGCTGGCTTCAGCTTCGAGTACCAGCAAGCGCCAGCAGGGGTGCCGGGGGTATGGCCTTGAGACGCAGCGTCTCGTTCCCTCGAGGAACTAGGGTTACATATGTAACCTAGAGACGCTCCTCTTCAGGAACTCGAGCTGCGCCGAAAAGCTTTGGGGAACGAGTACCAACGCTGCCAGACTACCAAACCCCTGCCTAGTGTGTATCCGAAGAGCACAGCTTAGGACGAGGGGAATGAAGTGCCTGGAGTGACTGGCATGTCTAAGCCATAGAATCTTTCAAAAGTAGAAGGCGTGGAAACCCCGTAGCATTGCAGATGTCCAGCATGGATGCACCTGCTAGAAAAGGCCTTGGAGGCCGCCATACCCCATGTAGAGTGAACCTTGGCTCCTGACAGCGGGGGACGACCAGAGGGCTCAGAGTGGCGTTGATAGTCTCAACTATCCAACGACTAGTAGTCTGCTTAGAAGCAGGGAAACCACTCTTAGGGGGACCGCAGCATGCAAGAAATTGGTCCATTTTTCTCCACAGGGCAGCTCTGTGGGCGTATGCATCCAGCGCTCGAGCTGGACACACACAAATTACCTTCTCTTGGTCGGGCTCCCGAAAGGGAGGCGGACAGAAGGCCTGCAGCACTACAGGTTGTGGTGTGATAGAGGGCACCTTAGGAACATATCCCGCTCGAGGGTAAATGAACACTTTGGTCATGCCAGGTGCAAAATCAAAATAGGTAGGGGCCACTGAGAGGGCCTGTAAATCTCCTACTCTCCTCAGAGAGGTAATGGCCAACAGAAAGGCAGTTTTAAGAGTCAGATGTCTATCTGAGATATCTTGAATCAGTTTCCACCTCAGGGCGTACAGTTTCCTCGTTGAGGGAGCTCTGGATTGGAGAAGGGTCTCAACAACCTCGGTTGAGAGACCGGCTGCTAACAGTTGCGCCCCCTCAGGGGCCACACCCACAGCTTCCACAACTCCGGGCGAGGGTGAATTATCGTACCCTGCTTGTACAATGGCGTGAACAAAGACCTCCCTGGTGGTTGATATAAGAGACCACCGATGTGTTGTCGGTGCGCACCAACACATGGTGACCCCTTAGGTCTGGGAGGAAGTGCTTCAGTGCACGATAAACTGCTAGCATTTCTAGACAATTGATATGCCATGTTAGATGGCGATCGCTCCGCAGACCACGGCAGGGTGGCCACTCATGACTGCACCCCAGCCGGTGAGGTCATGTACAGCAGGCCAAGAGGTATCACGTTGGACACAGCTGCCATCAGACCCAACAATCTCTGAGATTGTTTGACAGTGAGTGACTGGCCTTCTTTGACTCTCTCGACTGAGATGGGATCGACTCGATACGAGCAGGGGACAATCGTGCCTGCATCGTGGTCGAATCCCATACAACGCCTAGATAGGTGGTTCTCTGAACTGGAGAAAGCACACTCTTCTAGGCGTTCAGTCTCAAACCCAGCTCCCCCATATGTGCGAGAACGACACCTCGATGCCGAGCCACAACCTGCTCTTGACTGAGCTTAACTCAACCAGTCGTCGATGTGGTTGAGAATGCGGATGCCGCTCCACCCCAGTAGGGGCTGCCCTCTGCAGTCGTGACCGAAACGTGTCAGGACTTCTTAACCGAGGGCCTCACAGCCTGAAGTACGGCCCTCAGATCCGCCTTTGGCTGGAAAAAACCCTGGTTCAGAGCGTTGCTTCAGCCTCCGGCCCCGACGCAGGGGGAGCGCGGGTGGCAACGCTCTGACTGCAGACTGGGAGGGCTGCTCTCGCCCAACAGCCCCTCCAGTATATATAATTTCTCAGAGTGAGATAAGTGTCATTATATTCCTCAGAATTTAATGTAAACAAACAATCAGACGAGTAAACACAGTCTGCATTGTTAGTATAATTCATATCTAACTTCTCATAGTCAGATAGATACTGAATTTAATTCCTCAGAATTAATGCAGTTAACCAATCAGACGAGCAAAGACGGTCTGGATTTGGTAAGATTTAGATCAAAACTGAAAATGATGTAGTACACGCGCTGCCTCGGCAACATGCGAGCCGCTTAGTCACACAAACAATATAAATCTCCTCGGAGTTAGTAGCTGCAGCTGAGAGTTCACAGAGGGGGAAGGAACCGCTTCACGTGCTTCCGAACCTCGATGAACTCTAAATCTAGGGAATACGGGTGGAGATAGGCAGAGCCGTCTTCGATCCGTCCTAGATATGCGAGAAGCACAGTCAGCCCCCTTATTTTTATTTTTATTTCGAGAGCTGGCTGCGTGAGCTGCGCTCCTCATTAATGCTGCTTGTTATACAGTTAGGCATAATATGTTTGTGAAACTGATGCTTGTGTAACTGTTTGTCTGTGCAGCTGATGTTTATGCAGCTTATGTTTGTGCAACTGCGAGCTCATCGACACTCTCCGTTTTAGGCAGTGCGTCACGGCCGTCACTCGGGGGGAAGGACCGAGCACTCGGGCTTCCGCACCCGGAGATCGGGCAGATCTGGCGGGTGAGGTAGGAGATAGGGACGCGCCCGTCTCCCTACCCTCCAGCAGATCTTATCTGCGAACCCAGCGAGTGCAGGTGCCGCTCCGCCTCGGCGAAAGCAGGACTGACACCGCGAGTTACGCTGGCGAAGACTCCCCCTTTCCTGCCTTTCCCCCTTTACAAATCTCCCCCTCGAGAGAGTCCTCTGGGATCGAAGCATCCACACTGGCTTGTACCAGTGCAGGCAGTCGGCTCCCTCAATAGCCGAAACAGCCTGCCTCAATCCCAGGCAGACCGCGCACAGACCGTGTATTCTCACTTGTGATGAACACACAATCTGAAAGGCGATCTGGATTCACCTTTCAGATGTCTCGTCTTAGCTTTGCTCTTTGACTATTGCTTACTTTTCGAGGAGCTAATAGTGACAAACAACAATAAATAAGACTGACAAGACAGAATGACATGCACACACAGAGCGCTTGCTGAAAACGCAGAAGCTGAAGCCAGCGGTGCGGCTCGTGCCTTTATAGCTTCCTGGTCGCTTACGTCACCTCGGCCGTGACGTCACACTCTTCTATAAGACAGATTAGATATCATATTCAGAGTCGCTCATGCTAAACGTGTTCCCCAAAGCGTTTGGACGCAGCTCGAGTTCCTGAAGAGGATATTTAATTAATTTAATTAAATAAATGAAAAAGTAAAAATTAAACAAACTAAAATACAATTCAGGAATTGCATTCCACTGATACATGTTTGGATGACATCGAATTTTTTTGTTTGTTGTCTGACCTTTAGTTGACTTCGTGTGGACTGTGTCCAAGCTGACAGGGGAGTCATTGGTCTGTATAACAGTCCCTATCCTGGTTTAACACAGTGTTGTAAACGTTAGTGCCGTCACATTGTTATGCTTAATCTATTGATTTCCATCACTTACTTAAAGTGCTCATTTCAGGCCATGACACAAATCCAGACTCACATTGTTTAGGCAAACCTCTAATTATCCTAACACTTTAATTACTTTTCAAGCACGGGATGTTCTCTGTAAACCAGACTTAACATTTTTAATGTTCGACGAAAGCCATGTGTGTAAAAGTGGGGAAAATAAGGGGGTATTTATTTCTCGTTTTTTTCGTAATCTGTCTTGTTGTTCCACTATAGAGTAACATAAACAAACAAAGTTAAACAATGACGAGTGCTTACAGACCCACCTCTGTTCTCTAAATCACACTGACACATCCTTACCAGGACATGAATGCTAGGGGGACATCCGGAAGTTAGTTTTTCTCAGTGAAGGATGAGAGGGATGCAAACAGTCTGTGATGTGAGTCACTAATATGTCTATACAGACCCCAAAACAAACATGCACACAACACTGCATAACACCTGCATTTAAGTGAAGATACAGCTTTAACAAGAAAATTCTGCAAGTGAATCTTTAAACACAATCAGGAGCCAGTTTTCCAAATTTCTCCTTGCCTTGTATATTTGCATTTAATGAAGATAAAATATGGAAATGAAAAGGAATTGAAGCCTACATGGAACAATGCTTGTAATCAGTAGTTGGATTGTAAAAATATTTCGGGGGGATGGTGTGGTCAGTTTCTTTTTTGGCAAGGCCGGGGGGTTTCCTATAACTAATTTTACATAATGATTTCAACATTTGTGCCAAAAAGGTTGTTATTTAATGAAAAATTTGCCTTATTAACTGAAATATTATTTAGAAGCTTTTTTTTTCTTATGGTGCTTCATATTTCAAAATAAATGTAAAGACAGTTAATAATGTCCTTAGTTTGACCATCAGTTCAAGCTGGGTCAGCCCAGGCTCTTTTGATGCCTTAGGCAAGATTTTAGATTTCCGTCCCGCCCCACTAAAAGAATTCTGAAAATGCAGATTTTTCAAAACTTTACTATAATATAATATAATATAATATAATATAATATAATATAATATAATATAATATAATATAATATAATATAATATAATATGACATAAATACTGATAAGTATTGACATAAATAAGTAGTAAATAAATTTTGATAAATAAATGTTGAAAGAAAAAAAAAAGATGTTGAAGCGCCTTGTAGGTATTTTATGAGTGAATTTGTTATAATAGCCTATTGAAGAGACCAGACATGGCTACTCCCACAACTATGCCTACAGTGACAAGTACTTATTACAACAAAGTGAAATATGAGCAATATGAAATGCCTAAAATAATCTAACAGACAACAAAGGCAACAAAATAAAGGTCACATTTTGTAATTTATTTGTACATGTTAGCCAGCTAGCTAGTCTAATTATCATACCCATACCTTTTATTTCAGTTTTGTGCATATGTACAGTGTAAAATGACATACTTAAAATGAATTATTTCATATTATGAATTCTAGATTATCCTAGTCGTGGTCTTGTTCAAAAGATATTTTGCCACTTTTTGGTGAATTAAAAGCAAGCAGTAGCCTATGTACCTGATATTGAAACAACATAACAGAAGCTTACATTTATTTGAGAGAAAATAAAGTAAAAATAAATAAGCAGTTAACTCAAGCAAAATCATTCAACGGTGTCAGTGTTGCCAGTTACAATGTTCTAAAAAGGCTACTTCAAAATACTCAACATCACGATCTAATACAGTCATTTCACTTTTTTCGATTATTATTTCCACATTGATATTTTTTTTTCTCATCTTCTTCGCTTCCTACCTTGTGCACCAGATAAATTTATTTTTAGATTTTTTTTTAGAAATGATACTTTAAGAGCACATAACTGGCTAAATGTTTTTAACTGCATGCGCCATGCATAATTAATGCTTTATGATGATGTATTATAATTAGATTGTGACGCAGAAAGTGTTTAAATTAGTCCAACATGACATACAGTATCTCAAATCTTATTATTTTAAGTTGATGTCAGTTTTATTTTATTCTAACATTATTTTAATTAGTTTGATGATCGATCAGTACTAAAATGATGTAAACTGTCGGAAATTATTTTGCTTAATATATGGGTGTAGGAGCACTTCCGACAAAAAGATAAATGCCATGGGCCGGCCCTGAGTTCAAGCCTGAAAGGGGAACAGAGTCGTGACAGACACAGTGATGAAGCTCGTATGTGTTTGCAGTACACAAGGCACGGACGGTTAAGGCAGCTGGCTCCACTGTGTGACCGTCTCTCTCTCTCTCTCTCTCTCACACACACACACACACACACACACTCTCTGCAAAACTCCACATTTGAATAGTCAACAGCAAATACATAAACTTGAACTGAATTCAGAAGTGGCAAATTGTCATAGCAAAGTCAGAATGACCTCCTCTCCTATAGGTTAACGAAATGGTCATCCATAAAATGCATTACTGTTCTGTTGCAAGTTATTTGAAAGATTTCTATATGCATCTACTTTCGGAAGGCCAAATAAAGTGCTTTTGCTTTTTGCCTAGATACACACAGTATCTCCCTGACATGGTTGCTTCAAAACTAACTGCAGATACTGTAACCATGCCTTCTTTATTTGCATGAACATTTGGGTGGCATTACGCAAATATTTCCACATAGTGACGTAGAGATGTGGGGGCGTGTTTGAATGAGGCATTTAGGGGGGCGTGGCAGAGTCTTAACTTTAATAAAGAATATATCTTTGGATTTGAGACTTTAGTCTTTAGAACTTTATGCATCAAGAGCTTGTAACACTCCAAAGAGAAAGGAAAAATTTAAACCACATCACATCACACCTTAAGAAATGTCTCTTGAATATTAGCTTAATAGAATGATTTCTGAAGGATCTTGTGACACTGAAGACTGGAGTAATGGCTGCTGAAAATTCAGTTTTGCCATCACAGTAATTCATTACATTTTAAAATAGTCAAATAGAAAACTATTATTTTAAATGATAATATTATATTCTTTGAAAAAACATAAAAAATATTGAAAATGTTTATTTTATTCATTTATCTTGAAATGCCACACCATTTATTAAACACATTATTTGTCTAATAGAATATTTTAAATCTACAGGATCAACACTTGCTGTTCAAAGCAGTATAACGTTTATTTAGCACAGCTTAAGATCACTAGCAGTGGACAAAGTCAGACTAAGACCATCAGAGGGTTGCCAGACATTCAGTATACAACCCCCCACCAAGTGCTGGAGGCCTACACATTCACTCAGACTCAAAACCCACAAACACACGCATACAAACACACAGCCTGCCAGAGCCAAAACACAGATATAAACAAGCTGTATATGCTTAATACAAAATACAGGAGTCTTTCTATCATGGGAGAATTTATCCTAAATTTCAACAGGTTAGGACAGTATACTTATAAAATATGGAGTGTGTTTTTGCTCTGGCAAAGAAACATAAAAAAATAAATATATAAATGGCATCTATTGAATTGTTCTTCAATAGAGTCTGGTTGAAGGAGGAAGAAATCTTACTGTATCTCTCAGCCAATCAAAACAGAGTACATCAACACACATAATTAGGAGATTACAATCATCCCGACTGCATGCACCTCTGACTTAGTATGCAAAATAGTCTTCACACGAATTTGAAATCTTTCTTTTTAGATAACTGAATGCAGCTGGCCAATCTGCTTGAGGTTTGTTCATCAGACATCCCAGAATGAGTGAGGACAGCGGTCCACAGAACTGAGTGAGCATGAGTCACTGGAGATCCACATGTACTGTTAAGAAGTTGTGCATGTCACTGAAGATCCACTTCAGCAGCGTTTCTCAACCTTATTTCATTCAAAAGCAGCCATGGTCTTTCTGTTGTTAACACTGCAAATGTTCAGATTTTGGAAGGAAAAAATCAACAGTCATCTAATAATTTACAGTAAATAACCATAATTCCAACATTCTGATAAAAGTTAAGTGTGAGTTACTACCAGACATGGAATAATGAGGAACCGTTACTGTCTTTCCATGGTTTGACATTAAGTTAAGCAAAATCTAGCCGAAATAGTCATATCTGAAAGCGGTTAGGAAAACTTTTTTCTTTTTTTTAATCACTCAAGACCATTTTCCAGAAAAGCCCCAGGTGAAAACGATGTAAAAACAAACCTCACAGCTTGACAGTAAAAAATGTTGCAGGAAAATGGCAAGATCTCCCCATGGCACCGAAAAAAAAAAAGTGCAGCCCTGTTCAAAATCTCAGTCTAGGAAATACGGCTCCAAGCCTAGCACAGCTCCAAGGTTCTGCCATGAACCATGCAACCCAAGAGTCCAGTCAGGGGAGAGGTTGAAAATGTGAAAAGACGTGGCATGCTGCCACACAGATGGGGGATACAACAGAGGGAGAAAATGAATTCTCTGGCTTGCTGTAGGCATTCGAGAGATTTGCAATTAAGATTAGGCCTGACAACACAAGGACAAGGATCAGGCTCCTTCAATACACATAATCATACAAACAGACGAGACCCCATAGAAAGAGCAGGACTGACTGGAAGGAAATGGACATGTGAATGAGATTATAATGAATGGCTCACTGGAGAGACTAGATAAATCAAAGGTGTATTCTCTGTGCCGCTTAAATTTCCCACCTTGATTTTGATTCACAAGCTCTTTATTCAATTTGATTCTGATTCATATAGCTACATTTCACTGTCCATTTTTCTTACATATAATGTTACACATTGTAACATAAAAATGGCAGTGTTTCAACGTAAAAATGACAGGTTTCATAAAGGTGTTATGAGAACTCTCAATTAATGGCTTACTTGTATTTTAGATAGTCTGAGAATTGACAACACAAGTGCTTGACAAACACTTATTTAACAAATTAAGAAACAAATTAAAACAGCAACAGCCCTGGAAACTTTTCAGTACATGCAAACCGAAACGTACAAAATGCTAAACCAAGATCTAATGAGTAAGAACAATTTTTAACCACTAAAAGAAGAGGTCAACAATGCTCTTATCGTTTATAAATTGACATCATCTTTGAGATTAAAGAGAAAATATAACATTACAAAGATGAAAAACATAGAATGTTTTTTCAATGCATTTATCAAATAGTTTCAAAAGAGCCCTGGTTTTATTTTACTGTAATTGGAGATCTTGAGAATCATCTAGGATTGAGCAAGAAGGTATAAACGTTCTCCAAATGTGTAAATTCTTGTGAGGTGTGAGATGAGAGGGAGAGAAAAAGTGCGGGTCTACTATATGATCACCAAATCACCTATTTTTTCTGATAATCAGATCTAACACACCATAATTGCTTCCATATCTCCTCTCTATTTTCAGCGGGTGCATGGCCTCACATTTCATTCAAATGAAATTGGGAAATGTTGCAGCCAAACAGGGAGGGAGTTTTCACAGTGATGTTGAGAGTATGCCAGAATGCCCTCCCACAAACTACAGACAGATGTTTTTAATAAGTCGAGAGTACAGAACCCATGCCGCTATTGCCTTTATTTTGTATTTATTTAGCTAGATCCTGATGGAGATACATTTTGACCGCCTATTTGGCAAAGCCATGCAGCTACAAACTCATGTCAAATTAAAGTAATAAGAAAAGTTTGTGCCACATATGTGCTCGCAGGCTGCACTTAAAGGATAGTTCACCCAAAAATGAAAATTGTGTCATCACCCTCACCTCATGTCGTTTCAAACCTGTATGACTTTATTTCTTCTGTGGAACATTAAAAAATATATTTTGAATGGTCACCAATGACTTCCATTGTATGGCTGAAAATAAAATAAAATCTTAAAATATCTTATGTTCTACAGATAAAAATGCTTTTGGAAACACGAGATGAAGTAAATTATGACAGAATTATTTTTTATTTTAGGTTAAACTGGTTTTAGGTTAAACTGGACTATATATACAGGTCCTTCTCAAAAAATTAGCATATTGTGATAAAGTTCATTATTTTCCATAATGTAATGATAAAAATTAAACTTTCATATATTTTAGATTCATTGCACACCAACTGAAATATTCCAGGTCTTTTATTGTTTTAATACTGATGATTTTTGCATACAGCTCATGAAAACCCAAAATTCCTATCTAAAAAAATGAATCTAAAATATATGAAAGTTTAATTTTTATCATTACATTATGGAAAATAATGAACTTTATCACAATATGCCAATTTTTTTAGAAGGACCTGTATATATAATATCTGCAATATTATTTTTCGAGTCCCCTTGCGAAAGCAACACAATATGTGTGCTGGAGATTCAATCGCTAAAGTTGAACAGTCGTTTCTGGAAATAATATGAAATATGAAAATATTTATTCATTTTCCAGTCTGCAGGTTTGGAGAGATCCGCTTCTTCTCAGCGAAGTAAAAAAAAACCTTCTAACTTGGTGTGGAGAAACACATAAGCACCCACGGAGCACGGAGAGGGCTAGATTTCACATTACCGCGCTTTTTATGCCTGCTTAATTCAATATGAAAGTATAACATATGACTACACTTATGCACAAAGGGGAAAACTTAACATAGATCAGACATGAAAAAGTTCAATACAACACAGAGGCCAATAGATAATCTGTGCCCCTCCATGTCACCCACAGGCGAAACCCTTAGAGCCCTAGACAGCTTTTGGAGGAAGCATTAAAGCTTACTGCCTTCTGAATTGGTAGGCTAATAAAACAAGAGGCAGATTACATTCTTAAGAGGCACGTTTATCCAGGAACGTTGAGCTGTTTCCAGAACAACCTCCCAACCTGAAAGAAGACGCAAGGTGTTCAGATCCATGACGAGTTTGGATCTACATCACCCTGAGGCTCAGGAATGGGGTCACACGGTTATGTGAAACATTTAGATTTTTCCTATTGTAGCTTTTCACAGTCACGCTCAGATTTTGGTTTAAAAATAATGCGTTTGTCTGTAGTGGGAACAACAGAGGTTTTCTGAGCACTGCCTAGAAGAGCTGCAGGCTCACTTGTGAAACAAACGCAGCTGTATTATTGGACTCTGTTATGAATGTGGTATCTATCAATAGAGACTCGCAATGAATGCAAACATCTGTATTCTGGTTATGTGGCTGGGATTCTAGCTGTTTTCCAATATGTAGACTAGAGTAGGGCACTTTGAATTGACGATTTGGATATATTTTACGTCCTTGACAAGACAATACAAAAAAAGCAAGTAATAATGATTATGACAAGTTGTCAAATGCTCACAAGAAAATCTAAAAGAGATGAATGTCAGCTGCTTTCAACATGTTGATCAAAGAGATTCATGTGCAACCAAACGAGGAGTGTTTTGAAACTCAAACTCATATAGAAGGGGCTCAAAACTTGCATTTTATTACATACACTCCTGAAAATATTTTTTTATTGGCATCTATGGTTCCAAGGAAAATCTTTAACATCCTTGAAACCTTGGTAGACTCGTAGCTACAATGAATTCAAATGTCATAGGGAAGTGTGTAAGTGACTAATTGGTTCAGTACCTCGTTCATTTTGAGCACTAAGTGACCAGTGTGTCGTCATTTCAGATTCAGAGGAAATCAAAGTCTGAGTGGCTTCAGCTTTCCCGAGGCCTGACTTTATTAACTGATTTGTTGAGCTCATTATTTCATGGTCCGCAGGTCTAAGTCCTTTTGTGTCTCTGGTTCAAGTGTGTTTTCTGATGTCTGCCTTGAAAAGAAAGCCCAATAAAAGCAAAGGAAGGAACTGCAAACTGCACAGACGGATGACTCAGGTTTAACAATCAAGCTTAAGAAAACGGTCCAATTGACCAAAAGCACCTAAGCCTTTAACTGGAGACAGGAAGTGCAACACAACTGAGGAAGACAAAAGGTCTATTCAAGGTAAAGAACTAAGAAACTATTCTTACTTTCAAAAAAAAGAAACAATTCTTATTTCCAACCAACCTTGATTGTATTTCTTTAAAATAAAGTTAACATATGTTTTGTGTATAAGCCTCTTACCTTTTATTACAATGGTAACAAATACCATTCAACTAAAAAGCCTAGTTTTGAGTAGCCTATATTTTGAGCAGACTAACATTATATCACAGTAAATAACATGCTTAAATGTCCATATTATACTAGCCACCAGCCTATAAATGATAGATACAAGTGTGATCAAATAATGTGTGAGACTGCCAATGAAAACCTCCCATGAGCATCATAATCCCCCGGTTTCATAGACCAGGCTTAAGCCTAGTCCCAGACTAAAATGTAAATCTGAGTTGTTTCAACTGAAAGGAACTTGCACTGACTGATCTTAAAAAATATCAGCGCCTTTGTTTTTTTCTCAAGATGCAAACCAGTAATGTTTTATCTAAGGCTCATTTATATATATATAAAAAATACTTACCTCTCCTAATTTAACTATGGCCTATTCCTGTTTTAGTCTAAGCCATGTCTGTGAAACCAGGCCAATAAGGGCTGAATTTGACTTAAATAGCACTATTTACTATCTTGATGTAAAGAGTGAATTATCAAATGTAATTGATCAAATACTAACTGTTAAAGATTACAAAAATATATCAAGAAGCTCTCTGTTAATGTGATCAGTATTACCTTGGTTGTGGCTCCTTCAGTGTGAGTATATGGGATTGTTTGCCTGTTTTGTAATTATCTAGGTGTAAATCATACTTTTGATTGTTTAGAAAATGAGGTGTTCTTTTGTGTTTAATACTAGTGATAATGATGGTTGGCTTACCAAGCACCAGTAAAAAGAACATCACAGACACAGACAAGTATTTAAGTATCTGATGAATGTTAATGCGATCTACACAAAACTCAACAAGAAGTAATTGTTCCTCCAAAAACTGATTAGCAACAATCTGAAAAGAATGCTGACAAAGTCAGTAAAACAGATTTACCTTAAATAGATCTCATGTTTCTTCAATATATCTGCCATAGGAGGTAAAACAGATCTCTTAGAAGATACGAGATGAAGTACTGTTTTAAGTTATCAATGTTCAATGTTCTTACCAGATGTATTTCCTGTTATTTCTTCTGTTCTTTTATCCTCTTAGATGTTCAATATCAGGGATGAAAAAGACTGGATTTCGTTTCTAGCTACAATACCTCTGGATGACGATATGAGAAGCAAATCTCTACCAACCGAATTTCTAATATGCTCTTTGCTCATGGCAAAATGTTAAACATGTAAAGGAACGATGTGCATGATAAGGTTATAGATATGAAATCAATCTTTGAAAAAAGATAAAAGAGCTTTAGAGTTGAGTTGAGTTTAATTTAAACCGTGTTGTCCTATATGGGATACTCTTTCACCATGCATAATTCCACTATGCCCTGAGATGGTACATCTCATAAACAGTGCTAGAGTAAACCTCTCTTTATCTCTCAGGCAACAGCCAGATTTCCAAGGACTAAAATATAAGAACAAATTGATGCAAGGTTAAGTATCCTCCGTCTATCCCCTACTTTGCACAGATAGCTGGCAATGAATTTTAATGTCTCGTAGCTGAGCTTACGCAATAAATCTGTGGCATCCACCAGCCTCAGCGGACAGAGGAGATCCACTCTCATCTTTATAACTTCCACATGTGAGTTATTTAATTCAGCATGAAGTATATAAGCTGTGGTTCTGCATGTGGTCACACTGACATGCCGAACACTGACACTTGTCCAGACTGTAAACAATTATCATCATTACAACATCTCTGTGTCCATCCACTTAACTTGTCACAATAATTGCTGTCGTTTCGTATAGATTTTTATGAGTTTTTCAGAGTCTCTTCTGGATTTTTTTCATCTGGATTTAAATTCATACTTTAGGTTATAACTGTGGCATTAAACTTAAGTTTGAAAGACACTGCAGATTGCAATGATGAGATGCAACAATGATTTTCTTCTTCCCAAGTGCTTAATTTTAAATAAATATATATATATATATATATATATATATATATATATATATATATATATATATATATATATATATATATATATATTTAAAAATCCAAATCAAATATAAAAATATATACACTTAATGCTTTAGTGGGATAAAGTACAACTGAAAACGGATCACATGACAAGTCCCTATTGACCTGAGCATTCTTATCAACATCACGTGCTAGCAAATCACCTGCTGCATCATTTATATAGATCCAATTTAAGGCATATATCAGATTTTGATATAAAAATAAATAAATAGAGGAAATATGCCTCAGTTGATCGTTTAGGAAGGAAAAGAAGGCAAAAACATCCCAGACTCATGCAGAGGAACAAACCTGGAGGACACGAGCACTCTTGCGCTGCTTCTCGAGCTGTGCGAATTTTCGACACCCCCTCTTTGAGTCTCTGAGAAAACAAATATATATGTATATGATATAGATGTATACATTGATAAGTGAAAAATACCAGGATATTTTCGTTTTGTTTAAGGATGTTTCATTTAACATTTATTTTTTTTCCTGAAAAAAATACAAAATAGCTTCACGATGCAATGCATAATTCAAAATTCTGGGAAAACACCTATGAAAAATCAATAAGGGAAATTATTTCATAGTTTTGAGTGTAAAGTATGAACAGGCATTCTCAAATTTCACTTCATAGGCTACTTTACAAATAAAAATATCAAAACACAGTACGTTTTATATAAACAATACAAATACAAAAAGAAACCGAAAGCCAGATAAATTGACTTTTTTGTATTAATGCTTATAAAAGCAGCAAAAACGTTGAAAATAAAGTAGCCTTACCTCTTGCACAAGTTTCTCTATCGCATCCCGAAGGGTCGCGTTCGCATCCAGGGTCGCGTGCACAGGTTCCATCACAGACAGTCGCTCCATCTCCAGAATCTCCATTTTACGCTCAAGATGAGATGTTTTGACGTTCATAAACAGACAAACTGCCACCGAAGACGCAGACAACATGAAACATACGAGGGTCGTAAAACAATGAAATATGTGTGATGTGTGATGTCCATTGCTCTGTGATGACTTTGACACGTCTTTTGAATCCCCAGATGAAACCATTTTTGGCATTATGGTTAAAATATGATCCTTGTTCTTGAATCTTCTTTGGAGACTCGGGTCGACCTTTAATTCATCCGCGGCTGACAGAGACGCAACGATGTGACGCACACTGGAAGAAAGCGTGCAGTGCTGAAAGTGTTCTGCGCGAGACAAGCTGACGGTCGCGCGCCTCTCAGTTTAAATGGTTTCCCTCTGAAGTGTCTCGGAGAATCCAGCCAGTCCTTTTTCGCTGCTGAACTGCCGTCAACAAAACTATGTAAATGACAGTGAGAATAGTGTGTTTGTGTGTGCGCGTGGTCGGTTTTGCCCACTCTTCGCTCCAAAGGTCGGAAGTAAAAACAAAAGGTTGACGGGGGTCTTAAGAACATCTGTTCTTTTACTATTTGTTTCAAGAGAGTTTTCAAACGTTAGTAAACACAAAGGTGAGATGAGGCTATAAATGAGTCAGGGTAGACTAATAAGCAAAGTTGCTGTGCCAAGTAGCTACAACATGTTCCTGGAACAACATTCCAATCAACCAATCAGAATGGGATATAACTTTTAAGGAAATATCAGTTTTATGATTACCGTCAGGGTTAGTGCTTCTATACTCTTGTTAATCAGCTATAATTTCCCACAGATTTTAACAGATTATGGGCAGGGTTAGGTTTAGGGGTAGGGATTGGGTTTAAATATATATTTTTGGGCAATAATGTTGATCCAGCATCATCAAAGATGTTGATTCAGGAACATGTCTTAGCTACTTGGCAAAATCACAGTGACCGTTAGCTGCTCAAGTGCTTTCGAAAAACACTTTATATATATATATATATAAAAAAATATATATTTATATATATTATTATATATTTAAAATATAGCATTTAAGTATTTTGTTTATATATATATATATATATATATATAAACAAAATACTTAAATGCTTAAAAGTTACGCTATACGTTGTTAAAAACTACATTTCAGACATGACTGAACACATCAAAAACAAAACTGTTTCTTGGACCCTGATTCACTATAAGCTGTCGGGAATTGCATATTTTCAATGAAAAGAGGGTCAGACTACAGTTTTCTTTATATTTATTTTTTTCACCCTCAAGCACAGAGAAAATGCATGTAGGCTATAGCAAATAAAAGATCCGGCTACTATAATGTATGCATGACAGAGAAGGCTTGGTTGAAACATAGGCCTATGATTTAGGATATATATATTTTTATTTGTTTGTGATGTAACGCAATAATTCAAATAAGCCAAACTCAAGTGATTGCCTAAAACAATTGTTAATGTTTAAGTAATCTGTAGTTTCATGCTTCAACCACTAGAGGTCCAGAAGATAACTGTTGTTCCCTCACTGCGCTATGTGCGACTGAATACAAATTTGGATGGCGCCAATTAATGCAGCAAAGATTACTTGCTTTACATCCCGCAGAAAAAAAAGAAAAAAAATATTGTACCCACATGATGTCCATGTGCCCTTTCCAGAAATAGCACTAAAGCACCAGCACTAAAGACTGCAGAACAAGAAGAGCATTTGTATAGAACAGACCTTTTGGTGCCATCTGCAGGACAGACATTATAAATGCAGTAATAAAAAATAAAGAAATGCATTGCTATAGACTAATTGCTCTAAACGTCAGTTCATCATTAAAAAAAAGACAAAATAAAGACACAAATGTTGTGCATTTAGAGCATTCAAGTTTAATTTGCCAAAAGTAAAGTGGAACTTGGCCCATATAATCAAACTGACAATAAATATGGACAGAGGTAATGAAGCAGGCAGTCTTAAAGCAGACTGATACAGTCAGCAGCAGTCTCCCTGGGAGCAGTAATGTTCAATTTGTGATGCCTCCAAGTCACTTTCTTTCTTTTCTTAACTGGTTGAAAAAGGGGTGTCCAATGGCCTGATCCAGTGTGATTCGTTTCGATGAATCATACTCCATCATCTTCTGCAGCAGGTCAAAAAGCAGCTCATGCTCCGGGGTTTTAGAGGACATGTATTGCTGAGTAAGGAGCATAGATTCAACGGTATTATTTTCATCAAGGCTACCCAAACAGAAATAAATTTTTTTTTTTTTCAAAACATTTTTTTACTTGTGCAATAAATCTTCACCTTTAGAGGTTTACAGTGTTTCCTCACGTATCTCCCTGCGGAGCTGTGCTCATCCCAGTCCAATTTGTCATGATGCACAAAACGCCGTTTCCTGAAAACGAAGCATAGTCATACATCAGACCATGAAAAATCCCAAAACATGTCATTTCTTCGATCATGTAAAATACTTTTATTTATAAGCAAGTGACACCAACTCCTAGTCTCAAGTTATGATACTTCACCTGGTTTTCTGGAGGAGGTTTGCAGGTATGGGGCCTAGAACCCTCTCCATCATTGCCAGATGCTCCTTACTGTCATGAGTCTAAAAAAAAGAGGGTGTTTTTGTAAGTATTTTGAAGCCAGTAAATGAAGCCACAAGGCATTCAGTGGAATAATACATCCTTGTAAACATGACTTTGCACCTGAAATAATGTTAATCCCAGATAGAACTCAATCAGGATACAGCCCAGACTCCACACGTCACACGCCTGGTTCCAGCCCAGTTCTGCCAGCAGAGATCAACATTTTGCAGCGTTCAAAATCATGACCACATTTAAGTGAATTAAGCAACATCGTAACAGTGCAAACAGTTCACCTAATATAACTTCTGGAGCTCTGTAGTGGCGGGTTGACACCAAAGAGGTGTGATGCTCGTCGTCATAGGTAGCATTGCCAAAGTCCACAACTTTCACATCCAACCTCTTCAAGGCCCTCTCCTCTCGCTTCTGTAATATATAGACCATTATGTTCACCATCCTCTCCTCACTATAAACCAATACTTGTGTTCTTATAGGCATACTACTGTTCAAAGGTTTGGGGTTGATGCTGTTTGTTATTTCTGTGGAAATCATTATACATTTTTAGGATTCCTTGAATAAGAATGAATAAGTTGTTCAAAAGAACAGCATTTATTTGAAATATAAATATTCTGTAATATATAAATGTCTTGATGAATTTAAAGTGTCCTTGCTTAAAGTAAGGATTTCCTTCAAATAGAAAGAAAATCTTTCTGACCCCAAACTTTTGAATAGTTTATCTCTATAGTTTATGGCATTTCATTATGCTCTTACTTACCATCTTGAAGTTGTATTTAATTTTGTAGTTGGAGTCCACAAATAGAATGTTTTCAGGCTTAAGGTCGGTGTGCGTCAACTTATTTCGATGCAGAACTGGTGAAAAAAAGTGATTTATCTATATTAAGAAATTATGTATAAAATTGATTTGTAGCATTGATGCGGTTTAGTAAAAATGTATGCATCCATACTCACAGTGCACAGCTCTAAATATCTGGTCTGCCATGCACCTGATCTGGTTCAGAGTGAAGGGCATGAATCCATTCTCCTTCAGGAAGTCATATGTGCTCAGTCCCAGCAGCTCAAACACTATGCAGATGTGGCCGTGGTGATCGAACCAGTCTAGCATCCGCACACAAGCACTGCAAAGAAGTAAAAGGGAAGTTATTATGGCCAAAAAACCATAACGTCTATTAGTCTACGCTGAAATACACTCAAACACTCACAATCGCTTTTCCTCATCAAGCGAGTTTATCCGCTCAAGCACGTCAACTTCTGACATGGCTGCCTCACGGTAGCGCTCAATATTTTTGATGATCTTCAGTGCCACTCTTGTATTACTTCTGCAAAAAAAAAAAAAAAAAAAAAAAAAAAAATGCATTGCTAATGAATACATACCAGTTTCAGATTTTGAATGTTCTGTTTTTTATGAACCCTAAATCTTGCATTTTCTGATTTGCATTTCCATATATGCATTTCAACAAACATTCAGTGTAAGAAACAAAGGCTTGATGACATACCTAATGGGAAAACTGACAAGTGTTTTTTTTGCAAATATTTTGTCAATATACAGTCTATTCCACTTGCCTGTTGTCTTCTAATTCTAGATCTCATTTGGTAAACATAGGCAAAAAAGGCACTGGACATATGCGCAAGGTATTTTTAATACACTTGAAAAGACCATTGTATTTAAACATTTACATGCATATATTTGATCGATCATATAATTTCAGGTCTATAACACTCCTTTCAATATGACCAAAATGATAGTCCCACTGAGCTCAGTTGGGTAAGACTGAATTATTTACATGAAGGCTTTTCAACAAGATTGAGTCATCGATATTTGGGTGCATGTAAATGAAGTTACAGTAAAAAAGAAGTTAAATAAATAAAAACACAAAAGCAGGCTTACTTTGAATGGTCGAGGCACTCCACCACTTTCCCAAAGGCTCCTTCGCCCAGAGTCCCTACAATCTCATCTATAAACAGGATAAAGAGGCAGTCGTAAGTAAAGCTTTGGGACAGGAGGATACAACATACAAAAGCACAGATTTTACAGTACTAATGTAGACTTGACAAGTTCATTCCAGTTAAATCATATTGATTGATTATAAAAATCTGCCCCAAATTAAAGTTTCACATGATTGTTAATTTCAAAGTGGTTAATATTAGAAGTCTTCAAAAGTCCCCTTATAACCCCCAAACGTAGGCTGAATTGTCCCACTAATAGACACAGAACAGACAATTATAAAGAGAAAGGTTTGTTCTATACATCTTGCTCTTAGCATGTCTCCATTGTGATAGACCAGGTGACCCTCCTCATCATCCTCAATACTCTTGGTTCTTTTCCTGTGATGACTTCTCTGGAGTAGGGGGAATCACCATCACCATCAAACACCAGTCAGAAACCGGCCCGTACGCATCATTCATTCATTCAGCGAGGGGGGAGGTTGATGAAAGGGAGGGAGTGATTCGGACCCCCGTGCCAGGCCACGGCGGAAGCAGCAAATTCAAATTCATCGCCAACAACGGCACAGGGCCACCATAGTGTGTGTTACAGAAGAAAGACATGGCAACACATTTTCAGACAGGATACAACTTTCTTTGAAGTGCACTTAAGAACAGCTAATTCTGTTCAAGACCCTCATCCAAAAAACAAAACCAAGTGATTCCTTGACCACCTTACTGCAAGTTAACAGCAGATGGTTTCTATGATTAAATCTGGACTTTAGAAACATTACCAAATACATAAGTTCAAGTTAAAATCTACATATTGACAAATCGTTTACCAAGTCTGTGCAGGGACTGTGGTTGCGTGATCGTTGGAACTCTCTGCTGCTGCATCGACTACGTCCTTTAGGCGCAGACGACTGGCTGCAACGATTCCCGTCTTTCCCCCTCTCCGTCTCCCGGACCTTGTCCACCCGACCCGTATAACCTCCATGTTCCAGACTGGCCTCTCTGGCCTTGTGCTCTCGGCACTCCAGCCTCTTTGAGCTAATGTGACACCTGTCAACAACACACATCAGACGCTGAGGAAAAAGAGGCAGTTGTGCATATGATGACAATCAGATCTTTGACAGATAATTTTATGGGTGGCATTCACATTGCTGCAGTTAATCGACCCTTTCAGCAGGGGATAAGGAATGCTGAATCATTATCTGCTGGGTGCTGAAAGCATCAAGTGTCTTCTCGAAAGGGACATGTCGAACGAGCAAGCTATACTTAGAAAGAGCCACAGAAACATGCTCTGTGAGAGCGGTTATGAGTGAAAGCGATGCTTTAACCTGTCAAAGTTGCAGCAGTAAATCTGTTAGGAAGATGCCTGAGTGTTGTGTTTGATTTCAACAACTTGCGATCCAAATCACAGCTGTCAGCCTATAGTACAGAAGCAGAACATTCTGTATTCGGCCAACTGGAAGCCATTGGGATTCATATTACGAAAGTCAAACTTAAACAGTGCTTAAAGGGGTCATAACATGCTGCTAAAAAGAACATTATTTTAGGGCTGCTCGTTAACTGCTCGGCCGATCGTTATTCGCATCTCGTCAGTAAAGCCGGTTCTCTAATCAGCTGTAAATTCCCTCAGGTGCGTGATTTCACATAGAGCAGCTGTTACTGTTACAACGGCTCTGTGTAGTAACAGCTGCTCTATGTGAAATCACGCACCTGAGGGAATTTACCGCTGATTAGAGAACCGGCTTTACTGACGAGATGCGCATTATCGATCGGCCGATCGTGATCGGAGCAGCCCTAAATTATTTTGTGTATTTGGTGTAATGCAATGTGTTTATGCAGTTTAAGTTTAAAACGAGTAAATTTACACAAGGCTCATTGGTCTTAAAAGCAAGGTGTGCTCTGATTGGCCAGCTATCCAGTAGTGACGTAGAGATGTAATTTTAATTTTGTAATTTTAGAAGATTTAAAAGTAGCAACATAAGAACCGGTATTTTTTTGGACCGGTACATAATTGGGTCGATACTGGAGTACCGATAAGCTTCAGGAAAAACAATACTGTTATCGATACTTGCATTGTTTTATCTCTGTATACTTGAATGTTAACGACGATTATAAGCTGCTGCTTGTCATTTTCCTTCAGTGAATGATGTGGCTGAGGTTTGTGTGTGATATCCAGTGTATGTGCTGTGTGTGTGTGTGCTGTGTGTGTGTGTGTGTGTGTGTGTGCGCAGTCAGTAATCGCGGCAAGAGTGAAACATTTGAAAGTGTGGGCTCAGTCACGTTACAAAACTAAGTGACACAAGTCTAAGATACAATATATGCAGTAGAGTAGTAATGTTAAGAGGAGGCAACGCTAATGAAATATTTACTAACAAAACACAACATCTACCTCAAGCAATGCGCTGTATTGTCTCGCGGCTCCAGCTCCAACTCGTGAGACACATTCACATTAAATGTTGATTCGGTAGAGTTACACTCACAAGACTTACAATCACAAAAGTATGTTATTTCATCATGCTTTAAAGCCTAGCCGGTTAAACATTTAATTTGCGTACTGTTCTAACATGTGCTTATTCAGATCGATAAAAATAGATAAAAGAAACTCATTCAGGTTTAAAACAACCTTGAGTGAGTAAATGATGACACAATTTTCATTTTTGGGTGAATTATTCCTTTAAATGTTAATTAAATAAAACAGAGAAAAATAACTCGCTGCTCTTGACTGAAGAACTTTAATACAGTTGCTAAAGTTCATCATTAATAAAATAACTTTTTCAAATATTAAAATTTGTTCTTTTTTTTTTTTTTGCACCAAATAGTATCGATAACAGTATTGATAAGTAATACCGTTACCGATAAAATGCAAACGATACCCATCCCTAGTGAACACTAATAAAATTCTCATTCTTGGAGTGAAGAGGAATTTACAAGCTCTCAGTTTGCATTTCAGAATGCCTGGGAGGGTCAAATGAAAACTAATGAAATGGCTGATAACATTTTATACTATACTAAAACAATTGTGGCCTGACATAGAAATCTCACTACAAAAATTCTGGAACAAATTCCCAGGCGCAATCTAATGTCAGAAGGATTTTACATCAATGGGATTTTCTGAATTGCAAGTACCAGTCAGGACCTTATGACAGGCCTGATTACAGCACTTGTCACCCTGACAGTTTGTTTCTGAATCCAAGAACATGTTACAATATATCATGTCAAGGCACCGCCAACACGCAGTACAAACTGACAGGGTGCCAACAACAAATCTAACAATACAACACCATTCAGAGTGAATATATATATATATATATATATATATATAGAGAGAGAGAGAGAGAGAGAGAGAGAGAGAGAGAGAGAGAGAATGAGAGAATTTTACAACTGAATAAGTCTTCTGTACCTCTCGTATGTCTTATAGTGATGAGTTCGCCCGGGCTGTCGCTCTCTTTCTCCGCTGGGCGAGCTGCGCTTCGGTCTCTTGTGTACCTCCACTCTCTCCTCCCAGCTGTACTTCGCGATCCAGCCATCTGGCGACCGCATGCGCTTAGAACGCCGCATCTGACCACAAAAGAATTGAAAAAATTGTCCAAGTCATAAAAGTGACGACAGGGAAACAGTATCTCAGGACATTCCCTGCACCCCGCGGTGTTTTAAAATTCAATACAGCCGAGGTGATGCCAGCCCTCCGCTCCTGATTTAGTCACTGAATTTCATGTTGCCGTGTCGCAGTTGTTTTGACTTGTTAAATGTTCAGATGAATTAATATCTAATATCACTAATATCACATAACGTTATCTTATTTACAGGGAATTCAAATAGCTAAATAAGTTTGGTTACTCTAGCATGTTTCCCAGCGCATTGAACGCATTGTCCCTTATTAAATGCAGAAATACATGTGACATCTATAAAAACAAACTGCATTAGTGACATCACGACAGCTGTTTGTTTATAGATAAATTTTTCGAATACCCGGTTGTCTGGTAACAAACTAGAGCTAATCACACTAGCGCTTTAGCCACTTATGTAAATAAACACAATCAAGTTACAAAGTCAGACGATTGTGTACTTGGTGGATTGTGTAACTATTTAAGTTCATTGTCAAAATGTTTACAATTTTTATTATTTATCAAAATCACTGCTTTAAACATTCGCTCTATCCGTGAATGTTTATCTAGAGAGGCTAGCCGGTTAGCATCCAAAGGAACGCAAGGCGCTTAGGCTTTATGTCAGCCCTGTTGCCACGAGGTAATTAATACACTTGTAAAATAACGTTTTATGTTACATTTAAACTTAAAATACACTCACCTTTCACCTGTTACTTTCAAGTCGTAAAACAAGACACTTTCGCTTTCCAGACGGATCTCCACAACACTTTATGACTTCCGCTTTACACTCGTTTCCGGTGGCAGGATTTCTGGGGGGACACTCAACAAATCACAGGTCTTCTTGTCATAATGTAATGTAGATTATTTTTGACCACATAAATGTTGTTTATTATTATTATTATTATTTAACAGCAGTAGACATACTTATATGCAACAGGATAAAATATATTGTTAACTGTTATATGAAGCAGTCCAAGAACACATCAGCCCGACATTTCTATTTTAAGTGTATTATTGTCCATTTTAACCAAACATTCAATTTAAAAATTCAGACGTCTCTGCAATGGCGCGGGAAGGGGGGTGCTGCAGTGGCTGAATCATGTCAAAATCATGTCTTACCCACTCCATGTCTCATAGGCTATTGCGCATGATGTATCATATCTTTCTCATGCTGCATGCTCACTTTCGTAATAAACATTGATTAAATAAATACAAAAAAATCACATTAGCCTATAATATTTAAACAAATATGAAACCAAATATGTTTTCTTTAATGGCTACAACACATAGCCTATACAGTACAGAGATTTTATTATTATTATTATTTTAAATTATTTAATTATTTTTTTATTTTTTTATTTTTTTATTTTTATTAAACATCAAAAAAAAAATGTATTTCAATACAAGTACATCAAGTACAACTTTTGTGTATAAAACAGTAACAATCAGGCCAGGGGAGAAAGCTAGTAGAGAAATCTCATGTCAGTTGCAACATAATGACGTCACATATTTTCCTACCCAGCCCACAGCAACCCCCCCCCCCCCCCCCCCCGCATGAAACAGCTTCCAGCGCGCCTGCGTCTCTGTGTCAACTTCGTCATGTTGCTTCCTCTGTAAAATAGTACATATTTACATTTATATGCATAAAAGACTGCAAATTCAACTTTTCATTCTTAGACCTGTTAATAATAGACTACATCTTAATAATTAGTTTGTATTCACCAACGAAAGGGCACAATCAAAATCAGTTCTTTTTACAATTATATTGTTATTTTTCACTTGACAGTTTGAAAGGGGACATATGACGACTTTGAATTTGAGACTTGAAACCTGTAAGACCTTTGCTCATCTTTGTAACACAAATTAAGATATTTTTGATGAAATCTGAGAGATTTCTTACCTAGAACAGACAGCAATGTAACTACCACATTCCAGGAAAGTAGTAAGGAAATCATTAAAATCAGTGGGTCAAACTTAGTTTAATAAAAGAGAAGAAACGGTAGAAAATAAGTATTTTATTTTCTTTGTGCACAAAAAATATTCTTGTAGCTTCATAACATTACTGTTGAACCACTGATGTCCATGGACTATTTAAACAATGTCCTTACTATCTTTCTGGGCCTTGAACGTGAACATTTAATCAAAAATATCTTAATTTGTCTTTTGAATATAAACAAAGGTTTTACAGTTTTGGAGTCAGTAATGACAGAATTAAAAGTTTTGCATGAACTATCCTCTCAAAATTTGGGCTTTCAAACAGGAGTCTGTAGACCTCTAGGGGTCCATGAAGAAACTGCAGGGGGTCAAATGACATATCTTTAAAGATTGTCATGGCATTTCCTAATTATATGATCAGGGTTTTTTTTTATTTTTTTTTTATCAAAGTTATTAAGAAGTGTTACTGCGAAAATCTTTTTGTAGTGAGCCCTGAGTCTTAACATCACTGATTCTGCTGAGAATACTTACAGCATGTCTTTATCCCTTGTCACCATCCATAGATTGCTTACTTTGTGCCCGATTTATGAACTTAAGTGATTTCCCAGCCACAGGTCACAACAACTCTTTCTCTGATTAGTCCCTATGGAATACTAAATCTGTATGGGATGGTAATAAAACCTCCAGAAGTACCAAACAACACTCTCTATCACGTAAAGTCAGTGTTTTAACATAGTGCTCCTTTCATTAGGACATGAACTAATGAAGACTCATCTAAAATTAAAATCCCTGTCTCCTTCGGTAAAAAGGCCCTCTTTTGTACTGTTAGATGACATCACCTTGTCATGTCCTTAGGGAATCATTTAATCATTAACGTTCACCTTCCCCATTCACACTCAACCTTGACTGAACAATGAATCAAAAATCTTAGTTGACGTTTTACTCAAGTCAAGTCACCTTTATTTATATAGCGCTTTAAACAAAATACATTGCGTCAAAGCAACTGAACAGCATTCATCAGGAAAACAGTGTGTCAACTCCAGTATTTCCCTGCATTATACAGTTTTAAACCTCAGCCGGCCTGAATTATTACCCCAAGGTGCTCGAGAAGGATTGTCCCTGTAATAATTGCATGATAGGTAAGATGAGGCAAGCTATTTTTTGTTCTCTTAAACATAGAAGGCACAAATCATAAAAATATAAATGAAATATATATGTTTCAGTCCTGCAGAGTTCAGCTTCAACCCTAATCAAACACACCTGAACAAGCTCATCAATGTCTTCAGGATTACTAAGGCTACAGGCAGGTTTTTTTCAGGGACGGAGCTGAACCCTTATGAAAACATTAACGAAGTTGTGTTAGAGAGTTGCCTATTCAGCTCTCAGGTGTCATTTTATTTTTCAGACTGTAGAGGGCAGTTTTGAATGGAAATACTATAAACTGGAACAAGGAATATACGTTTTATACATTACATGCAAAATTTAAATAGATCAATTGTTATAATAACTTGGTGTGAACAGATTTAGCAAAGTTTCAGGTTGTTTTGTTGGCAGGGTCAGGAAAAGTGATTGATTTATGTTTGTATCACATGAGAGATCACTGATGCAAAGCAAAAGCTTCTATGTAGATTAAAAACTAGGGCTGCCCCTCTCACACTTTAAGTTTCCTAAAGCCCTCAATTTCAATTACAGTGAAAACATGAACCTGTCTTGAGACGGATTGTGTGTATGCATGTAAAAGAGTGCTAGTGTGTATCTTGTGTGTCGGACAACTTTCATTTCCAGAAGAGCCTTTGCTCAGCACAAAAATGTATATGGAGCTATTGACACAAGAGGAGAAGAAAGCTCTTAGTGATAATTGGAAAAGGCCAGCCACTGTGCGGCAGGGGTCAGAGCGTAGAAACCAGAGGGCTGAATTCACAGGGTCTGTGCCAAAATTCACTGGAAAATACTGGCTCTTTTTATCGAGGCAAGCAGGGTGATGCTAACCTCTGGGTTGGTCTTCAAAAATACATCATCACTGCAACCCTTTACAGTGGACCAAAGATTCTAACACCACCAAGAGCCCTGACATTACCAGTGGTCCATGTTTCAATCAACGTACACCAAATAGCACCTGCAAAACATGTATATTTGCCAAACTTATCGAATAGTATAATTCTGAAGAAATGATTGTGTGAAAATGTCCAAAGGTACATCACTGAGGTCTGTATTGTGTATTCTGTATGCTTAAGAATTCATGACAAACCAGTGGTCACATCAGGACAGCTACTTCTACACTTGATGGGATGTGTAAAGCCTACTGAAAAGTTCCAATCCTCTGGCCAAATGAAGTGAGCTTCTTTCATCAAGATCAATATATGCCTGGGTTCCGGCCAGGCTGGGAATCATAAATCTGACTTGCAGTGAGAAGGAAAGCGAGCAAGAAGCAGAGAGAAGGCAGATGGGAATGGGAGGATGAGAGAGACGGTGGCTCCGTAGCCTAATGGAGGATGGTTCAAAAGTTTAACGCACCAGCCACTCGCTCACATCTTTATTACCTCTTTGAGTCATTGTGTCATGTGAGGGCCAATCACATCGATGGCCATTAAACCAAATGCTGGGCTGGTCTGCAGGGGAGGGGGGTTTGTGTATGGTGGATGCATTAGGGAAATTGGTTCTGGCTGTCTGAGACGGCATACTGTACTGAATTAATTACAGTTTGTGGAGGGATGCTGAGGCCAGTGTGTGTATATGCATGTGTGTCCGGAATAGTCTACTGCAGAGGGTCCACGCCCCGCCCTTCCATCTCCCCCCGCCCCAAAGCTGTTGCCAATGGGATAGGGCTGGGGCTTTATGGATGAGATGGATGATGAGGGAGATAGGGATAGAGAGACAGATGGGGCTTCTGTCCAGGCCATGGCATTGCTGGGGAGCCTGCGCTCGGGGATGCCGCCAGCCTGGTCAGCCTCCACTGATTAGCAGCCGCAGGAGCCCCTGCGCCAATGATGATGGTGATGTACACCCATAGAGGATCAGAGCTCGGCTGAGGCATCTCAAGAGACTTCCACCTGCAGGGATGGGACTCACCTGCTTCAAGTCCTGGAAGTACAACAGTGCTGCACAGAAAGGTGAGCGAGTGCTGCGCTACTAACCAAAGGTGTGTTAGTTGTTATGACAGTGTGAACTTCTGAAAACTTGTGTGTGTGTGTGTATACATTATATATATATATATATATATATATATATATATATATATATACACACTCACACACTCGCATACATTTGATTATATTAAATGTTATATAAATAGAGAGAGAGTATACAGAGTTCAATCATCAAAATTAAGATAAACGATGCAAATAGAGCAGTGCTCATAACTAGCAACTTAACCTCAAAGGAATGGTTTGCATGAGTTTCTGGGTCAAGCGATTACTTCAAGTGCTTGAAGGGAAGCAGAACATGAAGGACAGACCCCATGCGGCGTTGACCGAGATTTCACTTATGTATACACTAAAGCCGAAAAGTGACAGGTACATTGCTGATATGGCTTAATGGCCAAGAGGGGCATTCAAAATAATGAGTTTGAAAAGACTAGGGTGAAATAGAGTGACTCTAAATCAGCGTAATTTAAAGAGAGATCTGAAAATGAGGATAAATAACATGAATGTGGAAACCTGAAGTCTGGCTGAGGAACAGCTCTGCTGCTAATATTTTTTGCCTGTTGCAAGTAATGTTATTGCTACAAATAACACCTCCAACAGGGAACTTAGATGAGTCATAAATGATAACGTTCTACGTTGTACCATGGATAAAAAAAAAAAAAAAATCTTTCTAATTCATGCAAACATGACGACAAGGCTGTAAACATCTCTTTTTGTGTTCCATGGAGGGAAAGAGTAAAACACACCAAGAGTAAAAAATAAATAAATACATTTTTGAGTGATTTCCCTCCAGCATTTTTGGCAAGTCCTACTTATCAATGACTGTCAGAGGACTTGGTCCCCACTGTGGCGGTCACTGCCCTTTCATGGCATTTCAATGCTCTCCTTTTAATATCATTATTGCTGAGGCCAGCCTCAACAAGTGCTCGGTATTGATAAACCACTTAGCTGGATTTTTACAGCTCTCGTCTTGTTACAGATAGTGTCCCCTTTGGAATTAATTACTGCACTCTACCGGCAAATGTGAGTGGAATCTGGGGCATACTTTAATTGTGACCGAGACCCATCTTGTGATTAATATTGTCTCTAAGAAATGCAAGAAGGGGAAAAAATGGCAAGAGTTTTTAATTTAATTATGAAAATGAATGCTCTCCTTTTCCCCCGCTGAACTCTTGCAGTACTTAAAGATAAGAAATAGTGATCTGATTTTTCTTGGGCTGTCTTCCAGTTAACTCACTGATGGACTTGAAGGACACAGCGACCATTTAGGTTCTACAGAGATTTTTCACACAGTAAAGAGCAATACACTGCACTTAGCATTAGCCTTACTGCACTCTGAAGACAAAGAATTGTGGTATAAAAATACAACTTTTATCATCAAAAACGCTTAATCATAAAATCCACTTCTTCAAACAAACATTGTAAATTCAAACCCCCAATTTCCTGGCACCCATATTGACATCATACTGTGACAGGATGGAAAAAAGTGGCAGATTATGAGTGTGTGGATTTGTCATGTCTGGTTTGGTTGCTGACAAAACCAAGGGAAACATTCAAAACCTTGTATTGGATTTTAAAGAAGGAAAAAAAATATATATGTGAAGTGACCAGTCCTTTTGTTTTGCTTACATTTGATCTATAATAGTCAATAATGTGTTTGTTAAAACATATTTATTAGTACACATGGGATGTGTGGAATTATGGAATAAGAAAATTTTGCTGCAAAATTTGTTTGGGATCTACATGAACTTACTTTTGGGTATTATGGGGTATTATTTGGGTAATATAACTTTTTCCATGTATTCTAACACTGTCTTTCCATTAGGGGGAAACAGGGATGTCCTGGTTAGTCCTGGCTCATATTGCTTCCTGTCAAACAGCTGTGGTCAGGGGGAGGAATGGCTGAAGAGCCTCAATAAAGGCATCTGGATTCCTTTTACAGGTGCGTGTACACACACACACACACACACACACACACACACACACACACACACTCACACACTTTAGTTTAGGACCTGAAAATCGGACTAATTTTGTGTCTACACTCTGTGGTCTCTGAAAAATCCAGGCCTGTGCAAGTCATTCTTATGATGAAACACTTGATAGTTTAACATTCAAGGTGACTTGACTGTCTGAATAGAATGAAACAGCAGATCCTATCAGTCTTTAGGGCTCTAGTCATAGACATAACAACCCACACATTCCAGTCATTTCCAAATCATGGGCCATGCATTACACATCTAATGACTGGTCTCCTCACAGACTTCGCTTTGTCTACCCTGTCGCAAATCTCACAAAATGACAAATAACACATGCCGCTTCAGCTGATATCATTCAAAACAACTAACATTGAGAATGTTCCACATGATTTTTGCTAAAAACATTGCAAAGTGAATTGGCTAGTGTTTTTCAGCCATTGTTCATTTTAGAGTGTCAAGCACCACCTAAGGAACTTTTTAAGAGGTTCAGTCTCTATTACTTGCAGCATATGTTGGGATGAGAGAGTGAGGGGTTGTGGGCGGCAGCTGTGTGTCCATCTTTGGAAGTGTGCATTAGCTCCAATTGCAAAAGGGGATAAAAATCCATGTTTCAAAAAAAAAAAAAAATAGATTTATGATCATAACTGTGGAAACATATGATCGCAGTCTGTTAAAGGGTCTTTTTCGGTAGCAGCACAGCACAATCCTGCTGCTAAATCTACAGCCCCATGGCAAAAGAAGTCATATTTTATCTGAGTTTGAGTAAATGTGATATTAACTGGTTTCATGCAATAACACAGCGCAACCAGACCGTTTCAAACAAACAAAGGACTCTGGTTCTGAACTGGTTCTTTTTAGTCAATCAAAACAGCCTACACTGCAAACAGAATAAGCCCATTATAGAACAAACAACTAGTATGAGCTGGCATTTTTAATCATTCAAAAAGACTTTTCAGTTTAGTGTCGAATTTAATTTTACAATTTTAATTTTACTTTAGCTGGTATACATAAAGCAGTTTTGATTGTGTTGATTGCATCTGTAAGAAATTTAACAGATATAATCTTTGATTTTGGAAAAAACATGATGTAGGATTATGATAAAAGCTTTGATTATATCTGTTAAACAGTAATTGGATGACATACTGTAGTTTGTGCTCTGTTGTTAGTTTTTAAAATTAATATTTTTTAATCTACCAAGTTAGAAGGTTCATTGTATGATTTATAGCATTAATATATAGAGAATTTCTCACATATGCAAGCAAAATGTTTATTATTACTGTCATATGTCAAAATTAATCAGAATTGAAGTATTCACCAATTCATTCTAGTATTCGTCATTATAATGCATTGAACAACAATGGTTTTACCTAATATAACCTAAACACCCAGTAGACACAATCTGTAAAGTCTTGAGTCCAAATGTGAAAGTTTATCCCTGTACATGCAAATCTGATCTGAAAGCAGAACTTGAGCTGCAGAGTCCATTTTGCTACTTATTTCCCATGCAGGAGAGAGATTAACATTCTCAATGAATTCCCTACATTACCTCTCCAACATAACCTTACACAGCTCTGGGGCTCCTAAAAGGTGAGAGATGCCCCTAGAGATATCACAGCCACATTCACATGCACTGCACTCACACTGGACCAGTGTCTAAGGATCCGTTTTAGACTGGGATTCTCATCAGAGGCCAAGTTACTGGGCACAAATGTATAAAAAGGCTTTGAGGGGTGTGTTCAGCTGTGTCCAATGGAAAATTCTTGGATGCAAGCCATGTGAGGTACACAGGGACCGAGAGAATGAAAAGGAGATATAGCAGAAAGAAACCAGCAGAAAGTTCTAGCTCATTTTATTTTTAGTCAATCTGGGTTTTTTTGTGGTGTTGATGATTCATGGTGAGCGGACAGAAATAGGGAAAACAGAAGGTGTTGGCGCCACCTTGGCCACACTCCAGTAACCCCGCAGTGGAGTAGTTTGATACAGGCAAGAGCTTGGAAAAAAGCAGACAGAAAACAGACAAAGGAAGAGTACAGGAGAAACACAATTGACTGTACAATCAACAGCAGTGAATGAGACAGAAAGTGTAACAGTCTTTGAAATTCAGTTAGGGAGTATGACTTAATTTGACAGTAAACCGAAGAGGTGCTGACTCTGGAGACTTTGGACAATTAAGTCCAGACAAATTTAACCTCCCCTCAGAGGCGAAAACAGACGTGTCTCTCTTGAGGTCAACCTTCAGCAATGGCATAGGACTGAGACCACTTCAATAGACGGTGTCACAGGGAACATCTACTTTGATCCAGACTTCTTCACATTTAACTGAAAAGCTCTTTATCAATGAACTCCCAGAGGAAGAACCCTGGACCATTATAAGAGGTTGAGTTCTGGATGGACAATTTGGAGACGTTGCTTCCATAACTCTTCTTTGGGACACATGTTGGATTGCAACAAATGTAATCTGCTTTCTCTTTTACCAGGACTAAGGGCACCAAATTTATTAACAAACGCTTTATTTTTCGATGAACTGTTAGCTTTGCTAAGCTCCTGCCCTTCAACTTTTGAACTCTTAGAATTGACACTGAAGGAATATTTTTTATAGAAATGTGCTTAAAATAAGAGGTGTGCACTTGAACAATGCCTCCTCTTTCAGAATGAGGACTGTCATCTGATTTGGAATGCTGATATATCTGATAAGCACGGATTTCTGCGCTGAAGAGTCAGTGTTACACATCAGCAGGAGAGAGAGAGAGAGCTTCGCTTCGGTGCATTAAGCTTCATCAACTTACCTGCAGACAGGAGAGTGAGAGAGGGGGAGGAGGAAGAGTAAAGTAGAAAGGAACATCCAGTTCTAGACCAAACAAGTTTGCAAAACATGAGCTAAAGGGATTTAGGTTCAGTGAGGACATTGGTTCGATGCCAGTTTCAGGATCGCTACAAAGACTGAAAACATCCCAGGGTGAGGTCAGGATAGCGGATTTGAGTGTGTCCTAAAAAAAGAAAGAAGACACAGCCATAAAGACAAAATTGAAAAGACAGACAAGAGAAGATGCCTGAAAACAAGCAGACAATCCAGCGGACTGGAAGCTATCTGTCTCACTCTGCTTACAGGAAGATAAAAAGGGTGCTGAGCTTCAGAAGACGTGAGTATTAAATATTAGGCAGGAAAAGAGCACACCATCACACACAGAGGTAGATTTTGGTGCAGTGCAGCTGCATCTTGCATTAATCTTAAATCTGCTTTTTAGCAGAGCATTATTATTGTTTTATGCAACTGTCCTATATCTGCGGACTCAACAGTCTTCATTTTATGCTTTTGAGGATAACTGCATTTGTAGCAAGCGCTCTCACTATTTCAGCACATCGTAGTTAACAGAATTAGGTAACTAAGGAGCTTAATGGGGTCTGACACTGACAGCTCTATACCTGTATCACAGGTGTGTTTGGTCAAAGGTTGGATGAGACAGTCCTGTATGAGAGGAGGTATGGGGATCACATGGCTCCATTGGTGGTGGAGCAGTGTGTTGACTTCATCCGAGAGCATGGGCTCACTGAGGTGGGACTCTTCAGGCAGCCCGGCCAGGCAACGCTGGTTAAAGAGCTACAGGAAGCTTTTGATGCTGGGGAAAAACCATCTTTTGACAAGTAAGAGATTGACGTTAATGGAAGACGACGTACAGCAGAGCAGTCGAAATCAGCATAATGCACATATTTGCAATTCTTCACCATACATAATTGCATAACATAAGGTAACCCAGTGATATGAAAACTATACATGCTAATATTAGCATTCAGAATTCATCATACAGAATTTACTTGAAAATGTTTTCAAAATTCCAATTCAGTTTCTGAATTGTAACTGAGGTATTAAACCTAATACAGAATTCAGAATTTGAATTACAGGGGTCTTATTATGCTTTTTCAACTCTAGTCTGTAATATTGCTGTTTGAACATAAAAATGATCAGCAAAGTTACAAAGTTCAAAGAGATATTTTATTTAACATAAATCACTCTTCAAAAACTACAATGAATGACTCGTTCGGACTACAACGCATCTTTTCTGTGATATCACAAATATTAACTTATGGGACGAGACCTGGTTGAGCTGCACTAGAGAAGGCATAGTGTTATCACTATGTCGGACTCACGCTATATCTCAAGACAGACAAACATAGAGTGGTTAAATCATCTGGGTTTAAATCGTGCTCAAATTGATTTGATATTGATGCAATATTTACAATGAAGCTAGCAAGCTGCTATGTTAAGGGGCCTGACATTTCAGCTAACCAATCACAGCACATTTCGTATTTCAGAAGGCGGCCCTTCATTTGATACAGGAACTGTTCAAGCCATTTATGTCAGACTGGGGAGAGAGGTGTTGTAATAATGTAAAATATGTAAAAAATATTTTTTTTTCCACAAAGTAGTATGAGAGCCTATTCTAGTACACCCCAAAAAACAAAATCAAGACTTTGTAAAAGAGCATAATAGGACCCTTTTAAGTAAGTATAGGAAATTCATATAACTGCAATAAGTAGGAAATAACTAGGAAACTTCATACATGTTCAATTCAGTTCAACACCTAAAATTGAAAGGAATGAATTTTCAAATCTAAAGTTTTCCCAACGGTGCTATATACGTACTATATATTTTATTAGATATAGGAAGGAGGGACTGATTTAGTGTGTGTGTGTGTGTGTGTACTGGTATTCTCTACATTATATGGACCAAATTTCCCCACAAGGATAGTAATACTAATAAAAATACAGAAGTTTTGTGTGATGGGGTAGGTTTAGTGTAAGGGTAAGGGAACAGAAAATAATCTTTGGACAGTTCTGACAGTAGAAAAAAACATTACATTATTTTCAAACATTGTCCTTATAATGATACCAGTGTTTGTATGTGTGATATATAAATACAAATGAAATAAAATAATTTAAATATAAAATAATTTAACAAAATTAGTAAAACTAGCCACTAATACTTGTGTGAGTGAATTCTCGAATGTACTCCTGTAGTAAATACATGTTTGCTCTCCCAGCAGCACAGATGTTCACACAGTAGCATCTTTGCTAAAGCTATACCTCAGGGAGCTGCCTGAACCTCTGGTGCCATTTTCTCGCTATGAAGAGTTTCTTGTATGTGGCAAAAGAATCCCCTCAGACAGAGAAAAGGTATAGTCAACCATGTTAACCATTAGTCACTTCAAAGAGGAGTACATTTATCTTACAAAATTAAACAAGAAATTTAATACAATTACATTCTGGTCATTTAGGAACCAACACATATTTTCTCTTGTAATCTTATCCTGTATTTCAGGGTTTGCAAGACTTGAGGAGGCTCCTTTATGAGCTACCTGTAGCGAACTTCAACCTCTTGAGATACATCTGCCAGTAAGATTGAAGTCCATTTTTTTAATCCAAAGTTTTGGGGGTTGGTTGTATATATATCAGGGTTGCCAACTCTCACGCATTTGGCTTTTGATGCTGTCACGCCAGATGCGTGCGAGTTGGCAACCCTGGTATATATATATATATATATATATATATATATATATATATATATATATATATATATATATATATATATTAGCATTTGGATCTTTAGCCTAATGTGCAATGATGTTTCTAGTCTTAAAAATTGAACATGGCACACATTAGATAACACGGCTATGACACATCTCTATTCCAGATTCTTAAATGATGTCCAATCATACTCCAGTGTCAATAAGATGAGTATCCAGAACTTAGCAACAGTTTTCGGGCCAAATATCCTAAGGCCTAAAGCTGAGGATCCAGAAAGTATAATTGGAGGTAAGAAATAGGTCTCCATAAATAGAGTCTGTGGAGAATCCAGGTAAAGTTCAGATTTCAAAAATGATTTTGATAGCTCTCATATGCATGTGAGGTAATATGTTGCTGTTTGCCACAAATCTGTGAACTTACACATTTCTCTCAATTTACTAGGGGCAGCAGTTGTGCAACATCTAATGTCTGAACTGATCCGTGAGCACAACCTGCTCTTCTCCCGAGAGAACTGCAACATTACTGAAACATCTTTACAGGTCGCCCACCCTATAAGACACAGTAACCTTGTGGAATGGGTGCACGAACCACCTTCCCACCTGAGAGAACCTCTGTTGAGCAAAAATCACATGGTCCTTCCAGATCAGACTGTTGCCTGTCAACATAAACACTCTCTACCACTAAACACAGAGAGGAGAGGGTCTTTTCAAAGACCTTATAACAAAAACATTACCCATTTATCAGAGACAGAGCAACAACTTCAAGAGAACTCTTCACCAACCAGCTCTGCTCTGATTTATGACAACTACAGTCAGCAAAGCTCAGCACAAGAATCTCTCCATAAAACACATGTACCTTCACCCTCCACCCCACCACCTGCCTGCTCTTCTTTGAGCAAAGAACTGGAAGCTGGAGTTCAAATATCTATGCAGTCAAGAAGCTGGCCAGACATGGAAGAACCCACCTGGGGACCAGAGAAAGCATTAGAGGAAAGTGGAGGCAGCAGTGAAGCCCAGGAAGGTACTTTATCTGTCTATGACAACATAGTTACTGAGGAGCAGGGGAAGCAATATATAGAAGACAGGGAGGCCAAAAGTACTGCCAGTGTGGTTGAGAGCAACAGCTCTTGGTCATCCTGTGAGATTGTGCCTTTGGATGGGGGCAGTGGAAGTGGCGGAACTGCAAATCCTCGCAATGTCTCTCCAGGACAGTTCCCCTCATTCAGAATGGACTCTAGAGAGGAACAACTTCGTCCTAACTCCCCTGCCTCATCTTCTGCTCCTACAGATGCACCTTTAAGCACTGGCAGCAGTGAAGTCTTTTCGCCAAATAATCCTCAAGAGCCCCTGGTCTTTCCAGCTTCCCACGTAATGCAGTGCCTTGTTGCAGGTCTTCGTCAACAGATGACCAAGCAAAAGGCAGAGTATGAGGCAAGAATCAACAGGTAAGACCAGTAGTCTTAGTACATGATACAAGGGGTTGAAAAAAGCAGTCTAATGGTAATGGAATAATAGTGATGGTCAAACAGCTCAAAAACAAGTTCAGCCTTTGAATTAAATTCGGTAAGTGAGCAATTAGATAAATGTTGGAGCAGTATTGGATCTGAATGGTGCAGGGTGGTAGCTCTCCAGTAGCGGGGTTGGCTACCCATGCATTAATGCAATTTTTCTGAACCCTGAATGCACACCAACAGTACACATCATGTAACCTTATTTTCCAAGTCTGAGTCTCTTACAAGCTGACGAGTGGGATCAGGTGGGTTTGATCAGAGTTCGAAAGAATTTGAAAATGTGCAGTGTTGGTGCAGTGATCAGGGTTGAGAAACACTGGATTGATAAATAAGTGTACCTTAACAGTATGTTTAATCCATCCAATCCATGTCTCCAGGCTGGAGCAGAGGAACAAGGTACTTCAGGGGGAGGTTGCAGGGCTGCATTCATCTCTGGAAAAGCAGCGGCGCTGGGTCAGTGTGGCTGAGATCAAGATGAGAAATGTGGAGCGAGCCCGTGTAGATGCTGATAGACGGAACGCCACTCTGCAACAGGAAATGGAGCAGTTCTTCGAAACATTTGGCGAGCTTAAGGCAGAGGCCCGGAAAACCAGTCGCATTGTTCAGAGTTTTTGAAACATTCATGTGCAGCATATTAAGGTTTCACACTTTTAAAGCAATGTTTTCCAACTCTGTTCATGGAGTTACCCCCAATAGCATAAATTATTGATGTCTTTCTTATCTGATACCTCCATATGAGAATTTCTCTCAACAAACTATGAACTGAATTAGGGAGACATACAAACATGTTACAGAGCTGTACAAATGAGGATGCATTTCTAGGGGAAACCATTTCCCCATTTTCAGGTACAATTCTGCTGCCTAAACTACGGTGCAGACCAGCATGTTCAAAATAATATTAAAGGCAATTTTTGCCATTTTAAGTGATCAAAGACAATGGAATGACCCAAAGTAGGATAATATTTCATCATGTCTAGTAAGCATGGAAGCCATATTTGAGAAAAGAGATTAATGAAAACTAGACCCGAGGGATGTTCTTAAGATAAATGAGCTCAGACTTAAAAAGTTGCCGCCCTGGCTGGGGGTCACTGTACATTTTATTAAATTGGGTCCTGTGACACAGTCATACCTTTCACACAAATAAGCTGTTCATACACTGAATGCATTTTTACCATATGAAATAAAACATAAAACAACCAAAACAATCAGTACTTCAAGCTGTTTATTTGTCCAGTCATTACAGATGTTTCATTTCTTTTTTCTTTTCACAGAGAAAAGACGTGTCACTCTATTACTGTAGCTAGAGGATCATTTAAGGTTTTGCATATGTTTCAGACAGGTTTCTGGTTTGGGTAACTCCCATCATAGTCCACTAATGGGGCACCCCAATGTAGCACAACAATACAAAACACATGAAAGCTAAACAGACATTACTAGCAAAGAACAGTTATATATCGAATCATTTTACAGGATTTGACTGAGATTTTGATTGATGACCATGAGAACGGTGTTCTTGAGGCCAACTCACAGTGCACGACAGACATGACAACCAAACACATTTGTCAGATCAGTGTGTCAACCCTGTTGGTGTCTGTTACCATTGGCCAGTGCTTGTTTTCGCCAACTGAACAAATCAAATCTGCGTTTATTGGGGGGTTGAATGTCTGAGAAGTGACATACTGTAATCGGTTGGCTGTCAGCATCTATTAGTGGAGTGTGAATTGGCCTTAAGGAAGATAGTCTGAGAAATGAATATCTAAAAAGTGAATAACTCTTTAAGTCATTACTGATTCCACCTCTAGTGACAGATTATCAGTGACAAAAACAATGTTGTTCTCAAACAGACACCTAAAAGAAAAGAAAGTAAGCACTTGAGAAAGTGAGCCAGTTTTGTTCATTGTCTTGAAGGTCTCAATGCCCCGGAGGTCCATCACTAGTGTTCATAACAGGAATCAATGAGTCCACACCAGCGACTCTAACGTACATGAGCTCCAAAATGAAAATGGAACACAACGCGCCATTGCGTTGTTTTAATTCATCATTACTACTGTTAGAATTACTGTTGTAACAGTAAGGTGAAGCACCAAAATAAATCTCACAATCCCAAGGAGACCAAGAAATGTGATGTTTGAGAAAACAGACACAGTGGCATCGTAGTAGAAAACAATCCAGCCTGCTGAAAAAGAACTTAATTGTAGTTACATTACAATCAATAATTTTGTGATCTCCAGGCAAAGCTGAAGAGATGCTGATAGTGAGAACCTTAAGGCATGAAAATTATAGTGATGCATGGTCTCAGTCTGTCAGAAGAGCTTGGAGGCACACAAACTCAACAATACACTCATATTATCGTCCAGAGGCTCTCCAATGATCTCCTACAACCAGAGGACAGGTTTCTGCAATGTCCTCAAGTCTTTGATGAAGATAGCTTGTTGTATCATGCATAAAAATGATTGTAAAGTACAGGACATATCATCATACATATATACAACACTGGAAAGCAAAGAAAGCAGAAAGGTTTACGAAACTGATGAATGGGTGGGCTTCCATCCTGAATACACTGTTAAAGAATCACAGTCCAAAACAGGGTTGTAAGTGCATGGTTACCCACAGTACATCACTGAATCACAAGTCTGTAAACTGTAACCTAATGCTATAGAGACACATATAAAGGAAATGAAATTATATGGCTTTGATGATCCTTACAAAAACGAAAATCCTTCAGTGTTTCATTGAAAGGACATCTTCAAGAAGAGGAAACTGAAGAAATAAAAAACAGCTGACTAAGTCTATTTAAAAAAAAAAAAAAGAAAAACCATATATTTACTTTGTACTACATTCTTATGGGCTTTTCAAGTTGGAAGAGATTAAAAAAACAATGTTTTGCATTGGCTCATGCAATTTAACATACAATCTTGCGAGATACATCACAAACTTGTCAGTGGTGATTAATTACTCTAGGAATGAGGAACAAGGCTTTGATTACGATGTTGCATCATTTTCAAATTGAGATCTAGGTGCAAATTTTGTTAATTTTAAACAGAATATGCTCACTTTTAAACATTTATGTGCAATTTCAAGTTCCATCTACCTAGTTTGTTTTACAGTACATAAGCTAAAACATATTCAGAAGCTGTAAAATTCTTTCCACAGCATAAAGAAAGAAAACTGACACAAAACATTTACAAAAAATCTATATACGTATATATGTACACATGACTACACCCTAACCAACTGAAAAGCATCATTAGGTTCTCTTTTAAAATGGGGGTTTGGTGACTATGTACAGAGGCAGGCACTATTATTCTGTTTCTAGGTGTGTTTAAGCATATTTCAGTGATCTGTAGTTACACTGTCTAGTAAGTGTTCTTCTGTTAATTTTACGCAACAATATTTGTAACATGAACTCATTCCAAAACGGGCTGACTAGCTATAATGTTGTCCAATCATTAATATCTGTGCTTCTTTTAGGTGATGAAATGAATGGTAATAAAAGCTACATTGCACAGAGAGAGAGATGGGACATAAATGACAGGGATAAATCCAGATATTACACATGCTGCAGCAATAACGCCAGTAGATGAATTAATATTTGTTTTCATGAAGTGAAATGTGAATGCATTAAAGCATAAACCAATTACCTATTATTTGCCCTTTTATAATCGGAGATATTTAAAAAATACATAAAAATGTGAAGATCCAGTTAAACAAAAGAACTGAACAATGAAGTCGCTGTTGGTGTGTAATCTGAGGTTTAGCCACTACAGACGTGTCTAAAGGCTAGTATTACACAACTGTCAGTATATGTGAGAAAAACTGAACCTTAAAAGCAAGAGTGAAGGATTATGAGTGTAAAGTCGAAGCTGTATAATCATGCACCCACAGATCTCTTCAGTCAAGACCACGGCATGGCCCACACAGCCGCAGATGAGGGATATGACATAAGTGAGAATACAGGGGAGGTGGAAGTCACTCCTCTAACGGTCCTGTGAGGGTGTCAATGTAGGAGCTGTCGGTGTCTGAAGCCAATGTGTGCTCCGTCGACATGGACGAGATGTCATTAATAGAGGATGACTGGGAGGCAGTGGTGCTGCTGTTCACTGTACCATCTACTACACACAAAGCAAAACATGAAAATTAGGGTTGCCAAAGGGAATGTGCTAACTTATGAGATAAACATTAACTTAATGCAGATGACATATGTAACTGTTTTTGTGTTCCAAGTGATTTCTAAAGAATGTGTTTCTCTTTAAATTATGTTAACACTCTTAAAGCTGTGTTTAGAAGTTCTTTAGTTAGCTCTAGCATTGTTGTTATTTGTGTAGTTTATGTACCGATACCACAGTTATGTTAGGAGACGCACTGCCACCTATTGACATGGATCAGCATGAGCATCTCTTAGTTTTATGTAAAATACATGACACTAATAGTCCAACACCTGTTAACCGCCAGCATTTTTGATAATTTTCATAAAAGTTGAATGGCTCCTTTCCACCTTGTGTATGCCGTACCTATGTTCATTTTCTGTCAGCTTCAGACCTTTGTTTGTTTGTTTTTGACCATACAGGTAGGTACTGTTTCTCCTATTTTTTTCTGCTGGTAAACCACAATAAAAAGTGTTCCCATGTCTAATTTTCACTCTTTGCATCACCAAATAACACTCCGTTACCTGCTTATCTACAGAGATGGCAGACGACAAGCAAGAGGATTCTCACCAACATTTAGTGAAACACTGCAGGTTGGACTTTACCATGGAAAAAATACACTGAGAGGGACAACCGTATACATCAGAGACTGCGGAGCTCTGTCATATTCTGTGATTGTCTCTGAAGAGCGTGAGCCCTGACACATCGCGCTGTGTGAAGTACAGACTGAACGGACTGTCCACATCTGCTGTATGGCCAGATGAGACGCAAACTTGTAAAGGTTTTGATTGATGAAGATCAATGTAAAGATGATTGAGGTGGCATTCAGGAGACATCAAGTAAGCAAGCATGAGTCCGTTATAATAATGTGTGTACGAGTGCTCTTGACGCACTGATCGCACATTGTATTTATGTACAGGCACAGCCATTTCCATACATTCATGTTGTTTCCTCACACATTCATGATAATGAATGGATCGGTCTACAGTAGTAGAGAAAACTTTAATAATTATGACATTATACATTTAAATTTAAAACAGCCATTATTTGTATCTGTATTTATATCTGTAAGAAATCACAAAATTATTTGTATCTGCATTCGGATAAAACCAAGTGGAACGTCGTACAGTTAGCCTACTTGATAAGACTGTTAATATTATCTTTATTTCATAGTTATCACTGAACAACTATGCAGTGTTAAACCATGATTAATTATTAATTTCTTAAAATATATTCATTATGCAAGCAGAGAGATGTCATGACAAATGTTTAGTGTTCATTTGAACTTAACTGAATTAAATCAATGCACACATTTTCATTACACAGTACTCTTTAACTGATTCTTTTTTTGAACTTCAACTAAACAAATGCAAAAGATAAAGATGCAAACATGTAGGCCAGGTATAAAATGTTTCTGTTTCTAAGATGATTATTAGCCTATGAGAGAGAACTGGTTTGGTTTTTGAGTTACTGTAACGTGCAACACGGCTGTTTGATTAGCCTATGGGTTAAAACATTGATTTTTAAATATAAAAAAAAATCAAGCACCTCTGGCTCCTCCCAGTGGTCCTATTGCCATTTGCAGAAATTCATCCACTCCCGGTAAGAAACAACCAATCAGAGCTGCGGTCCGTAACTTTTTTTTGTGCTCAAGATTTACAAAATATATATAATAAGCGAGTACACCATGAATCCATTTTCCAAACCGTGTTTTTAGCTTGTCCTGAATCACTAGGGTGCACCTATAATAAGGGTTTATATTCGGACTATTTTAGATTGCTTCGGGGGTACCGCGGCGGAGTAACCCAGTACCTTTGTGATTCTTCATTGACATAAACAGAGAGAAGTAGATCCGGCTACGATGTTCTTCCGCAAGACGCAAGCAGTTCTGTTTATTAACCGCTAGAGCATCAAAAGTTACCGACTGCAGCTTTAAATGCAACATATATAAAGTCATAGAATTTGGTATGGTAAATTTCAACCAATCCGAATATCTGCCAGATTTCCCACTAATCATTGTCAATTAGACAGAGACAGACGCATATGTACATGGTTTTCACAATCATTCAAAAGACTCACCTAAACACTCCTCTTTTGTTAATCCGTTCTTGTTCCTCTCCTCCCAGTCCATTACTTCTTTATAAATCAACTCTGCAATGAGGAAAAACTATAACTATAAACAGAGTTTTGTTTCTTTACATCATTTTATAAAATCACTAATAAACACTTTTCTTGCCTTCAGCAGACATTTAGATCACAAACCTTTAGGGTCAAGACTCAAAAACTATTCCATCACTTAAGAATAAATGAGAATGCAAATGATCTTGGATAAATTGACCACGGTAATCATTTCTGCTGTAGGCATTCATTTTCTACAAGAAGCTTATAGCTCAGCAGGAGGTAGTCACAGCAGAGGGTGTTTGTACCTTTCCACTGCTCAATGCTGTGTTCCCGCTCCTCCAACTGCTTGTCTGATATCTGCGGAGGAGGCTGAACACATAAAACAATCATTTTACATCCTAGTCAAAAAGAGAACATCCTTGGCATTTTTAAAATGTTTCAACTGGACTGGACAGGACAAACAGACATGAAAGGATAGGGGTGCACTGACCGCATCGGCCTCGGCTGGGTCGTACCACACATGGATGTAGGGGTGACTGAGGGCTTCCTGCACAGAGATGCGGCTTTCAGGGTCGATTACCAGCATCTTGGACAGCAGGTCTCGCGCTTGACTAGCTACATTAGGAATGATGTAAAACGTCATTTCAAAGCAATTGTTTAAAGTACACCATTAACAGACGTGGAAGAAACCTACGGATGTCTTACTTTTGATCTTGTCATGCTCGGTCTCTGAAGGGAAGGCCCAATCGGGAAAAAGCTCATTAAAACTGACTCCAGGAAACTGGGGTTTGTTCATCACATAGTTCCTTACAGTCTCCATCAAACGGTTCATAAACTCCAGAGAGGGGGTTCCCAGAACCTCAATCACTTTATTCCACTGGTCAATATCTGAAATGAACTCAGTCAAGGAGATAAAGGTGAAAGGGGATAAATTCACATAAAATAAAAACAACTTTCTTTCAATCACTAGGACAGACTCTGGGATATATATATATATATATACATATGTACACACACGAAATACACATATTTACACACATAAGCATACACAAATGTACATATCATTAATGCTTTAATTTGCATTGAGAATGTACATTTATATAAATACATAGTTTGTACATTTTGGAAAGGCTAGAGTACAAGAATAAAGAGGATACGATCAGTGCCCTGGAATATGACACTTCCTTTGACCATCTCACCCATGATGCAGCCCACCGACCAGATATCGACTGGCAAAACACAATCAAATATTAATACTACAATTTCATTTGGATCTCTCCACTGACTTCCAAGAGTATTATGGACAAAATAAAAAGTTTCACCATTCTCCTTATATTTCATGCCCAAGATGACCTCTGGTGCTCTGTAGTATCTGGTTACCACGTAGGGTGTCATCATGAAGTTAGTGCAGGCGGTTCTGGCCAGCCCAAAGTCTAAGATCTTTAAAGTGCAGTCAGACTTCACTACGATGTTACTGGGCTTCAGATCCTGAGGAGCAGAGATGTCGGTTTCAAACTGCCATGCTGAAAAACATCTCAGGCGTTGATGTATTGGAAAGTAAAATGATTTAGAGAACACAGTTGGTGATGTGTCATGCTGGATTTGGTCTTTACTTATAAAAAAATAAAAATAAAAACATTTGGTACAAACCTTAGGATACAGATGATAATAGTAGCTGGCTATTTTTCAACGCATGTACTACACAAATTGTTTTCTTGAGATGTAAATTGGTTGGTCCGATTACATATGAACAGTATCTTATAAACAACTACATGAGGACAATATGCAGACGCTACATACAAATAAAGGGTTTTGTAATGTTACTGCTTATCAATGCAGACATCACTTAAACATAACTACATTTAGAAGCAGTATTCCAGCAACATCCACGTTTTTTCCAGTAACCCAAAGTTACATATTACCACAGTCAGAGTCATTCAACAGTCAGACCCACAAAGTAAGGTCATTATAATTTAATTAAATGTTCATTTCCATTCTATGTTCAGTTAAATTAAGTATTTATTTGTTTCCCAATTGTTTTTTCTTAGGTGTAGTTAGAAAAAGTAGATGAGAATGAATATTAACACATTAATCACTGTACAACTGCTAAATGGGTCTCTGGAATGTTTGAATCTGATCAATGGCAATGGCAGCATTCTTCTGAAGTCACATATTTTAGCATAATGACCACTGAACTGTATAATCAAACTTTTTTTGTTTCACTCAAATCAATATTTCATTTACATTTACATAGCTACGTTAATAAGTGGGATACTTTCTTTTTTAATTTAATTTTATTGCTACATTTTCTAATATAAAGAGTACCAAAAACTAAAATAAATAAATAAAAGGTTAGTTAACATTTTTATTTTCTATTATTTCAGCTTTGTTTTTACTTCATTACGTCATATGAGTTGTAGTTACCGATAATAAACTTGCCACAGAACATCATGCCAGCATCTCACCCTGTGAATGATGCCAGCTGAGTGTAGATGTCGGATGCCACACAGGATCTGGTAGAGCAGATAAGACATCCTCTCATGGTCCAGGTCCATGTGGATCACCTGACAAAGGCTGGCGTCCATCAGTTCCATTACCAAGTACCTGAGAGAAACCAGATTCTTCAGAGTTTCCGGTTCTCACATACAACTCAAATGATCTCTTACAAATCCTTACATACATAGTACCAACTAGTATATAACAACCCCAGACCCCAGGCTTAAAGGGTTAGTTCACCCAAACATTCAAATTATGTCATTAATGACTCACCCTCATGTCGTTCCAAACACGTAAGGCCTCCGTTCATCTTCAGAACACAGTTTAAGATATTTTAGATTTAGTCCGAGAGCTTTCTGTCCCTTCATTGAAAATGTATGTACGGTATACTGTCCAGGTCCAGAAAGGTAATAACAACATCATCAAAGTAGTCCATATGACATCAGAGGGTCAGTTAGAATTTGTTGAAGCATCAAAAATACATTTTGGTCCAAAAATAACAAAAACTACGACTTTATTCAGCATTGTCTTCTCTTCTGGGTCTGTTGTCAATCCGCATTCACGACTCCGCAGTGACGCTGCTGACGTAAGTCACTGCAGTTGTGATGGGAAGTTCGGTTCTTTTCCGTGAACCGGTTCTTTTGGACAGTTCGATTCAATAAACCGGTTGAAAAAAAACAGTTCACTGGTTCTTTTACACTCTACGTAATGACGTCATTGTCGATGATTGCCCTTCATTCAAGCCTTCAGTTTACCCGCGCTCATAACATTAGCACATAATCAGTTTAGAAATCAATCACCAAAAGAACCAGTTCAGTTCGCCCTGTGTGTCGGTCTGCTTCACACTGAATCACGCATGCACAGTATCATCAGCTCCTCGGTTCTCGAATCGGACGCGTCTGACAGAAACGGTTCAGTGTACTGGTTATCTGAAAACCGATGTAACCGGTTCTTGACTCAAGAACAGGTCAATCTTTCGTTTGTTATTTGTCAGCCGCATCAAAAAAGTCAACAGCTTAAGTAATTTGTGGATAAATGCTTAATGGAGACACAGCCGTTTTAAACGATTCAGTTCAATTTGGTGAAATGGTTCAACCGGTTCACTAAGAAGAACCGGTTAAATCGAATGATTCGTTCACGAACCAGATATCACTACACTGCAGTGAACGTGCTCACAACAGACCCGAAAGAGAAGACAATGCTGAATAAAGTCGTATTTTTTGTTATTTTTGGACCAAAATGTATTTTCGATGCTTCAACAAATTCGAACTGACCCTCTGATGTCACATGGACTACTTTGATGATGTTGTTATTACCTTTCTGGCCGTACATACGTTTTGTAATGGAGGGACAGAAATCTCTCAGACTAAATGTAAAATATCTTAAACTGTGTTCTGAAGATGAACAGAGGTCTTACAGGTTTGGAACAACATGAGGGTAAGTCATTAATGACAATTTTAATTTTTGGGTGAAATAACTGTTTAAAGGGGGGGTGAAATGCTATTTCATGCATACTGAGTTTTTTAAACTGTTAAAGAGTTGGATTCCCATGCTAAACATGGACAAAGTTTCAAAAATTAAGTTGTACATTTGAAGGAGTATTTTTGTTCCAAAAAAACCTCTTCCGGTTTGTCACAAGTTTCGGAAAGTTTTTTTCGAGTATGGCTCTGTGTGATGTTAGATGGAACGGAATTTCCTTATATGGGTCCTAAGGCACTTCTGCCGGAAGAGCGTGCGCTCCCGTAGAGCAGAGCACGGAGCACAACAGGCGTTCCCTGATCAGAGCGAGAGCGTCGCGAAAAGTCCCAAAAGAAGTGTGTTTTTGGTTGCCAGGGCAAGACAACCCTGCACAGATTACCAAAAGAGAAACAGCATTAAGGGACCAGTGGATGGAATTTATTTTTACAGAGCATCAACGGAGTTGTGCAAGTGTTTGTGTTTGTTCCCTGCATTTCGAAGATGCTTGTTTTACAAACAAGGCCCAGTTTGACGACGGATTTGAACATCGTTTATCTCTTAAGGATAATGCAGTCCCAACGAAAAAGGGTCACGATCGTGTGTTGGAACCGCATGCGGTGAGTAAAACTGCTTCAAATATCTCTGTGTTGTTAACTTAGCTATCTGGGCGTAAGCACATCAAGTAAACAACATGCGATGTTGTCATCAAACTGCACTTTCCACATGTACAGCTTAAAAAAAAAAAAAAAAGACGACATAAAGTGGAACTTAGTCATTTTCCAAAACCGCTAAGCAAATATATACAGTTTCAGTGCATACCACATAGAAACGTCGTTGCTGATGCTGCTCTTGTTAAATTTCAGCCTCTGGATCTGTGTCACAGCTTCCAAACGCTCTCAACGCAAAAGCCTACTGGCGCTCGTGATTCTTTAGCTCCGCCCACACGTCACACCTCTAGGCGCTCATGTTTTTCCCGGGAAAAATCGGTACAGACTATCTTTCTCTTATAAATATAATAAAAATAAAGACTTTTTGGAGTTATGAAGGATGCAGTACTACTCTATAGGTACTCAAGATTGACAGGATATTGAGTGAAAACGAGCATTTCACCCACCCTTTAATACTTTGAGTCAGCAACACTTCTATATAACACAGCAACAGAAGTGCTGTTGTCAGGATTTGTAATTAATCTTGATTTAATAACATATAACTTTATTATATAAAACTCTAAAGCTATAATTATCACAATGCAGCAATAGGACAGCGTAATTCATCAGTCCTGACAAGGTCAGCATAAACGCATGGATTTATAAATTCAAAACTTACAAATCCTGAAACTCTTCCAATGACTTCTGGGGTGTGAAGACATTAAGCAAATGGATGATCTAGAAAGGAAAGGATGAGAAAATAAATCTAGACTAAACTGAACATAACAATCAGCTTGACAACAAAGGCCAAAATCTCAAAACCCATTTTTAAGTCATAAGCAACAGTTACTGGCATAATTAACAGCTATCACATGAATAATTTAATCAAATAAGTTTACTGGTTGCAGATTAATCAAAATGAGCTTATGGTAAAAAAAGGTAATGTACTACATTAATAGTGCTTTTCAATTCTGAGTCGTTATAAAAAAATTAAATTATTCTGTGTTAAGTTATTATTAACAGTAATTAACGGTATATTAAATGTTAATTCATACAAAACAATTTAACTGTATTAAAACATTTAATTAATTTAATAATAATAGTTTTACAATACAATAGTAAAATTATAAACAAATATAATTTAACAAATTTCTAGAATCATACAAAAAAAAACTATTTTGGATTTAAAACATCATTTTTAATAGTTATGGGTAATGTTATTCCAAGAATTACATCTGAATTTAGCTCATATGTTCATGTGGTACTTCTGTTCTAATTTTTTACTTCATATCGATTTTTCAGCCTAAATGGGCCATTCTTGTCACTGACAGGATATTGGAGAGAAATAGTTGCTCAGTCCATCACCTCTCTGACATTCTGAACCGGTGAGTGTGACAGGCCTGTAGGTGTGATAGCCCTGACCAAATCAGTTGAGTGAGTGAGACGCAGCCTCAGAGTGTAATTCTGAATAGAAGAGTGCACCGTTAACAGAACGTACATTCTTGTGATTAACACACTTGAGCAGAACCAGCTCTCTGTAAGCCCTCTTCGCATGGGTCTGGTTTTGAAAGGGCCGGCTCAGTTTCTTCACAGCCACTGGGATGCCAAGTACGGTGTCCAGAGCGGAGCTTAATGGGGCAGAAAAAATGGGCATGCTGATATGATCAAAATCATCACTGTAGTTACCATCATTGGCTCAAGTATGATTCACATCTATATTCATGCATTTATGATGTCTTATGCCTCAATTCTATTTTAAATGCCCTTTTGTATGTCCTTACGCTATCGGACAACATTACTCCAAACAGTGTTTAGTGTCCATCTCCTCCACTTTGGTAAACAATACAGACATGCAGCTAGCTGTAATATCCCTCTTATTACAGCAGCTGTAAATCAGGGATCCAAATCTCTAATGAGACATTCAGGTCAATGACAAAAGCACATCTGCTGTGCTCATGACAAATGGAGACAGGCCATGCCTAATGGGATGATGACATCATTAGTATGGAGGCAGATAAAACTGTTAATTCCAGCCGCCCACTCACCAGACGATACCCTGGGCACCGGATCCGATGGCGCGGAGCTGCTGGTACCTTCTGAGCACTGTAAAGGTGGAGTCACCCACCTGCACGCTGTAGAACCGCCCCTCCCCCTCGTCCATGGCTCCTCCCACTGCGTGCCTCTAGATAAATCGAACCTGAGAGAGAAAGAGCACAGTACATGAGAGTGATGAAGAGATGATGTGAGATGTAGCAGTGATGATTGCATACTGAGCTCTCTCCCCCGTGTGTGGGGGATGACATTGCCGATGACTCATCCAAGGAGAATCAGATATAATGCATAGCCATACTGAATGACACAGTATACCTACAGGATTCCATTAGAGAGTCAAGCCAGTGATCGAGCACAAAGATAAAAGAGATGGTCCACTGACAGGCCATTCTTAATGCATTTAAACAAACACAAAAACCCACAAACAAATGAGGTCTATGCTTCACACTTTCCTGAACTGACTGAGCAGAACTTATATCCTTCTCTCGCTTCTCTAATTGCCTACAGTTAATTAAAGTAAGGGATTTGAACTAACCCTTAAGTGTGTAACAGTATACAAAAATTATGGTTTTGTATACACCTCGATTTTGAAGGTACAGCTTGGTATGTTTTCAGTACATCAGGGAGGAAAAACAACATATAATATCTTCTTGTTTTTTTTTTTATTAAACAGTGGTTACTTTAAATAAAAAAAGACAACTGCAAAGACAACTGCCAATGGACTACAAGAATGTACACTCTGTGCCTGTGTGAGAGGACGTTACTCTTCATACCAGCAGGTGGGAGGAGTCTATATTAAGATTTCAAAAAGGGAAACCAGACTGTGGATATACAAACCATAAACAAAGCAGCTTACCATTTGTCCTCTTCATCGTTCGAATGCTTTTGTCCCTTTTCTTCTCTTGGACTAGTTTGCTAAGCTAAACAGCCAATCAGAATGAGGCCACCCATTCAACAATCTCAATTGGCCAAAAAGACAGATGGGAAGACACTGGAAAAACTACACTGACAGCCTTTAACAAAGTATTGATTTTCTAAATGATCAGATGCACAAATGCTAAAATGTTGGCTGATCAATGGTGAATACTAAAAATCTATATATATTTTTTTAATTAAAAAAACATTACACACAAAATAAAAAAAATCACACAAAAACTAAAAAAATAAAGAGAAACGATTAAAATTAATTATTTCAAATGCTGTCTACAACATGTTGCTTTAATGCTTTTTAGATCACTGACAATAAATGGATGCCCCATTTTAATTCTGATGTACAACGTGTGCTAAGATTGCACTACTTCCGACAAACTAACAAATTGATACGATTCCAGTGAATACAACCTCAAGTCATTGTAGTGCTTTAACTTGCCTGGTGTACAGTATAAATCTAGTTACTTTTACACTTTACTTCCTCTCATTATTTCAACGAGTTTTCCCTCAATGAACTGATTCAAACATCATCTTACAAACTCACTTTGGGCTTTAAATCTTGTTTTCCTTTCATGTTTTCTCTCTTTCTCTTCAGAAAGCAAAAGCAGAAACTACAACACAGCAAACACTGAACTTTGTCTTTTTATGCCACTGAATATCAGAAATACCATGTTACCTTGTAAACAGGTTCTCCTGTGGGATTCATTCTTTCTGATGGACCGAATCCTCCCTCTGTTTTTTGTGCCATTTTGTTTTCACGTCAATAATAGACAAAGCTGGCGCTCTGGCACTGATACAGTAAAGAAAAGCTTCAATGACCAGGACTTTAAAATGGTTAAGCTGATCCCTTAAAGCCATCAGATCCAATCTCATCATGGGTAAACATTATCTGTTTAAAGCAGACCCAGCAATAATCCAATATTGTAAGAGAGCGGAGATGCAGCATCATCATAGTGTTTAGCATGAAAATCCAGCCTATAGCACCTGACACAGGAATCAATGACTGCAGCATCACAATTTGATGCATGTTTACAATCAGAACCTACATGTTCCCTGTTACTATACCACTATTAGGGCTGTCACTAGATCAGATTTTTCACTACAAAATTACAATGGCCAAAATAATTCACAATTATGAAATATGATATCTAAAGAAATCTAGTAGGGAAAAAAATAAATGCTGTAGACAAATTTATCTTTAGTTTGTTTTTTAGCCAGTAAATTGTACCAGTGCATAAAAAAGGAACAATTACACTTAACAGAAATCAGATCAAAAGATCCACAAGAGACAAGTATTTTTACTAAGGTCAATTTCAATGAAGGAAGACAAGTATGTTTAGTTTATCTGATTTCAAACTGGAGCAAAAATGGTCTGAATGTTTCCCGAAGAACTGAAAAGCATTTATGATGCAACACAAAAAAATAACGGGATATTCTTTTCTTTAAAATCATATTGTAGCATCTGCATTTTATTCAGTTACAGATGTGCTACTGTTGATGATTTTATTACTCTTAAGAATCTTATCTGAGGAATTTCTATGCGGGAACGCTGTCTGCTTCTAGTACGAATTAAACATATTCAGCACTCTATAATGCTCACATTTATTTTGGGTAAAAATAGAAAGAAGAAAAAAAAGATTCCTCTCTAAAGATATTTCAAGTAAACATATGATAATTATTAGCACAATTTTGGACTAAAGGCCCAGAGGGATGTAAACAATAAAACAGACAGATATCAGCAGCTAAGAGGTTAATGTAGTATTTCAAGGTTAGCAAAATAGCATGCACACACGCACATGTATTTATTTTAAGATAAACAGGTAATGAGAAAGTTATGGTAAAGCACTCTTCAATAAATAGTGCTCTTTAAAAGTTAAATATCTGCAATAATGTACTGCTATTTAGTGTTAGATTAAAAAAAATCTATATAAAAACTAAAAAGAGGTAGAAAGGAGCACCCACAGATAAATATCTTATATCAACAAATATTGTTAAACAAATAAAAATCATTAAATATCATCTGCTAACCAAACTCTTATCAATATATTGTGAATCCCTACTATTAAAGGGATAGTTCCCCCAAAATGTTTAATTCTGTAATTAATTACTCACCCTCGTGTCATTCCAAACCCATAAGACCTTAGTTAATAGTTAGAACAGAAATTAAAGGGTTAGTGATTTATTTCACGTCTTCTGAACTGTTGACAACAAACCCCCACTTACCCCATTGAAAGGCTTGGAAGAGCAAGGACAATTTCACAAACACCTAGGATGCTTCGACGGCGAGTAGAAGATGGACGAATTTTCATTCTTGGGTGAACTAACCCTTTTTGAGCTTTCTGACCCTGTATAGACAGCAACACAACTGCCACGTTCAAGGTACAGAAAAGTGGTAAGGACATGGTTAAAATATTCTATGGTGACATCAGTGGTTTTTTTTAATGAAGCTACGAGAATACTTCTTGTGCTGTGCACAAAGAAAACTAAAATAACTTTATACAACAATTTCTGGTCTTTTGTGTCAGACCTCAAAGTATGTTCAAGGCAGTACAACGGCACATTTGTGTGCATTCCTTGTAAACAAGGCACAGCACATCTGGGTTCTACATCAGAACACCGGCTCCTGCGTCAGCAACACCACACATCAATCTTCGGCACACACATCCCCAAACATATCTGCTCCAGCTAATGTATTTGACACCTCTTGTGATGTTGCATGACAAGAAAAAGCTTAAGCAACATGATGCTAGAACACTCTCCCTCTGCAAAAACTCCACAGCCACCCGGCTCTCGGTGGTACATGAGTCAGCTTGTGCCCAGCCTGAATTACAGTCCTGCTGCTAGGCCATGCTGTGCTAAATCACTGTCAAAATGGCCTGGCCTGCTTTAGCATGCTGCAAACGACAGGACCAATATCCTGAATTTTATCTCTGCCCAAGAGCCGTTTCAGGGACATGTTTCCTCTTACAGGAGAAAAGAGCATTTTTCAATGCATCCCTCCCTGACCATTACAACTGCACATTATCCTAACATTCATGGCAAATGGGAGGATGGCTGGGGAGAGATGTGATCCCAGCAAATTGGGTTGAATGATGATCAGTATGTTAGTAAATGTATCTAATTTCATTATAACAAAATGCATGCATGCATTAATATTAAATACATTAAAATGCATATTCTTTTTTTATACTGACCCCCCAAAAAATAGGTCACATGGGTCTAATTAAGAAAGGGCTACAAACAAAAAATAAACAAATTGGTATAATCAGTGTTTAAAATAGATAAGAAAGATATGTTTTCTACTAGGGTTAGGTGATGTCTTCAAATTTGGCATCGGACGATGTCTAAAGTGAAACATCATGAAGGACGATGACGGGGGTGGGGATTGGGGGAGGTGTGCCTGAACCATTAATCCTTATAAGGGAAAACAACTACCGTATTTTCCGGACTATAAGTCGCACTTTTTTTCATAGTTTGGCTGGTCCTGCGACTTATAGTCAGGTGTGACTTATTTATCAAAATTAATTTGACATGAACCAAGAGAAATGAACTAAGAGACATGAACCACGAGAAAACTTTACTGTGTCCAGCCACGAGAGGGCGCTCTATGCTGCACAGTGCTCCTGTATTCTACACTGAAAACATAGAGTGCCCTCTCGCGGCTGTAGACGGTAATGTTTTCTCTTGGTTCTAAATAAATGCGACTTATAGTCCAGTGCGACTTATATATGTTTTTTTCCTCATCATGACGTATTTTTGGACTGATGCGACTTATACTCAGGTGCGACTTATAGTCCGAAAAATACGGTAACTATTCCTAACAAAGTGTTTACACTGGATGTGAGCGGTGTGACAAAATACTATAGAACCACTGATCTAGAATAATGATTCATTATATATAGATCAGTCAACAGAACTCAGTATAATCAGTGATGCTGTCTGCATGACAATACAAATCCCGACAGTAAACTGCTGCCGCGTTTTGTTTATGACGTGCTGACACAGAATTCAAATGATATTCAACGGTCCCTTTGTCGTGTCAAGTGTAGACAGTCTTTAGCTAATGACAACTTTTCACGTCCGGTGTGGACACTGTGTAAGGACAGATGACTGAGACAATGGGGAATGATTTGCAGATCCTCAGTACCACTGCCAAACATTTGACCTTGTAAAATGTATGGTAAGTACTGCCACTTCATAGTATAAACCTTTTTCAAATGTATAATATTTTTCTATTCAGCCAGTCATGCTGGAGTTCCAATATAACAGAAGTTACAGCAGAAACATTATTTTTTTATTGTGTCATCCAAGAGTAACAGATTATTGAAAAAGAAAAGAAAATGAAGTGCAGGGACTTGGTTCTATCTATCAGATGTTGACTGGATTTTGAGATGTGGGCGTTTTTCTTAAAAATTAATGTGAGATTGCAGAGTACATGACTGGAGAAGTCCATCTGACATTTTCACCGGAAGATTGGTTTATGACTTTTTGATAAAAAAAAAAAAATATATAGATCTTAATGTAGCATTCAACATATTCCACTACATATGCTATAAAAGGTGTGTGGGGGCGGGGGGTATTAAAGTCTGCTGACACTCATTTTGTAAACTAGTAGAATTCATTCAAAACTACATTTTCCCTATAAAAACCGCAAACTTGTAACGTTAGTGATAAATTCAAACTTCCTGACGGGTGAAAAGGTCACTTAAAGGAAGCCATATGAATTGTGGGGTTAAATTATCGTGGTACTCTTGACCTGCAGTATGTAAACACATCCTCTCATGCATCACAACACTGCTACTGATCTCATTCAGATACCCGCGCTCTTCTTAGATTACATATATTGAATTGTATGCCAATTTAAGAACATCGAATACAAATCTAGAGAATGTCAAGTGAAGTTTCAATGTGTGTTTTTATACAGTCTATGGTCAGGCTGCACTCGCTCCATCACAGCAAGCTAGTTAGTCATCCAATAGCAGCTAGCTATATCTAAGCGAAAGATGGACTAACTTATGCAAAAAAAAAAAAGGTATTTTCTGTTATAAATGCTATTCCCCAGAATATATATATATATATATATATATATTTTTTTTTTTTTTGCGTGCCTGTCAGTCACTCTTATGACGGCCTGATCCATCGCGAGGTAACAACTTTGCAGCAGATATGTAGCGCGCGCGATAACTCCATGTCAAACTCCCGGCAAACTGCAGCTCTATGACAAAACGAGCGCAGTAACACGCGCTTTCAAGTTGCTCGTTCCTAAAGACATTTAACCACGTGCTCATGGTCGCGAACAGAAACAAACGACCGTCTGAGGTTGGTGAATTTTCACTAGCTCGTTGCGGGCTTACCTCCTCTTCTTCTTCTTCTCCTCGCTTTCTCCACTTCACTCCCATACATACAAACACGCGCAAGCACGCCAGCAAACAAATCCTCTGAACCGCGGAAGTGTCGGCGTTTATCGCTTCCACGTTAAACACCGTCGTCCTTAATGCCGGTCAAGTCCGATTTCTTTCTCTTTCAAGACGCTTGACAGTGAAATCCAGAGTGTGGCATGACTGCAGGGGCGGAGGGACAGTAATTTTTCGGCGTCTCTCTCTCACACACACATACACTCACCCTCGCTGGGCAGGGATGACGTAATGGCATACTCGTCAGGTCAAGTTGTATCTTTTGATGCAGCCTTAAAAGTTGCAGGAATCGCAGATGGATTACTTTTAAACTACGCCCAGTCAACTTGAGATTGTATCGACAAATTATCTAAATGGAGCAGTGGTCTTTAGAATGGGGATTTCAATTGTCTGTTGAAAAAACAAAAACGCTCTTCTTTACAAGGAAACAAATTGGAGCAGAGTTAGAGTTCAAACTATATTTATATGGCAAGGAGCTGGAAAGGATAGACTCGTTCAGATTTTTAGAAAGTGTGGTTCGATGCTAGGCTCACATGGAAGGTACATATTAATGGCATAAACAAGTGTAAAAAGGGTTTTTAAACCTATCTAAAAATGTGATGAGATGTTTGGTGGGATCAGAGTGGGGAGCTGACTGGTCTAGTTTGAAAACTATATATATATATATATATATATATATATATAAGGCAAGTGAGATGGGTATAATGGAGAGGAATTACTATCCAACTGCAGTTCTGCCTAGCTGTACCTCCTTGGTTTTTACCACAGCCAGAGATAGAGTTTAGCCTCCTTGAATTGATGAGATATTAATATTATAAGAGGAAATTATTATGGTTATTTACATATTTATACCGATGGTTCTAAAGATCCTAAAACAGGTAGAACAGCAGCAGCAGTAGTAATCCCTGAGTTTAATGTTGAGTGTGGAAAGAGACTTACCGATGATATATCTGTATATGCATGTGAAATGATGGCCATGATTATTGCTTTGTAATAGGTAGAGGAGGTCAGGCCAGAGAGTGGTAATTGCATAAGATTCATGTGCAGCATTAATGAGTTTAAAATTTTGCAACTCCAGGAGTAGAGAGGACTTATTGTATGAAATACTACAATCGTTATTCAGAATTCACCAAATACATTTGTCTGTAAGGTTTGTTTGGGTCCCTGCACATGTTGGAATTGATGGGAATGACGAGGCAGATAAAGCAGCTAAATGTGCTTTGAAGAATGGAAATAAGCACATAAATATAAGCAATTCAGAAACTAAGGTGGGGACAGATCAAAAAGATGTGACAAAATCAATGGAACGAAGAAAGCAAAGGGAGATTTTTTTTTTTAAATAGTCCATTAGTTGGAAAGATGTGAACTGGAGGACAAAATAGAAAATGGGGAAGGTTATTACAAGAATAACGAATGGTCACACGGGTCTAAACAAGTCTCTATACATGATTGGGAAGCATAATAATGGAAGGTTTGAATATTGTGGAGAGGAAGAAACAGTAGAGTTTTATTGCATTGCCAGAAGTATGATTCAGTGAGAGAAATTTTAAAGAATACACTAGGAGAGAATGGAGTGCAAAATATAAACGATATTTGTAAAGAATCTGCAGATGATAAGGGTTGGAGTCTACTTCTAGAGTATTTACGATCAACGAGATTAATACATAGAATCTGAGAAATAGAAGTCTATTGATTTGATTTAAGTAGAGGTTTTATTATTTTGGTTTTCCCCTTTTGTTTGTGTGTGTGTGTGTGTGTGTGGTGATTTAGATCCTTAGTCCACACTACGAATCAGTGGGTGGCAGTTATGCACTCGAAAGTTGTTTGCCAGTCGCCAATAAAAACAAAAGAAGAAGAAGATGAAATTATCTAAATCACTTTACATAAAGCTCCTCCTAATTTGGCCATTTATGCTCAGTCACTGCACAGTCAGGCCTCAGCTTGTGTTGTAAGATGTTATTGTTCTGTTATGTTTTAATGTTAAACAGAGCAGTGCATTTTTTCCCTTAAAATATACACTTTCTGTTGGCATTGCTTTCTTCTCTTTAATCATTGACAATAATGTAGCTTTGAGCAGAGTCTAGAGTGTTGGAGAACATTTGTATGCATGAGTGCTATGAAAGTATTTTTGGTGCAAAACAACTGAGCGTCCGTGACAGTGGAATTTGTAGTTGTACAGAAGTAGTACGTGTAGTAGCCACATGTGTACCAGTAAATTTGAAGTCACAGACAAAAGTTGCAAAGTTGTAGATTTTTTTTCCTCTTCCACAAACACAACACAATAGTTACACCTTCTTGAACCCTTTACTGCAGGTGCACAAATCCTATTCTACAAATCACAAATCAAGAAACTCACTTTTGCTACTATTCCTGCAGTGAATAAGGTGCAAAACACATTCACACACCTAAAAAATGTGAAGTCATGGATGAATTTTGTACATCCGCAAATCAGTATGTGAATTCTTGCAATGAGATTTGCACACTTGTAGAATGTTGTCTTATATATATGTAGTTAATATATTAAACTAATTAATTTCAACATTTACTAATACATTATTAAGAACAAAAATTGTGCTTGTTGACATTATTTAATGGATCAGAGCTAACATGAACTAACAAAGAACAGTTTTTTTTAACAGTATCAAAGATGAATGCATATTGTAACAAATGTATTGCTCATTGTTATTTAATGTAAATTTCAACGTTTACTAATGTTAACTAATGATACCTTATTGTAAAGAGAGACCAAAACTTAAATAGCGTATACCTAACATACCTGACAATCTTCTTGGTTTTGATTACCAGCATTCTTCAAAGTATCTTCTTTTGAGATAAAAGTCAGAGGTTACATTTAGCAGCTGTAAAAGCAAGACAGAGATATTGCAGATGATCTCAGACATACTGATACATATATGACTGCAGTACATTCTCCTCATAAAAATAACTGAAACTAGCTTATGTATTTAGTTGTGGTTATACACACTTAAACAAATCTTCACTTCTACATACTTTAAGAAACATGGGAGACAAAAAAAACTATGTTTGCTTATTGCAACTACATTTACAAAAATAAGATTGTGAAAGAATATTATCAAGACAAATGCTAATGAGTTATTGTGATTATGTGGTTGGGGTTGTAAAAAAATATGGTTTACAGTGCTGTATTGCAATTATATTGTTTTATACAGGAAAAATACAAATACACAAAAACTGAACTGTACTAACACTGACAATACAGTAATAATACTTTAAATGAAAATACAATAATAATACATCGATCTACTGTAAAATTTACAGCAATCTCTACAATGCTACAGGTGAGTTTTATCAGGGTTGGAGCTAAACTCATTTAATATTTAAACTATAAACAAATGTACAGTATAATGGTGATATCAGAAAAAGATACTATCTGCTTTGGAAGATTCTAGCAGCTCACAAAGTGTTTTTTTTTTTTCTTTTATTTCTGCTGATAGGTGCCAAAACTAGCTCTTCTGATTGGCCAAAACTCTCTGGTCTCTGAACAGTGCCCACTGTTTCCCCTGCAGATGCACAAATCAAAAAAACTTGTCATTTGCAAGTGAAAAACAGCTTTGATGCTCGTAGCAGCTGATTCACACCGTTGTCGTTATGCACTTGAGTTTGTGCTAGAAAAAGCATCCAAGAAAAAAAATATACAAGTGCATCTCAATAAATTAGAATGTCATGGAAAAGTTCCTTTATTTCACTAATTCAACTCAAATTGTGAAACTTGTGTATTAAATAAAATTAGTGCACACAGACTGAAGTAGTTTAAGTCCTTGGTTCTTTTAATTGTGATGATTTTGGCTCTCATTTAACAAAAATAAATAAATAAAATAAAAACATTTAGTGAATTGTTGACCTTCTCGAAAGTATATATGTTCATTTACTTTACATTTACTCAGTACTTGGTATGGGCTCCTTTTGCTTCAATTACTTCCTCAATTCGGCATGGCATGGAGATTATCTGTTTTTAGCACTGCTGAGATGGTATGGAAGCCCAGGTTTCTTTGACAGTGGCCTTCAGCTCATCTGCATTGTTTCGTCTTTTGTTTCTCATTTTCCTCTCTATGGGGTTCAGGTCTGGTGAGTTTGCTGGCCAGTCAAGCACACCAACACTATGGCCATTTAACCTAATTTTGGTGCTTTTGACAGTGTGGGCAGGTGCCAAATCCTGCTGGAATATAAAATAAGCATATTCAAAAAGCTGGTCAGCTGAAGGAAGCATGAAGTGCTCCAAAATTTCTTGGTAAATGGGTGCAGTGACTCTGGTTTTAAAAAAACAGTGGACCAAAACCAGCAGATGACATTGCAGCCCAAATCATCACAGACTGTGTAAACTTCAAGCAACTATGAGCTTCTCCACCCTTTCTCCAGACTCTAGGACCTTGGATTCCAAATGAAATACAAAACTTGCTCTCATCTGAAAAGAGGACTTTGGAGCACTGGGCAACAGTCCAGTTCTTTTTCTCATTAGCCCAGGTAAGAGGCCTCTGACGTTGTCTGTGGTTCAGCAAATTCCTTGATACATCTGTGTGTGGTGGCTGTTGATGCCTTGACCCCAGCTTCAGTCCATTCCTTGTGAAGTTCACTCAAATTCTTGAATCGATTTTGCTTAACAATCTTCATAAAGCTGCGGTTCTCTTGGTTGGTTGTGCATCTTTTTCTTCCACACCTTTTCCTTCCACTAAACTTTATATTAACATGCTTGGATACAGCACTTTGTGAACAGCCAGCTTATTTGGCAATGGATGTTTGTGGCTTACCCTCCTTTTGAAGGGTGCCAATGATTGTCTTCTGGAAAACTGTCAGATCAGCAGTCTTCCCCATGATTGTGTAGCCTAGTGAACCAATCTGAGACCATTTTGAAGGCTCAGGAAACCTTTACAGGTGTTTTGAGTTGATTATCTGATTGGCATGTCACAATATTCTAATTTGTGTAGATAGTGAATTGGTGGGTTTTTTGTGCACTAAATTTATTTAATACACAAGTTTCACAATTTGAGTTGAATTACTGAAATAATTAAACTTTTCCATGACCTTCAAATTTATGGAGATGCACCCCTTTACATGTAAGAAAACATTCTACAAGTGTAAAAATCTCATGCAAGAAATCACATAGTGATTTTGCCGATGTACAAAATTTGTCCTTGACTTGTGAATGTGATGTGTGAATGTGTTTTGCCCCATATTCACTGCAGCAATAGTAGCAACACATGTGAGCATACAAGTTTCTTGATTTTGTGATTTGTAGAATAGGATTTGTGCACCTGCAGTAAAGGATTCAAGAAGATGTAACTATTGTGTTGTGTTTGTGGAAGAGGAAAAATAAAAATGACAAGTTTGCAACTTTTGTCGGTGACGTGTTGCTATTCTCTACAACTACAAATTCCACTGTCACAGACGCTCAGTTGTTTTGCACCAAAAAAACTTCATAGAGTCTGCTCTATCCCTGTTTCTGAGTAAAACATCTGTGTAAAATCAACAAAAACCTAAGTAGAGCTCTTTCCATTTGATAAAGAGAATGAAATATTGCTGAAAACATTGTGTAATAACTGTCATGGTGCATTCCATTAATACCATACACATTGACTTATTTGTTTCTTAACAATTTCGTAACATAGGGATATTTTTTCTATGATATTGCTCAATCTTATGAATTTTATCCTGATTTCAACCTAATCTTGATGTTCTTGACTGCATCTAGCATTAAAAATAAAACACTTTCTAAAAATGTTGTAATACTGTAATTAAAACAGATTATCGGAGTATTTTATCAAAAGTTTTTCAGTAATTCATTACTTGTTTCTTTATGTCCCTCGATCTCCCTGGGATATAAAGCTTGACAGCTTGACTTCACTTATAGCGCAAAAACGGAAAGAGAAAAAAATAATAAAAAAAATAAGTGAAAGAGGCAAAGGGTCGACAGTATGTTACCCAATATTTCACAAGAAAAGGTGGGTTTGTAATTAGGCCTAAATTTTTTAGTGGACCGCCCGTGACAATGATCGAAGCCTACGGCACTTTTCTGTGCGTAACTTACGCACGCTTTGTACATGAGGCCCTATGTCTCCACGGTAGCATTTTTCGATAAGCTAGCACGTTTCGATAGAGCAAGGTGCAGCGGGTGCACAGCTTTGCCTCTAGGGTGACCACCCGTACTGCGTAGCGTGTGCGCGCACAGCGTTTGAAGCCCAATTTATGCATCCCACATATTGAGACTGTGTCACGCATAATCAATGCTTGCTCAAAAAAAGTTGGTCGCTCTATATCGTCGCGCCCCAGGCAGCCAAACGAACATTACTTGACAGTTCAGCACGCTACTGTTGCCACACCCACCCCTCAGTTGAACTGCTGACTAGGTTGATGTGAACCTCTGGAGTTGTGAGTTTAGACTTTTTTTTTCTGTTCTTGTGGTATTGAGCAACTACAAATCATTTTAATCCTATAATTTTATATTATATTTTATTTAAAATGAATAAATTGTAATGAAAAATAAATCAAATTAAATAGCTAAATTAAATCGTAAGTGGAAGTGCATCTGTCAATTCTGTCATGAACATACATCAGCAATAACACGTTTAGGGGAATAGGGCATTATTAATATACCATGTAAGGTGGTATGTACTAGAAATGGGTAAACCACTATCAGTGAGTCTGCCCATGGGGTGGGGGCACCGCTGCGCAATGTGTCCCACATTGTCCCTCAGAAAAATACCCCTTGTCCCCCCAAGACTGCAAAGCCTTTCTTGAGACATTGTAGGCCTCAAGTAGTAATACAACTCCACATCATCTTCAAGAGATGCACTGAAACCTCACAAACCTGCAAGATCGAGCAATCTTGGCAATGTGGCCTTTGAAGGTCAGCTGGTCATCAAATATTACACCAAGATTGCAATGGGGTAATTTTAGAAGAACCTAGCTGGATGGTGAAATCATACTGTAGAGTTGGAGTGGCAGGGAAGACAAGAAGCTCATTCTTTGCCAGGTTGAACTGTAGGTGATACTTTTTCCATCCATGACGAGATGTCCGGCAGGCACCCTGAGATTTGTGCAGCTACCGTTGGATCATCTGGTTGAAATAAGTGATAGAGCTGTGCATCATCAGCATCGCAATGGTATGAGAAGCCATGTGCCTCTATGATGTAGTGTGTATGGAGAAGAGGAGGAGTCCAAGAACTGATCCCTGAGGAACCCCAGAGATTAGTTGATGTGCTTTGGAGGACAGCTCCTCCCCAGGCCACCCCGAAAGACCTACCAGTGAGATAGGATTCAAACCAGTGAAGTGGAATCCCTGTAATGTGTAGTGAAGACAGTACAGACAAGGGGATCTGATGATTGACAGTGTCAAAAGCAGCAGACAGATCCAGCAGAATAAGAACTGATGATTTGGAATCAGCTTTTGACATCTGCAAGGCTTCTGTGACTGGCCACTTCTGAAACCTAACTGGTTAGTGTCCAGTTTGTTGTTCTGTGAAAGAAACAATGATACCTGGTTAAAACAACGCATTCAAGAGTTTTCTCTTTGAATGGAAAGAAAGAGACAGGTCTGTATCTGTAAGTGAAGTGTGTAAATGTAGGTTTTTTGAGCAGTGGGGTTACCCGAGCCTGCTTGAATAAAGGTGGGGAAGTGCCTGTGAGGAGAGATGTGTTGAAGATATGTGTGATTGCTGGTGAGAGTGTAAGAGAGATTGTTTGGAGAAGGTGTGAGGGGATTGGGTCTAGAGGGCATGTTGAAGGACGGCTAGAGAGGAGAAGTTTTGATACTTCTGCCTCAGTGAGGGGGCAGAAGGAGAAAATGGGAGTTTTAGTTTAGTTGATGTGGTTGATTTGAAGTCCTATGTGTTTGGGGCTGAGAATTGACTACTAATTGTTCTAGTTTTGTCTGTGAATAATGTGGCAAAATCATCTGCTGTTATAAAAGTGGTGATAGGTGGTGAAGGGAGACATAGGAGAGAACTGAATGTTTTGAAGAAATTATTCTGGAGCGCTGTTGATCTTGTTTTTATGTAGTATGAAGATTTTGCAGTATGGACTTCAGCAGAGAAAGACTAAAGCAAAATCTGATGGATCTTTTGATTTGTGCCATTTTCTTTCTGATGCCCTGAGTTCAGTCCGATGCTCACAGAGAACATCAGATAACGTCTTGGTTACATATGGTAACCATCGTTCCCTGAAGAAGGGAACGGAGATGTCAAGTCAGTGACTGACGAAATTGTGATATCGCTTCGATAGACCGATCTACTTTGAGTGTAAACTAAATGAGCCAATGCACATTGGCATGCGATTATTGCATCCAGCTGCTGATGATCACAGCGATAAGGCAGCAGATGCAATGCATAACAGGTTTTCTCTGAGGAGCCGAGCTGGAGACCACTGGCTCAGCGGTGGTACAGCAACCGTGGTGACGGGACATAACGTCTCTGTTCCTTTCTTCAGGGAGCAAAGGTTACCATACATAACCGAGACATTCCCTTTCAGTTGGTCACTCTCGACGTCACGTTGGTGACCAATGAAATTGGGATCCCTACAAAGCACCATGGGTGCTGCCCCTTTTAGTGCCCTGTGCGAGCCACCTGCGCCCCTATTAGGTATAGTCCGGGGCTCGGAACAAGTAGTTCCACTCACCATTGTCAAAGCACTACCTCACTGGGTGAGACTGGATAACACTGGGAAAACGTTTCCCATTCCACTTTGAATAGGGACGCTACGGAGGCCCCATCCTTCCTGAAGGAGTTTCTGGGAGCAAATTCACATATAACATCCTTTTAGGTGTATATAGAGAAATTTGAGGTGATTAAAACACTCTTGGGAAGGCAGAAGTCTTCTGGGGAAACATGGGCTCTAAGGCTATACCGTGGACTATACACATATGACTACCGCTTAGGTCTCAATATGGAAGCCTTCCACAGTTCTCGCGGATTCATCATGAAGGCCTGGCACCGGACATTCCGCTGCATCCAGCTGCCTAGGGTGATGGAGGATCTCATCAAGGTCTACAGTACGGGCACTCTGGAGCAGTTTAAGCAAGCCAACACTAACCGGGGTATCTCAGTGCCACTACCCATTTGAGGTGTTAGGGATCGCCCAACCTGCAGCTCTACAAATATCTGTCAGTGAGGTGCCATGAGCCAGCACCCAGGAGGATGCAACACTTCTAGTTGAGTGAGCTTGCAACCTGAACAGGCAGGGCACACCCTGTGACTGATAAGCAAGGGTTATAGCACCCACAATCCAGTGGGCCATCCTCTGCTTAGAGACGGCATTCCCTTTCTGCCGGCCTCCGTAACAGACAAAGAGCTGGTCTGAGGTCCTGAAGCTTTGTGTCCAGTCTACGTAGCATCTCAATGTTCGGACAGGACAGAGCAAAGCCAGGACTGGATCTGCCTCCTCCAGGGGCAATGCTTGCAGGTTCACCATTTGGTCTTTGAAGGGTGTAGTGGGAACCTCCTCAGGATTACCTGGGAGTCAGCCGGCCCACACTCTAGACATGAATCGTCGACTGAAAATGCATGCAGGTCCCCTACTCTTTTAATGGAGGCCAGTGCAAGCAGGTGCAGAATTTTGAATGAAAGAAACTTTAGCTCAACTGAATGCAAAGGCTCAAATGGGCCCTGCTGTAGTGATTTAAGCACTAGAGTCAGGTCCCAAGAGGGTATAGAGGGGGGCCGGAAAGTATTTATCCTCCAGACCCCCCTAAGGAACCTAAACACTTCCCATTCACGGAGTCCTGGTACACAGCAATAGCGGCAACCTGGACTTTGAGGGTGGAGGGAGAAAGCCTTCGCTCCAGAACTTGCAGCAGAAAGGAAAGCATGACCGCACTCGGGCATCTTCGGGGGTCCTGTTGGTGAGAAGAACACCACTCGATGAACAGGTTCCACTTCAAGGCATTATCGTGACTCGTAGACGGTGCTCTTGCTGAAGTGATGTTATTCACTACCTCCCGGGGTAGGTCACCTAAAACCTCCATTTCCCACCCAGGGACCAGACATGGAGTTTTCAAAGGTCTGGACACGTCTGTTCCGAATCCAACTGAATCCAACTCATACCAAGAAAAGAGATCCTCTGCGTCGTTGAGAGTTTGCTCTTTTCTCAGATGACTCGAAGGCCTAACAGGCTGAGGTGCTGGAGCACCTAGTCCCTGTGCTCGCACAACTGATCCAGAGATTGTGGTAGTATCAGCCAATTGTATAGATAATTGAGAGTGCAAAAACCCTGCTCTCTGAGGGCAAGAAGAGCCGCCTCCGCGACTTTCGTGAAGAGACGGGGAGACAGGGTTAGCCTGAAGGGCTGGACCTTGTACTGATATGCCCGTCCTTGGAATGCAAACCGCAGAAAAGCTGGCCACCAGGGCAGGATGTGTCACCAATGAGGTCGGTCTAACTCGACGAATGCCTACAGGCCCGGGAAGGCAGTACTGGGTCTTCATGGCAGGAGGAGGCAGACTTAGGACACAATTGCATCGCTATCGCGCGCTCCACCGTCGAGATCACCAAATACCCTCTCTACACGCACCTGTGAAGTTGGGACAGAGGCATATTTACAACTGTGTCACATCAGCTTTCCTTTTAATTACAGTGTTTATTTGTATACAAACTGTTAAAGTTTTGCAAGCACATTTTTGTCCAGTCTCGCTTGATACAAAACTTCAGATGTCTGTGGAGTCTGTGATCGTTGTTGTCTGATTCTCCTTTTCATGACTGTTCATACATTTTCCATAGGAGACGGATCTGGACTGCAGGCAAGTCTAGTACATACCCTCTGTCTATGAAACCATCCTGTTATAGCACAAGAAGAATGAGAGCTGACATTGTCTTGATCTAATAACCATGGGCTTCCCATGAAAGACTTCATCTTGATAGCAGTATATGTCTCTGAACATCTCAATATATGCCTCCATGTCAATGATATCTTCTCAAATATTCCAGTCTCTCATGCCGTTTGCTCTGCTGCACCCCCATACCAAGACAGATTTGCTTTTGCATCTGTCTCTGATGAAATTCTGGATGGTCTTTGGTCTTTGGATTGAGAAATCGATATCAGTTTTTCTTAGAAAAAAGTTGAAATGCAGATTTATCTGACCACGGCACACATTTCCACAATCTTTTTTGACTATCTGAGATGATCTAGGGCCCAGAGAACCCAGCGGAATCACTGCATTGAATTGAGGTATAGCTTTCTCCTGCACAGACTGAGATTTCTCTGGATTCCCTGAATCTTTTCACAATATGTATAGTAGTTATAGTTGGTGATTTTGCATTGAGAAATGGAAGTTTTGATTTGTGTGACACTTCTCATGAATGTGGCACAAAGTGATGAGCCATAATCCAGCGTTGCTTGCAATGATGCTCCTTTTACACCCAAACATGATACCCTCACCCATTACCAATTCACCTGCTGTGAACTGTGAAGTAATCACTGAATCTACTTGTAAAAACAATTGTAAAAACGCTTGTAAAAACATGATTTTGGCAAATTTGTTGATTTTATCAGATTAGGCTCTGTTATGTGAACTTTCAGGTGGATGTGGTAGTTAAACTAAACATCTTAAATAAACCGAACTTAAGAACATTTAGTGCAATTAAATGTTACACTAAATTAAACAGTTAAAACAGTTTAATTTGGATATTCTATAATATATTAACTTTTATTTTTGCCTGTCTCAACTTTTTTGGAGTGTGTTACAGCTGTCAAAATCTATCTAATATTATATTAGTATTAGTATTAGTATTACAGTTCGCAATTTTTAGGTGTATTTTATGGTCTCCGAGTGCAAAAGGTGGAGATGCCAAATTACCTTTAATTGCTCTGTGACCTTCTGAATGACAATGAACACACTGTTGAATTGGATTTGTAAGTGGCTCTCTGTAGAGAGAGATAAGGGAGATTGGGGAGCTTAACCACCATCCCCAGTGCAGATTCCCTCTGGTAGTTGTAAAACTTTTAAATATACTGAGCTCTTCCAAGTGCTCTTGAATCATAATTGAAACAAGGGTAACTAAGAGAAATATCCATGTATTTGCATGTGCCTTATGTATAGGCTATCCATGTATCACTCTGATCACAAAAGTCTCAAAAGGCTGCAACAGTTTGTTGGATTTGAGACCTGACTGGAGATTTACTCCTCAGGAAAGTGAGAGATCCCACCACCACAACAGGTTAGAGTGAAGATGTTTGACAATTTTATGTTTCTCATGCCATCTAAAGACACTGAAATTAATCTTGCATCATGTAGAATACATCGTGCATTTATCTGATCAAAAATACTGTACAAACATAAAAATTCTGATATTGTCAGTCTCTGCTCCATGTTTTGTGTGTGTTTTGCTCCCTATGTGCTCTTTTACCCATTTTCTGTCTCTTTGTATTGAGTTCATTAGCCCCAGGTGTTTCCTATGTTTATTGTCTCATTAGTTACAGGTGTCAATCATCTTCCCCTCATCAAGTCCTGTGTATTTAAGTGATTTCTGTTTTTAGTTCTTTGTCAGCCTGATGTGGTGAGTCCTGTTATCCCCAGCCTTTGGTAATAAAACCAAAAAATGACTATTAAATGCACCAGTTCATTGCATAGCTTGTTTAGGGGATTCCCTTTGTTGTCATCATTACCAAAAATGGGGCTTCTCGAGGTTGCTGATTAGCTGGAAGTTAAGTAGTCGTTGAAGTGACATCTTGGGAAAAGCTAATGGTTGTACTTATGGCTGAAGATGCGGAGTTGTGGGCAGGTTGAAGTTTTAGACAGTCACTCAAGTCAAGTCACTTTTATTGTCACATCACCACAGCACATGTGCCTTGGTGAGTGAAATTCTTGGGAGCTTGCTCCAGAAATTGCAGAACAGTTAACATATAACCAACAGACTTCAACAGGTGAAAGTGTGCAATATGCCCATACTTATGGTCAGTACACACAGTGTACTATTAGACAAACTTACACTTAACACTATACATTATACACAATATGTATTTACATACAGTTAGCACTACAAATTAAACACTATACACGAAATGTACAATGTACACTACAAACAGAATGTACACATTCTGCATTCTGTAAACATATACACGCATAAAAATATGCTAAGGTGCAACAGAGTGTACGTGAACTGGATACAGAAATGTCATGGATGGTATCCAGTGGTAACGGGTAGGTTATTGTATTAAATGCAGGGTAGCACTTTATTTTACAGTCCTGTTCCTCATGTACATAATATGTACTTATTATAGTAATTACTATGTAATAACTAGGTACTAACCCTGAACCTACCCCTAAACCTGACCTTACGCCATGTAGTTACCTTGTATTACCAGAACTTTCTTAGATAAATACACTGGAAGTACACTATAAGTACATGTTAGTACACGTACTGTAAAATAAAGTGCAACCAAATGCAGTGTGTATGTATAGTCCAGTGTTGAGCTGTAAACGTTAAAGTGCAGTGTGTGGCATATTATATTGTGGGAGTATGCTGTAGGGTGCTGTAGGGTGTATTAGTTCTGACTTGAAGTCAGACTCAGAGACACAGCGATAGACAAACCTTAACTCAGGACATGAAACTCTCAATGGAAAAAAATAACTTAAGTAAAAGATTAAAAGTAAAGTTTGACGAGACTAGATGGCATTTATCCTCGTCACGCCTATAAGATATTAAATTTGTGCATGTCCACACATTTTAGGTATGTGTTTACATGCCTTTATTTATTCCATACATAAATATATTTACATCCAGTCTTTTCTAGTAGTTGAATCATCTTCCTGACTACAAACATGTCAAGTTTCAAAGCTCTCAGAGCTTGTGTGATTGATCTGCATTAGTTTATATGCCTTAACTCCCATACGGACTGGCTATATTTTAGTCCTTTATTGGTTTTGGGGTGTATAACAATATCAGTTAATTTAACAATCTTACCAGTAAAATATTTTTTGCCAAGAATCCATTTCATATATGGGAGACCTTAGAGATGAGGAAAAACATTGTTGGGTTTAGTCTAAAAAATTCAGGGGCATTGTCACTAGCCTATAAGTTGGAGTGGGCATGGAGACAGAAGAACGCTGGAACAGCACTAAAAAAATTCAAAAAGTAATGACAAAAAGCATGCCTAAAAGTGATGACTAAAAGCACGGCTACAAGCCATGACCATGAAGCTAAAGAACCAAAGGGAGCTAAAAGCAGACATGACTAAAAGCAAAAGCTAAAAGCGTGACTACAAGTCATGACCAAAAAGCTAAAGAGCTAAAAGACGAAAAGCTAAAAGCAAAATTTGATGGTGTCCTGAGTATTTAAACCGTGCTATGGGACACCTCCCAAATGGTGTCTTAACCAATTAGATATTGTCTTTGCTCAAGGCGTTGTAAATTTCTCCTCCCCATTCATAAATCAACTTGTGATCTTATTCTATATCGGCTTAGCAAGCTAAGACTGCTACGCTGAGGCTGCACACCGGTTTCACTTGGAGCCACCGCGACGAGGAAGCATCATCGCCAGCGCCGTGACAGAACACGTAAGCGGGGGAAGCGAGGAGGCCTTAGCATTAGGCTAAGGGCTAACCCCTGCAATCCGGCTGTTCCCTCGGTCCTGTTGGTGAATGTTCGTTCATTGGACACTAAAATGGATTACATCAGTCTTTGGAGATCATTACAACGTGGAGTACGGGATTGTTGCGTCTTTGTGTTTAAAGAAACGTGGCTGACGGACAAAATACCAGACTCCGGAATTGAGCTAGCGGGGTTAATACTCCATAGAGTGGATAGAGTGATGTCAATATCGGGTAAGCTCCGAGGAGGAGGCCTGGCAATTTACACAAACAATTTGTGGTGCTATGATGATAGGACGATTTTTAAATACTGTTCTCCTGATGTGGAGCTTATGACGGTGAAATGCAGACCTTTTTATTAACCACGTGAACTGGCAGCAATTTTTATTACTGCAGTGCATGTTCGTCCAAATGCAGATGTAAACCAGGCTATGGAAGAACTTTACAAAACACTGAGTCAGCTATACAGAAAAACCAATCCAGATGCATTTTTCATCGTTGCTGGGGATTTTAACAAGGCTAATCTGAAGTCTGTTTTACCTTATTTATGTGCAAAAAGAGGAAAAAATACACTTGATCATCTATACACAAACATCAATAATGCATATGTTGCAGCACCATTACCTCATATTGGCAGCTCTGATCATTTGACTATTCTGTTGAAACCTGAATACAGACCTAGAGTGAGACAGGAGCCACCATTGGTCAAGGAAATTAGAGTGTGGCCACAGGAGGCTTTCTCATCCTTACAGGGCTGCTTTGAGTGTACACAATGGAACATTTTTAAGGAAGCAGCAACATCGGAGGACTGTACAAACCTAGAGGAATATAGAGAGACTGTGTTGGGATTTATTAGCAAATGCATTGATGACGTGATGTTACAAAAACTGTCAAGCTGCGTCCAAATGATAAGTCTTGGCTTACATCAAAGGTTCGAACATTGCTAAGGCTTCTGGGTGCTGCATTTAGATCCGGTGATACTGAAGCGTACAATTTAGTGAGAAATGATCTAAAGAGACCAATTCAAGAGGCTAAAAGAGAGTATGGAAAAAAGTTGTCAAGTAATTTTAATGATTCCAGGAAAACAAGGCGGTTATGGCAGGGATTTCAGACAGCTATAGGCTATACGCCTACTGTCCGGACAACAGAAAATGATCCCTCTCTACCAGATAATCGTAACACCTTTTTCTCTATGTTTAAGATTACAGATGATAAACTTGCACAAAGGTAGGTGCTGCCTCCCATCAACCAGGCATTCCAGCTGACGTCAGACAGCGGGAAGAGGGTTTTCTCAAAAATTAACCCTCGAAAGGTGTGCTGAAGAAATGTGCAGAACAGCTGAAGGATGTCTTCACAGACATATTTAACATCTCCCTCAGCCAAGCCAGAGTGCCCATCTGTTTCAAGAGTGCAACTATAATACCTCTGCCCAAGACGCCAAATCCAGCCACCATGAATGATTATCGTCCTGTAGCCCTGACCCCAATACACTGTTAGAAATGTCTGTAAATTTAACAGTATTTAACTGTAAAATGAACTGTATTTTACTGTAGGACAGTTATACAGCATATTACTGTATTTTAAAGTAACATTTTGGGGAATACCCTCTTGGCAACACTAAATTACAGTATTTTTAATTTACTGTAAATTTAAATACAGTAAAGAAAAAATGAGCGCGAAACCTGACCAATCACAGATCAAGTTTTATATCCCACTTGGAGAAAGAAGAAAACAAGACACACAGATGCGAAAAGAACCAGTCAGATGCAAAGGTGGGTACAAATATTACTTCTTTTACTTTAAATATATTATATCTTTGGTTTAACTAAAACAAAAATATAAATAAAAAAAACGCTGCTACTGTATGGCGCGCAGTCACCTCACATTTATGCTGTGAAGAGAGCTAGAGAGAGTTGTGGTGACACTGTGCAAACATTCATATTTCTTTCCTTTCTTTCCCTTTTCTGAACGTTTCACCGTCAAAATATGGACATTAACGGGTCTCTGTCTTGGGTTTGACCACTCCAGGAGCTGGTGAGTGTTAATGTGAACTGTTAGCCGAACAACAAAGCTTTCGTGGATTTAGCTTAAAGTCAGTCGGATTTTTTCCCGCTATTATCGCTTGCTGTTAACTGATTACCCCATATAAATGCACGTCATGCTTGTAGTGCTAGAGTAAAACCCGCAATGTTCGTGTCGTGTGCAAACACTGGCGTCTCTGTGGAGACATTATACGCCTTTATTAATCATGCCAAAGGGCATAAAAACACGGCGAACTTAAGGTTTTCGTGTGCAGGTCCTGAATGCTCATACACTTTCCAAAGGCTCTCCGCCCCTCAGTCTCACATTTAACGTTACCGCAAACACATAAAGTTAAGGAAACTAAACAACCAAGAGAAAAATATGTCTACTTCAAATGTAACATTTGTTCTGTACATCAGCATCGGGAGAATAACATAATCTCGTTCGCGAAAATGCGCAGCAAATGGCACAGAACACAATGGAAATGTTTTCAGGGGACCCCAGTAAGTGACGAACCCGACTGTGTACATCCAATGCGCGATCAACGGCTGTCCGAATTCACTCACTCGTTTTCATTCACAGCTTCAAATGAACCGTATTAGTGGACTAATGTAGAAATGAGTGAATGAGTGTTAAGGGGGCGATTTCGGATTTAGCCAACGTAATTTCCTCATTATTTTAACCTGGGATGTTCTCGTGACAAAGCAGCATGGTGTCTATCAGCTTAATAGCTGTACTTAGGACATAAATGTCTTATTATTGCTGTTAACATAACTGTTGCAAATAAATACATTTTAAACAAAAAAAGTTTTCGTAATATGCTTTATTTATCTGTGTGTGTCTCAACTTTAAAATGAGCTGTTTCATCTTTGGACCCTACATTACCTTACATTTCTTACCTATGAAACTTATTTAAACATAACATTAAATTTTTTTTTACAATGTTACTAATGTATAGATTAATATCTCACCCTCATGTTCTTTTTACATTTTTTATATTGTATATAAAGTTGTATGTCATAAATATGTAATCTCTGTATTTTTTGCAAGAAAACAAAAGTAGACATTGAGTACTAAACATGCTCCATCCGGGTTCGTCACATATTGGGTCCCCTGGAAATATTTCCTTTGTGTGCTGTGCCATTTGCAGTGCATTTCTGTATTTGGTTGTGTTGTGAGTATTTGGTTGTTTTGTTAGACATTTTTCACATCAAATGATCTAACTTTTTTTTCTGTTATGTAAAGGTTAAATGATAACCCTGACAACAGCAAGTGCTCCTCAAAGTTCCACGTCATCAGAAGAAGTGGGAAGATGGTGCAAAGGAAGAACTCTGGTCTGAACCCTCATGTATCCTCCTTCATTAAAGGGATAGTTCACCCAAAAAATTAATTCACCCATTAATAACTCACCCTCATGTCGTTCCAAACCCGTGAGACCTCCATTTATCTCCTCTGTCTCTCCAATGAAGCTGTGTGTTCGGTCTGCTGTCCATGTCCAGAAAGGTAAGAAAAACATCATCAAAGCAGTCCATGTGACATCAGAGGGTCAGTTAGAATTTTTTGAAGCATCGAAAATACGTTTTGGTCCAAAAATAGCAAAAACTACGACTTTATTCAGCATTGTCTTCTCTTCCGTGTCTGTTGTGAGAGAGAGTTCAAAACAAAGCAGTTCGTGATATCCGGTTCGCGAACAAATCACTCCATGTAATTGGATCCTTTTGAACCAGTTCACCAAATCGAACTGAATCATTTTAAACGGTTTGCATCTCCAATACGCATTAATCCACAAATTACTTAACGTTAACTTTTTTTAATGTGGCTGACACTTCTGAGTTCAAACAAACCAGTATCCCGGTGAACTCCTGTGAGGAGAGAGCTGAAGATGAACACCGAGCTGAGCCAGATAACGAACAAAATACTGACTAGTTCACGAGTCAGCCACATTAAAAAAAGTTAACAGCTTAAGTAATTTGTGAATTAATGCGTATTGGAGACGCGAACAGTATAAAACGATTCAGTTTGATTTGGTGAACTGGTTCAAAAAGATCCGGTTACATCGAATGATTCATGAACCGGATATCACAAACTGCTTTGATTTGAACTCTCTCACAACAGACCCGGAAGAGAAGACAATGCTGAATAAAGTCGTAGTTTTTGCTATTTTTGGACCAAAATGTATTTTCGACGCTTCAAAAAATTCTAACCGACCCTCTGATGTCACATGGACTACTTTGATGATGTTTTTCTTACGTTTCTGGACATGGGCAGTATACCACACACACAGCTTCAATGGAGGGACTGAGAGCTCTCGGACTAAATCTAAAATATCTTAAACTGTGTTCTGAAGATGAACGGAAGTCTCACGGGTTTGGAACGACATGAGGGTAAGTTATTAATGACCTAATTCAGATTTTTGGGTGAACTATCCCTTTAAGGAGTTTGTGGATTTCAGCTGGCAAAACTATTAAGCTACTAAGAGCAAATACATTCTACACAGGAGTTTTCTGAATTAGTAAATTTTTAAGATTGTTCTTATGACTGAATCTGTTCATGTCTGTTGTTTTAAAATGCTCTTAATATGAAACTTTTATGTATAAATGAAATGTATTCAAGTTTTTGGAAAACTGAAAGTACAATCTGCAAGAATATTAAAATGTTATTTCAAGTATTACAATTTAACTATTAAACCAATAAAAGAAGTTAAACAGTCTTTTGTTTCTTTTTATAGTTTTTACTACTGAGACATGAGACCTGTTGAAATACAATAATTTGTAAAGTTTTACAATACATAATAAAAGTGAACCAATTACAGTAAATTTCACAGTGTAAAGTAATATTTTATTGTATTAAAATATATAAAAGGAGAAAAAAACATAATTGTGTTTTACAGTAAAAAAATATATTACTGCAAATACATTTACAGCAAGTTAAATGGTACTGTAAATATGAATACAGTATTTTTACTGTAAGTTTAATTTACAGTAAGTTACTGGCAAACTGCTGGCAGTAAGTTACTGTAATTTCTACAGGAAATTTTTTACAGTGTAGTTATGAAATGCTTTGAGCAGCTTGTTATGAACCACATCAAATCATGTCTCCCAACCAGTTTGGACCCATTGCAGTTCGCATATAGAGCAAACCGATCAACTGAGGATGCTCTATCTACCCTGCTTCACCTCAGTTTGACACATTTGGAAAACAGGAACACTTACGCAATCATTTTATTTATTGATTTTAGCTCCGCTTTTAATACAATTCTGCCACAACAACTTATTAAAAGTTGCTATTGTTGGGAGTGGATCTTGGCATCTCTAGGTGGATTTTTGACTTTTTGACGGCGATGCGGCAGACAGTCAGAATAGGTAACAAAATATCAAAATATCTATATCAATTACAATGAGCACGGGATCACCAAAAGGGTGTGTACTTAGCCCTTTTACTGTTTACTTTGTTGACACATGACTGTTCTGCTAGTTTTAGCAGAAATCATATTTCACCACAGTTCTTGGCCTCATCACTGACAATGATGAGTCGGCTTACAGAGAGGAGGTGGAAAAGTTGACAGCATGGTGTAAAACACACAATCTTGTCTTTAACACCAATAAAACCAAGGAGGTGGTTGTCGACTTCAGGGGGACTAGTCGTCGGCACCATCTCCCACTGACCATCAGCGGTTCTGAGGTGGATATAGTACACAGTGCAAAGTTCTTGGGTGTCCATCTGACCAATGAGCTAACCTCCAGTGACAACACAACAGCTATAATCAAGAGGGCCCAACAGCGTCTTCATTCTCTCTGTTGACTGAAGAAGGTGGATCTCCCTATTCCAGCCTTGACCATGTTCTATAGAGGCACTATTGAGAGCATTCTCACATATTGCACCTCTTGCTGGTTTGGAAACAGTACGGCAGAGGAGAGACATAAACTGAACAGAATTGTGAGAACTGCTGAAAAAATCATTGGTGCTTCACTGCCACGTATTCAGGACATCTACACAGAGGGCTGTGTGCATAGAGCAAATAGTATTATGAAGGAGTTTACTCATTTCTCACGTGACATGTTCATACTCCTTCAGTCTGGTAAAAGATACAGAAGTATAAGAACTAGCTACTAAACAGCTTTTTCCCCACAGCTGTTAGACTGTTTAACCAGAGAACATGATTTGAACTTTATTATTTATTATTTAAATTTATTTTTGATTTTTTTAAGTGTATTTTAGTATATTTATATTTGAACTGTGCTCTTTTGATTAGTTACTATTGCACTGAATTACTGAGTAGTGGATGTGTGAAACACAATTTCGTTTTTGTGTACACCATGCAAATGGCAAATAAAGGACTCTGTCAGATCAATCTCTATTAAATCACATGGTCCAAATTTTCCCGCTTTTGCAGAGTTTTGGCCATGATTCCTGTAACAAGAATATAATACATTTGACAAAGGATTGATTGGCAGAAACGTATCAAGCAAGAAGATTCAAACACACACATACTAAACATGAATATGAACCCTTAATCTATTCATTAGATTATGATTTTGGCACTCATAATTCTATCATAGAAATGATACAGCACTTCTAACACACCTCATATGTGTAGTTTACATTTATTCAAACTGAACACTATATAAAATTACATCCTGAATGTTATTTGTGCATCTATTTAATTATTATTTTCAGTTAATTAACTGATAAATTATTGCTGATTTGGTCCTTCACTGCCAAATTAAATACACATTGGCAAATGAATTTTAAGTATTAATGTAAGCCAAAAACAAAGGTGTGCAAATCAGTGGCCTGTTCAAAACAGACAACCAATCCGTAATGTTTCTGTCATTGCAAGTGCCTACAGTATATGCCGTCTATACAACAGCTGTGAAAAATATGCTTGTTCTGGCTTTTATCGGTTTAATTCCATACTTTTTTGTGTGTTTACAAATCTTTCAAGGCCACTGCAGATATATGATCAAAATCATAAAACTACAATAACAATAGGGAAATGAATGGATAAATACATAAATGACAATAAAATCATATGGAATGAATAAAGTTACTGACACTGTTGTTGGTTGCATTGCTTTTTATTTACTAGCAATTATTAAGAAATATAAAGCATCTTTTTAGATTTATAGCTGCTCTTTATGGTATAACCCTCAACCCATAACTTTTAAAAAGTATGATTTTAAAACTGATTTTAAAGGATGTATATGACAACTATACCAGGGAAATACGTACCAGGGAAATTATGTTTTAAACCAACCAGGAAAAGTCACAAAGAATTTTGTCCCAGTAAGAAAGAAAAAAAAAGTTATGATGAGGGTTTGAAATCTTATTTCAGCACAAACTATATAGATTACAAAAATTCATCACTAAAATAATTCATTAAAAAAAAAAATTAAATACATGTCCAATAACACGATTTTTCCTACAACAAGTGCTTCACAGTTGAAGTAAACTAACAGTACGGTAAAATTTCCAGTGGAACCCAGTTATTTATATTATAGTTATGCTAAGATAACTGAATGCTAAGTTCATGTGATTTAACACTTGTTTGCTCCAGCTGAATTTTTGGCATAATTTTCTGTAGTACAGAGAAATATGTGCAATGTAATAATAATGACAATTTACAAATAGTGTTTCCTAGCAAACAATGGGTAATAAGACTTCATTTTAAAACCAATTCACTCTTGCACATCCATGTGCTTCCACATCTACACATCACTTCCTTACCCACTTAACATAACTATGATCTTTGGTCCCTATGATTGGTGGCAAGTTTCTTGGACACACAGATTAATGTATTGTACTTTGGTTTTGTCAGAGGTAAACATTTGACTTAGTTGTTATTCTTCAGGATTGTTTAAGAGCTGAGAGAAAAGGGTGTAAGACACAGTTTAGGGTTCCCTTCATTTGCACTTGGATGTTGAGGCACTTGGACTTCAGGGATTTGATCATAATTCATAAATACCCACACTCCCACATTCATACAGACGTAAACACACACACTAGTAATTGCACTTTGGTGGTCAGAATTCTCCTCTTCTACTTTGATTAGTTCACATTTCCTGGGAAGAGTCACTCTACGGTCACAGATTTGGCCAGGTTTCTTGGGCAGTCCACCTGATGAGAATAATAAAAAAAAATTATGATATGTAATAAAAATGAACATGAAAGATTCTGCAAAAAGCTAATCTTTTTTGTATTGATTGTTTATTTAAAATGGTTCTAAAAAAAGTGACAAATGAATATATATATATATATATATATATATATATATATATATATATATATATATATATATATATATATATTACAATAAAATACATAATAAAAATATAATTCATCCAAAATAAATGTTTTTATAATATATTTGATATAGTAATATAAAAGTGTATATATATATATATATATATATATATATATATATATATATATATATATATATATATATAAAATATGAGTATATAATTTGGATGCGATTGACAGCACTAAAAAAAATACAATGTTTTATTTCAAAATTATTCTAATTACAAAAGAATTAGCAAAATACTATTTGAAAAGGTTTATATTTAAGGACTAACTACATTTACTGTCTGAACCTTTATTCTGACGGCACCCATTCACTAAAGCGGATCCATTAGTGAGCAAGTCATGTAATACTACATTTTTCCGGTAACATTTTACAATAAGGTTCCATTAGTTAATGATAGTTAATGTAACTAACATGAACAAACAATGAAAAATACATTACAGTGTTTATTATTCTTTGTTAATGGTAATTAATGAAAATACGGTAGTTCATGTTAGCTCAGTGCATTAACTAATGCTAACAAGCACTACTTTTGATTTTAATAATAAATTAGTAAATGTTGAAATAACAGTAAATGAACAATGTACTTCTCCGTGTGACTTGCATCAAAGTTTAACTGTCAGCAAAAGTCCACTGAATGATAGCTGGATCCGAAATCCCCCCCCCACACATAACTTTACATAAGGCACTATTCAAGTGAACTCATTCAATCCCACAATGCACCGCAAAAACGAGTGTGCAACTGGTGCATGCTCAATGGCTAGAGAATACCCATAATGCACTGTGGGAGTCACGTGCCGAATGAATTTCCGTGTTTCGCCAGAAGATGGCTCCCGAAGCTGAATAATCAATCCGTCCGTATTACAAAGTGCTCAATAAATGGCTTACAGCATAATACAACACAGGTAAAAAAAAATATTGTAAATTGATTCTTCAATTGTTTAATTAGGACTTATACATAATTTCTGTGGCAGAGTTCAAGATAAATCCTTTAATCTAAAAACTACTTGAGCCTCTAGTTTCAAATGATTAATAAACAGCCACGCACAAACTATGCAAAAGCGGGAGTTCTTTCTGTGCACTCAAAAGCGGCTCTTCAATGTGAGGACATCTCACCTTCAAGGACTCGACAGATTAAATGAACCCAGAGAAGAGTTCTGTGTGAAAGAAGGCGGAGCCTCAGCTCAAAAACCTCTTATGATGTAATCATCACGGACATGTTCTAAATTACATCACATCAGTTCGTTTTTCGATTTCGCTTGAAGTACATCAAGGCCCTTAGTGGGACATCACCTTAAGCAGGTTTTTAGATATATAAATCTTTTAATAAATGAATAATGGAAAGGTAAACGTACATCATATCCTCTGAGAACAGCCAGATGGAAGGATATGAGCTGCAGTGGAATGACACTGAGGATGCCCTGCAGACAGTCCACTGTGTGAGGCAGTTCAATGGTCTTGTATGCCATTTTACTGATCTCTGGGTCGTCCTGGCAGCAAAGGATGATGGGGCGGCCCTAAAAGATGAAGTGTTGAATGATTGGACATATTTCCAGACAGGAAATTGATAATTCTATTCAGCAAGAATGCATTAAATCTATCAAAAGTGACAGTAAAGACATAATGCTACAAAAAAAATTATTTCAAATTTCACTTTCTATTCATCAAACAGATAAGAAACCTAAATCACAATTTCCACAGTTTTAAAAATGTAATATATAAGAAATTTTTTTTTTTTTTTTAGCATCAAATCAGAATATTATAGTAAATTGTAAAATATCATGTGACACTGAAGTAAGACTGACGCAATGATGCTGAAAATTCAGCTTTGCCCTCACAGGAATAAATGACTTTTTAAAATATATTAAAATAGAGAACAGCTTCCGATTAAATAAATGCCTTGAGGAATATAAAACACTTCAAAACCATTCAAAAATCTCTTTTATCGGTAGCATGGTTTACTGGTGGACTGCTTTATCACATTATGATTGTTACCTGTCTGGCAGTGACCTGCTGCAAGGCGTTATGGCACTTTTGGTAGCAAGCATCTCTCATGATGATCATGATGACAGGCATATGCTTGTCAATCAACGCCAATGGGCCGTGCTTCAACTCTCCAGCCATAATGCCCTCTGAGTGCATGTAAGTGATCTCTTTTATTTTCTACAGGGCATAAAGACCAAGAAAATGTGATTGACTAAACAACACTTCTCTTTACATGATTATTTACAAGTTATATCCTGCATCATACTCACCAGAGCCCCCTCTAGGCAGGTGGAGTAGTTGTAGCCTCGACCCATGACTAGTAGAGACCTCTGATGGTGGAGCTCATCTGCAATGCTTTTGATTTTGTCATCAAGAGCCAGAACTTCCTTGATCAGCTCTGAATGGAAGGCGATGGCAAGGTTAATCTTATCTCAAAGCACATTTGAACTGCTGCGTAAAATACACAGGTCATTAAGGCAATTATGTCAAATACCCACCTGGCAGTTTCTTGAGGCCATTGATGATCTCCAGTCTTCTCTGCTGCATTGAAAGCCTGTCTTCACTCATCATCAGGGCAAACATGATCAGAGACACAAACTGACTAGTGTAGGCCTGCACATAATCAGAAGACACAATTAATATGGAATTAGTAGCACACAAACACATAAAAAGGACGGGGGAGAAACCAACAATGTACAATATAATATAAGATAATTTTTTTTTTTAATTAATAGCATTATTTAACAAGGATACATTAAACTGACCAAACACGAGTTAAGTCTTTTATATTGTACAAAGGATTTCAATTTCAAATAAATGCTGTTCTTTTGAATTTTTCTTACTAACCAGTGAATCCTGAAAAACTTTATCAGTTTTTTTTTTTTTTTTTTTACTTTACCTGTTTTTGATAATATAATAAGACATTATAACTTAATCATAACTTGGAGCACTAAATCAGCAAATGCAGCATTGCCATCACACAAATAAGATTTAATATAGAAAATATTCATTATAAACTGTAATAATAGTTCACAATATGACTGTTTTTAGACATTACCAACCCTAGCCCAAACTTTTAAACAATAATATAATATAATATAATATAATATAATATAATATAATATAATATAATATAATATAATATAATATAATATAATATATAATTAGTGCTGTTAAATGATTCATCGCGATTAATTGAATCCAAAATAAAAGTTTTTCTTCACATAATAGATGTGTGTGTACTGTGTATATTTATTATGCATATATAAATACAAACAGATGCATGTATATATTTAAGAAAAATATGTAATGTTTATATATTCAATATATTTATATATAACATATAAATTATATGAATAAAATATATATTCTAAATATATACTGTATGCGTGTGTCTTTATACATGCATAATAAATATACACAGTACAAACATATATTGAGTAAACAAAAACTTTTTTTATCTGAATGCAATTAATCTTTTGACAGCACTAAATAAAATAAATATAAAAAAATATGTTTATATATTAATACTTTATTGATATTTGTAATTTTTGGGCCAAAATGTTCATTTTCATTGGGCTCTATAGTACCTTAGTGCTGGCAACTCCAACCTCGGGGCCAGCATTGATGTGAACTCCACAGTCGGTCTCCCTGCAGATGGAGCTGCCAACAGTGTTGGTGACTCCCACAGTCAGTGCCCCGCGCTGCTTACAGTAGCGTAATGCCATCAGAGTGTCTGCCGTCTCACCTGATTGAAAGAAATTATCAATATAAGCAAAGCAAACCACTTTTTCAGCATCACTGATATGCATGAGTGAGTGTCATCAACCAAAAAACCCTGCTGCATCAGTAACAGTATTTTACTCTAATCAATAAAATCAAGTGTTAGGAGTCCTCAAAAAATGTAAGCATTGATATTCAAGTCTGACTTTTAAGCGCAGAATTTGACATCCTGAAAATTTGGAGCGAAGTTTTCTTGAGAAACAACTTGAGATTTTTTTTTTCCTGTCTTGTTGCCATCTAGGTACATGTATCTGGAGATTATATCACCTCATGCACTTACAGTTGTGTAATTCAGTGCCATATCAGTTCAAAGGTTATTATTATCAATGCTTTAATTGCTGAATAAAAGTCATGAGAGCTGCACTTTACCCGACTGGCTGATGAAGAAACAGACATCATCTCTGAAAACGGGTGTGATGCGGTCTAGGAAATCACTGGCCAACTCGACCATAACAGGAAGCTCAGTCAACTCTTCAAGGATCTGACGTGTCTGTGCAGAAAATAATGCTGAAATCATGTGCTCAAGTTAGGAAAAACGTACAGCCAGCTGGTCAGCGATGTCCTTCAATATACGAAATCGGTGTGTTGCCATGGATGACAATCAAATATACAGCTTACCAGTCAATTTACAGTACAAAAAAAAAAAAAAATACAAAAATGACTGTTCAATGTAACACTCCATATATAATGTTTTCAAAGAGCCTTGCAATGTAAATGGATAACACATAGCAAACACACATGCAAAAAAACATTTAATTTTTACATAATTTTCATCTTTAAAGCAAACAATTGTTCTCTGTTATGTTCCAGACAAAAAATGCTAAAACCTACTGCCACTGCTGCATGGTAACTGGTTCCACAGCCAATCAAGATCAAGCGTCTGCATCTCTTGATCTCCTTCAGATGCTCAGACAGGCCACCAAGAATAACTGTGCACACAAATGAAATTAGCCTCAAATGATCTGGTTATAAGATTCTTTTTTACAAATAATGTTCATTTTCTTGCATAGACTGATTGTTTCTCTTCATAAAATGCTAATATATTGTCAGGAGCCATGAGTATTAATTTTGTGTTGACTCTCAAAGTTACGATATCCATGCACTTTTTTTTATCACAAAGGACCATAGTTTAAGTAAACAATCTTCTTTAATGGTTTAATGAAGAAATAAAAGTAATCTAGTAAATTAACCGCAAATGTTCATTTTTGGGGGAGCTATCCCTTTAAGAATGGCTCTAATTTTGCTGCACTTTCAGGGTTTCAGGTTTAATCTAATTTAATTTCACTTGGATGTTCTGGCAAAGTGGAAGGTCATGTTGTACCTGTGTTGGTGTCAAAAAAGATTCTGCCTCTCATGGTGTTGACAACAGATTCAGGCTGCTCAAAGATCTCCTTCTGCATGAAAGCCTTGAAGTTACCTAAAGGTATAAAACAGTGTGAGCACTAAAACAAAACCTACTGAACTACTGTACCAAAGTCAAGGTGACATTTGGCATCAAAAGTCATTACTATCAAACCAAAGAGCTGATGGAGAGATGCCAATATGAACGGAACTTCTCCAAAATTGGCTTTTTGTGTTCCACTGCCAAACTAACAGCAAATGGGTTTGGTGCATTACTTAGTACACAGTGTCAGAATTAATTTTTATCTGAACAAAAAACAATCTGTCAAAACAGTTAAGAAACGTAGTGCATAATGCCTGCAACACCAAGGTCATGGGTTTGATTCCAAGGAAATGCAAAGATTGATATGTACATACTTTAAATGGAATATTTTTTATTGATTTTTTTATTGTATTTTATACTTTATCTAATTCTTCATTTTTCACTTTTTATTATTTACTAATAAAATCTCAGTGGTCAGGTGTTTTTTTTTAAACGGACTGTTCACCAAAAAATTCTGTCATCATTTACTCACCCCCAAGCTGTTTCAAAAGACATTTTGAAGTATGTTTGTAACCAAACAGTTGCTGACAAACATTAATCTCCATAGTATGAATAATAATAAAAAATAATACTAATAAAATTGTATATATATGAGCAACTGTAGCTATTAAAGGGTTACTTCACCCCAAAAAGAAAATAAAAATTTGTCATTAATCTGGGTTATATGAAGCAATGGGAAAACTTTTTGTAAGTGAAGTAAACAAAAATAACAAATGTATTCAATAAATCAGTGTCACTCCATATCACCGTGCTGGGTGTGCTCTTCTGTGTCCTCCGCGCCACAAGGATGCGCTGTTTTATTTCAAATCAAAGCTAAATACATGTAGAAACAGGTGATATGGTGTTATGGAGTGACACAGAGGAGACTGTTGACAAATGAATTATTGAAGAAAGTTGTTATTTTAGTTTTCTTCACTTACAAAAAGTTTTCCCGTTGCTTCATATAACCAAGATTGCACGTCTGATGCCAGATGACAGAGTATTCTGACGATGACTTTTTGGACATTTTATGGACCTTGACACTGTCATTTACTTGGCAGTCTATGGTACCGTCTCAAGCCTCCAGGTTTTAATCCGAAATATCTTTAATTGCGTTCCGAAGATGAACGGAGCTTTTACATGTTTGGAACGACATGGGGGTAAGTGATTAATGACACAATTTTCATTTTGGGGTGGAGTAACCCTTTAACTAACATTCTTCAAAATATCTTTATCTGTGTTCAACAGAAGAAAGAAATTCATACAGGTTTGGAACAACATGAGGGTGAGTAAATGAAATGTTCAATTTTGGGAGAACTGTCCCTTTGGATGTTGTTAGTGTTATCTGGGACCTTTCATGATCTGCTGGAGCTCCATCTGTAGGGTCTGAATGACTCGGACGGAGTCTTCGCCTGCTTTACGCTTAATACGGTGCACATACAACTTCCCCTCATTCACCACAGCGACATCATCATCCTCCAGATAAATCACCTTGTTGGTATGCTCAATGATAGCACTGAGAGAGAAAAATACAAGTAAACACATATTTTAGTTGTACTATCACAATCACGAGTGTAATGAGGCTATGTGGCCAGCAGGGTGCATTGCTGATCTGACATATTTATTCAGTTTCATCTCCATTTCAGTTCCAAAAATTTTCAATTTCATCTCCAAAAATTTTATAATCTGTTTAACCTGGACATCTGCAATCAATAATGTTAATATTACACTGTCGAACGCTCAATGTAATATGTGTGTTACCTAGCATCAGACGCTAAGTAAAACTCCACCGCCAGTTTGTCATCGATTGAGTGCAAGGCATTGGTACTCCCCCTTCGGTTCTGTTCGTTTTTCTCCTGTTCATTTGTCCTGGAATCACCTTGAGGGGAGAGGAAATAAATCCACACTTCTTAAAAAAAAAATACAATAAAATTGGTGAAATATTAACAGAGAATCGTTGCTTAAAGCAGGAAACAAACTCAGGTGATTTAATATTATTCAGTTTAGCATACAGTCAAAGTCTTCATTTCATTTTTTTATTTCATAAAAAAAAAACATCTTTAAATGTTTTAAAAACCAAATATTCACAATGCAACAGGATATTTTATACTTCCACTTTATAATCATCCTTTTATTATTTTATGTCATGATTAAAAAAAAAAAAAACCATACTGACTCCAAATCTAGGGAGGTCCTACTCACTAATGATGCAAATGCGAATGAAATGTTCAGCAAACAAATACACTATGGCTGTGGTTTTTGGGTGTTCATTTACTTCTTGGCAGCACAGTGTGAGATGAAAAACTCATTTCTAATGAGCAGAACTGGTTTGGGGAGATGAGATGAGACAGGTGGATGAGAAGACTTACCACAGTTGTACTGGACAGGGATCTGCTCTGTGGAAAGCTCATACTGACTGCGCACACCGATGAGCAGTGGACTGCCCCTCCTGTTTGAAAAAAAGATGAGATAGACAGATACATTTTCTGCTGACTATGTATGCAAAGCATGCTCTGTGTGTGTAAAAACGGACAAAGACAACAGATCAAATCTTAAAAAAAAAAAAAAACATGTTGCATAATTTTTTTTTCTTTTGTTGTTTTTATGGAACAACAGCACACCTGCTGGACTTTGCCCTAGTTTCAATGTGCAGTGCCTCTGCTCTTCCATTGGGTGAATGGTGTTAGCTTAGCACTGCTGTAAACAAGACACCTGTGTTAAGGAGTTAAGGAGAGGTTTTTCACTCTCTATTTAATATCCTTGTTAAGGTCCGCCCCACCTCCCCTCTGTTTGAGGAAATACTTCAGACCTGTCCTTTGCATGCACCACCTATCTTGCTCGGCGCAGCCCCACAGTCCCTTATGCTGACGTGCCAAATGGGTTCACACTAGAGCACTTTCTCAGTGCTTACTTTGTTTGAACTGGTTGGGCTGTTGCATTTCAGTGTGCGTAGCAAACGAAATGTTCACCGTCCCATGAACTGTATTTGGGATTTTAAATCTGGACCAGCTGGTCAGAACAGAAATGTTGATAGTCAACACCCAACAGCAAACCTTTTGAGATGGTTTTGCTTTGGGGGTCATGTGTAGTCAAATGACAGTCAAATGAAGGTGAGACAGGAAGTAAGAGAAAATGGAAGCGATGTGCTAATGTTATTGTGTTCTTTGGGATGGATTCTTCAAAAGAGCATATGGAAAATAAACACAAACTTGGAATCTAGGATTTAAGACGGACTCCATTTTAACAGTTTTAAGACCGACTCCATTTTTACAGTAACAGTTTTTTTTTTTTTTTTTTTTTTTTTTTATTAATTATATACAATGAAAGTATTTATTGTAGAATTGGCTAATGTAGAATTTTCGTAGAATTATCTTTATTTTTATATTTCAGTATTTTTAATGTTTATCAGTTTTCATTTTATTTTTTATTTTGTTATGTGCTTTTTGTCCTGTTTATATTTTATATTTCGATTTAGCTCTAATGTATTTTTATTTCAGTTTTAGTTTCAGTTTTGATTTTTTCAGTTAGTTACCAAGAGAGCATTTATATAATTTTTCATCTAATATTCATATATTTTATATTAATTAATGAACAATTGCACAGATTTTAGTAGTATTATTATTATTATTATTTATTTTTTTTAGTTTGCGCTTTAGTTTACAATAATAACAATAATTGACTGATATGAGTGGTGCTTGTAAAAGTTACCGCTATGACTCAAAGGTGTTGTGGAAGCATTTATCATGCTGCTACTACTACTGTTGGTGGTTGCTAGGGTGCTCTGGATGGTTGCTAGGGTGTACTACTGAGTGAATTTATTTTAGGGCTATAAAAGTTAGTGTTAATTTAAAGCTTATCTAAAATGAGAATTCTGTTATCGTTTATTTACCCTCATAACTTATGTGTAACATAAAAAGATGCATCTTTGTGAAATGCTTCTGTGTGTTTTATTGCACACAATAAAAGTCACTGGGATTTGTATGGACAAAAAGATCCTTTAATATATCTTCTTGTTCTATAGAAAAAAAAACACCTTTTAGGTTTGGATGACATGAAAGAATATAATTTCGATGATATTTTAGTCATTTGTTTTAGAAAAAAATCTAAATGAAAACATACTGAATTTATTATATTACCCTAAATCCCTCATCATATTTGGGGGTTCTTGGCTTCAAAGCATTTCAAAAGCCCTTAGCATAAGTGAGCATATTCAAAGAAATGGTGTAAAAAAAACAACAAAAGCATTTTTTTCTTGCAACATGTCTTGCAACATGGCCTGTCCTAAAATGTTCCCTTCACAGTAGGACAGAATTGACCAAAACCAACAATACATTTGTTCATAATCAGAGACAGGAAGATGGGAATAATTAACTACAGGCTTCAAAATTATATATAGAGGGTCAGTGTACCAACCAAGCATGGTGAAATAACCCTTCATAAACACCTTTGTTAAACCCTGACATTGGACAACTCCAGGAGGCACTGCTCTCTGAGAATCTTAGTTCCTTGTCTTTAAATGTGCACATTGTAGCTTAACATAATAAATCTTATCTGCCAACAGCGGATTGTAACCCTCTGGCTCCGGTACACATTAGTAAAGTTCAAGTATATTTTTTAAGTATACTTTATGTAGCAAGTATACAAATTTCAGTGTTCTAGTAGTATAGGGTGGATTAGTGTAATGTGGGACACTGACTAATGTGGGACACCTAAGCTTCATTGCATTTATCTCTTCTTTTACAACATTAAAGTGAACATGATTGGTGTTGAATTCAAGCAGAGGTGTCAAGTTATTGAAATCACTTGACTTTCTGGAAATTATGCCAGAAATGTGGCCAAGAAAATCAACAAACCGGAAGTACCTCTTGTAAAGTTCACTGAAATGACAGTGACATAGGATTTAGACTAAATTAATGTTAAGGATATAAATCTGTTCTAAATAAAACAATGTTCTAAATTGTTATCAAAACATATTTGTGATGAATTTATACATCAAATTTTGCAATCATATTCTTAAAATGTGTTGAGAAAATTTTCTATTTTAAGAAATCTTTGTTGTCCCACTTTAGAAAATTGTTTATTGTTCATTATAATTATAAATTATTATAATTAATAATTTAAAATTATTATTATTGTTGTAAATAATAAATTACACAAACACAAAAAATTACAAATTCTTAAACAATTTGGCACAAGGAGTACTAATATATGTGCCATTTCCCCTTAAATTACAATATCTGAGGTATTTCTACTGATTTAGATAGGGAACATCTTGGGGATTTCATAATGATAGAGCATTTTGATGTATCATTTTGGCTTCATATGGAAATATGATGCACAGGTCAAAATGGCTAAAGGTATACCACATTACCCTAATCCACCCTACTTGTAAGTGTACTGTTTCAAAACTCCTTGGGACTAAATTGGCCCAATTTCTAGTATATAAAGTATACTTTTAAGTATACTTTAAGTATAAAAGTAGCAAACTTTGAGTATACAATTAGTTTAACTCTATGTTTGTAGTTTGTACTGCAATTATACTAAAAGTGAAATAACATTTTGAATAAAAAGCTGAAAAAAGACTATGAATGATGATCAAAATGTATATGGAGTCGATCAACCTCCCAACGCTTGACTGTAATTATTACCTCTTCATTTTATTCCATAAATGTAAAGTTTTAAAGCTGTTTCATGTCAGATGATCGTGTTAGATTACATGTGTTAGTATGTGTTGTTTCTTTTTTCTTCTTCACTTGTGTTTTTTTGGACATTCTGTGCAGAAGATGTGTACTAGCGCCCTCTATAGTATAATTATGAAAACACGGATTCTAGGAATATTTTAAATATATTTTGAATTTTTGTAAGTATAAGTCAAATATACTAATAGCACACTTGAATAAACTTATTTTTCGTAAAGGCTGGCATGTAGAGAAATGATGGGAAAAGATTAATCTCAGAAGATGGATAAAGCAAGAATGGAAGAAGGAAACTTGAGTGTGTTACAGTTCAGAGAAACCATAGCTCTCACTGACCTGGTGGCAACTGCCTCTCCTGGGAAATGAATGCTTTTGAAAACCAGAGCAAATGCCCCTTCCTGAGGAAAGATAGAGAAAAAAAACGGTGAATGAGACAAATGTTCGTCGGTGAAGCACAGGAATAGCTGAGATACGGATCTAAATAGAAACATCATTATTCTATTGAAAAGGCAAAGGTAGGGTCTCGCGTTTCTTTGGTAGTCCCCCCCTGTAGAGCAGCTCGGGATAAGGCCTGGAGGCCCAGAGAGGTGGAGAGAGCACGGGGAGCTGAGAGGAACAGAGCTCCACAGTGAGGGTTGAACTGAAGGGAATAGGGACCCACTGTGCTGAAAGAAATCATATTTGCCCCTACCTCCTCACTGAGCCTCTCCTGATTCGCTGCCCAGAGGAAAGTACACAGACACCAGTTCACACATATTTAATCCAAAAACAATGATACGGGACTCACTGTGTAGACATGCTTTTAATTGCTCTATCTATCTATCAACACACGCACACAAACACACACACACACACACACACAGAGTATGTGTACACTACCATGCGGAAGTTTCTGAAAAAGAAATTGCTCAATAAGGTTGAATTCATTTGCATAAAAATGCACTGAAAACAGACAAGTATAAAATATTATTACTTTTACTATATATATATATATATATATATATATATATATATATATATATATACATATATATATATATATATATATATATATAATGTTATTCAATTGATAAGAGGTGGATTAAGAAGGTTAAATGCCACACATGTAATTTTGTCTATTTTGGGACTTATAATGCAGCAATATTATTTGTTTTAAGATCCAGATTCACAATTTAGCACCTAGAGGACAATGGGATCTTGGACCTTGATGAGTCCATGACTGCCCGGGACAGCTTATTTCTGTTATTAAGGTATTTTTACTATTACAATATGATTAACACAAGCTTTCAAAAAAAAAAAAAAAAAAATATTTAATATATTTTCAAAAATTGTTTATTTAATTAATTTGCTATCTTTATTAAGTTAAATATATAATCCAAAAACAATGATACGGGACTCACTGTGTAGACATGTTTTTAATTGCTCTATCTATCTATCTATCAACACACGCACATAAACACACACACACACACACACACACACAGAGTATGTGTACACTACCATGCGGAAGTTTCTGAAAAAGAAATTGCTCAACAAGGCTGAATTTATTTGCATAAAAATGCACTGAAAACATAGACAAGTATAAAATATTATTACTTTTACTATATATATATATATATATATATATATATATATATATATATATATATAATTTTATGATGCAAAACTGAAGTTTTAGTAGCCATTATTCCTGTCTTCAGTGTCACATGATCCTTCAGAAATCATTCTAATATGCTGATTTGGTGATCACAGGCATTTTTTGCTGTTATCAATTTTATGATATTTAGTTTTAATATTTTACATTAGAAAGTTTATCTGCCGAAAGCGGATTGTAACCTTCTGGCTGGTCCTGATGTATGAAAATATATATGAAACATATTAATTTAAATCATTTCTAATTATTTTGCATTACAATAATGATACTTTTGGAGGAAATGTACTTAACCGTCATAAAAATAACAAACAAATATGCTTTAATTTACTACAGAAAGCAAATCATTTATTATTTATTGCTAATTCTGAAGTGAAATATGACATGAAAAGCTACCTTGAGATTCACCACCATGTACTTCAGATCAGTGTATTTAATGCTGATAATAAAACTTAATTACAAAAACAGAAACAGAAACCTTTATTTTTAATGTGTGCGTGTCTTTTCTTGATTAAATACCCAAGTGCCAGAGCCTGTTTTAATTAGTCTCAGTGAGACTAGTTTTTCCTCTCTCCTCCCTTTCAAAGCAAGGAAGTTAATTAATGTTCCTTAGAAACCTGTAGCCACCGCATAAGAAAAAACTGCACACCTTAAAAGTTATCATCCTTTTATCTCACAGCGTTCCATTAGTAAGACTGCTGCCAAAGCAGGTTAGATAGCGAGCAATTAAAATTTTGTGTAATCAATTTACAGAAGCCATAAAACATGGAGAGTTCCATAGAGATGGTGAACAATGTGAATGTCACAGAGCCATGACGCTGATAGGAAGGTAGGGTCTTTTATAAACCCATGATAAAGACTAGATTCGTATGAAGAATATCTCAAAGGGCATTTCCCTCGCTCATACAACATCACTGAACAATGTTTGGATAGAGATGAACTTCCCCGCAGAGAATATATTATGGCATTGAGAGTAGTCCAAAGGTGCTGGCAATGTATCATAAAACAAGCTCCAGCTATCTACATTTTAAAATCACAGTAAAATCAGTCACCTGGAGACGAGGAAGAGCCGTTCACCACACTATTAAGTGCTAATAAATGTTGCTATTGGTTATATAACTGACAATGAGGAAGACCAAAATCAATTTGTCAAAGACAAAGAGGCTTACGAGAAAAATGTATTAAAATGCAGTTAGCTCTTAGCTAACTTAACTAGAGAAGAGATAAATGCAGAAAAAGTGTTTGCTAATAAGCTTTTGTAAAGTTTTTATGTTTTACTTAGTGCTGCCGAACGATTAATCGCGATGAATCGCATCCAAAAGAAATGTTTTTTGTTTACATAATATATATGTGTGTGTGTGTACGAAGTATATGTATTATGTATATATAAATACACACGTGTAACGATTTGCCTACTGTGGCGGAGATGAGGAGATGAAAGAAACCAAATGGATTAATATCAAAGGGATTTATTTCCGAACACGGGCAGGATAACAAACGTAGACTCATGGATTGACAACCAATACCGGAGAAGGTAAAATCAGAAACAAAGGGTTTATATTAAGGGACTAATTATGGAAATCAATGGGACAGAGCTGGGATCAAATAAACACAATCAGGGCAGGAACAGGAAGACCAAAAAAAAAAAAAAAACGGCATGGAAACATATGGGGAGCAAAACACCTGTATATTATATAAACAAAAACTTTTATTTTGTATGCGATTAATCGTTTGACAGCACTAGTCTTATTTTGTTTATCTGTGAGAACTTAACTATCATGGCCAAAAACGAGTAACTAACTACCCCTCAAACAAAGTACGTCTGAACTTCTTTTCCTGAAAACGAGCAAGAACTGGCCTTTAACTTTCACAATCCGAGCAAAGGGTTCCCAGAGGCATGTGAGTAAGACCACCCCCTCATCCCAAACACACACACACTCCCACACACGTACACACTCGTGATGCTTACCAGCTGCTTGATGACGCGCTCCACTAGGGTGGAGAAGGACACATTCTCATTCTCGCGGTTGTCATAGAGATACTTGATCAACTTCGGGATGACCTCTGTGTCTGTGTCCGACTCGAACTCATAGCCTTTAGAAACCTTCAATGGGTCAGGATGGAAAAGCCATGGTTACAGACACAAGGACAAAAACAAAACATGGAAAAGAAATCAGAGATAAATGAAACTGAAAGAGAGAGAAAGTGAAATACTGAACATAATAGCTTTGAACATTTCCTCGTTTCTTATGAATTTCGAATTTCTCAAGTTGATCACACAGATATCCCAACTCTACATCTACGACGAACAGACAGCTCCTTGGTTTGAAAGTGACTTCTGTGTGAGCACCGCACAAACATCGCTACACCCCTGACAAGGGCCCTTTTTTGCCTGTGAATTCTGACCAGAATTTTGCTAATACAATCACACCCTTACAATCATGATGACATCAAAACTGACTAAATTCCACTCTAACTCTATGTGGTTTAATGTTTCTGTTTGTTATTTCATATGATTATAAATTTGACTATATTTAAGATTTTAATACATTGTTCTTTGACAACGACCGACGATTGAAATGACTTTTCTTTTCCGCGTTAATGTCAATAAGGCTGTTTAGGCTACTAGATAATGTTAACCAGTAGCCAAACAGATCTTTAAGGCATTGTTTTAGCAAACTCGCATTTGTTCTGGTTCCATTCTGGTACAGTGGCTAGAGAAAAGAATCACATTTTGTTGCTTTTCAGCCTGAAATGAAGACGGACACAGCTTTTGTTTTATCCAACTGTATTTACTCAGTGCAACTTATAATTTAAGTTTATATTTTTTTATATAATTTAAATTTATAATAAATCACCCAGTGAAAGACATAACACCTACATGTTAGAAAAAATTCAAATAAAATAAAAACAGAATCACTGAGTTGGAAAAAGTATCACCTCATCTTAAAAATGTCATTTCGATTAGCTCAGCATAAAAAGAGCTTTCCTTGAGCATTTCAGCCCATGGTACTGAAGCAAACAAACAACTATGGATTGCAAGGCACTGTCAAAAGATTTTCAGGATAAAGTTGTGGACAGGCACAAGTCTGGTGATGGATAAAAAAAAAATTCAAAGGCTTTATCAATGCCTAAATGTACATTGAAGTCTATTATTAAGAAGTGGAAGGTTTGGTACAACACAGACCCTCCCTGGATCAGGACGTTGCTCTAAACTGGATGAAAGAGTCTGGTCCGAGTTGCGACAAAGAGGCCTAAAGCAGCTCTGAAGCAGTTACAGGAATTAATGACTGAGTGGTTATTGTGTGAATGTGACAACGATATCACAAATTCTCCACAAATGTGGCTTGTATGGGAGAGTTGCAAAAAAAAAGCCACTCCAAGAAAGGCCATATGCGGTCAACAATTTGCCTGGCGGAAATACAATACAGTTCACTCTGCAAACAACAGCATTCCTTCAGTAAAGCATGGAGGTGGTAAGATCCTGTAATGTGGGTGTTTTTCTGCAGAAGAGACTAGACACTTGTTAGGATAGAAGGAAAAACGGATGGGCAAAATAATATCAAATTCTTGAGGAAAATCTGCTGCCCTCTGTCAGAAAGTTGTCAATGGGAAGAAGGTTTACCTTCCAACATGACAATGACCCAAAGCACACCGCAAAACTGATTCTTTTTTATACCCACTGTATGTAGCACCTGCTTTCCACAGTCTAAAGTAAAATGGATGGCATGGCAAGGGCTCTAGTAAAGAGGTCATTAAAATACTGCTTACCAGGAACTTCTTCAGCTCCTTGTAATTTGTGATGATGCCGTTGTGGATGACAACAAATTCTGGAGAGAAACATAAGAAACAGAGGGAATATATTCAAAATTATTTCATTCATTTCAAGGGGAATGAGAACTTGGGTGAAAACACGGAAGTAAAAATACTAATTATACAAGGGTCTCGAATCCCATCCCTAGAGGGATACCTTCCTGAAATGGAATGAAGCTCTAACCTGTGTCAAGTTCAACCTGATAATCCTGAAGACCTTGATTAGCTGGTTTAGGTGTGTTTGATTGTAATGAAAAAAAAAATTAATTGTAACTGAAACTATGTGAGATGAGACTCAGACGCAGGAATGTCATCCACTCAAATGTATCCAACATCTATTAAAGTTCATACATTAATTAACTTTTACAAGCCGCTCACGGATGTAGGCCTACATGCCTTCTGTTTCAAAGTGAAACCAACTTGAACAATGTCTGTTTTACAAACTGTTCATGATCTTCGCACGGTGTAGTAATTTTATATAGATGCTATTGTTCAAAACTATTTGTCCTCATTGAAAGCACAACACTGGTAAAATATAAAAACAAAACAAACAAAAACAAATTCTTTAGACGCACCCATAGTTTTCTCTTGATCTTAAAGACCTAAAGGCTTATAAGTTTAATGTGACACAAAAGTGTACTCCTATAAAGTACAAAATAAAATGTATTTGTTTAATGCTGCTTTGTACAGATGTTCTTTGGATTATTCTCAAATCCATCTAGATAACATAAGCATAAGGTAAAATAAAATATAAATGAAAAATAAAACTTTCGAACCACACTGAATTTTGCCTGTAATATTGTTTCTATCTAGTGTCGAGCTGATCTGGAATCAGTAGCACAGCAAACTGTATGGCGAGGGGAACCTCCTGCTTCTTTACTTCTACCCTCTACTTTAGGTGTTTATTTTCTGAGGCAAACCTCACATCTGAACCCTCATTTTACAGCATTATGGCCTTTGCTCGTCTTTCATTTACAAGCACAATCTAATGGCTTTAAAGCCTGTGTTGGCTACCCAGCCCTATCTTTCCTGGATAAAGAGTTCACGAACTGACGGCAACCTCAGCTTCTTTACTAATGACCCGATATAAAGCAGATGGCCTTCATAAGGTCAGCTGATTTGTGTTGTTTCCCATCTCGCTTTATGTTTTACCATTGTTCTTGTCAGATCGTTGTGGGTGGCTGTTGAGTGAACTGGGCTCTCCGTGCGTGGCCCAGCGAGTGTGTGCGATGCCAAAGTGTGTGTCCAGTTCTGCCTCGAAATCGATGGAGTTGTTCTCTGATAATACAAACAGTGAATAATCTGAGTGAATAAATCATTAAACCAAACACTTTAAAGACAAAACTGATGATAAAGCGGGATTACATACTGTGGATGTCTTCATCAAGAGCTTTCACCTTCCCTGTCTTCTTATAGAGGCTGATACTAACAGCATGATCTTTCCCTGAGCCGTCTACTGCAACACCTGACCAAAAACATAGACAGTTTTCATCAACGAGCAACACCACTCACTCTATGTCTATTTCGAATTCTTAATAAATAGGAGGCTGAGCATGCAAAAAAACACGATTAAGAGCACAATAATCCCCTTCACACAAGTTTCGACTGACTGCTTCAGCTACATCAGTGGAAGAACTGACGCTCCAGGTCCTCTGTGCTGCCAAGATCCAAGAAACGAGGCCACTGTTCACGTCTTCAAGCCGTATCTGTTACCTGCAGAACACAGTGACATTACCGTCACGGAGTCTTACCTGCAGAGTCATAACCCCTGTATTCCAGTCTTTGAAGTCCCTTTATTAGGGTCTGTAAGATATCCCTCCTCGTCCGTGGCACTCTGTAATTCAGGTAGGCGAAAATTCCTGCCGGGTACAAGGGAACAAGGCTTGGAGAGTGTAGAATAGCTTACTCGTCACATGCTATGACATTTTAAAGCATCCCAGCCTACCAGTTAACATCCCAAAAACATGGTTTTATAGACTGCATGACAAAATGACAAAATTGATTGGTTAAAGTGTATTGCTGAATATTGACAAGCATTTGTGATAAACTAACATATACTTTGTCATTTCTAATGAAACTTTTATATTTAAAAAAAAAAAAAATATATATATATATATATATATATATATATATATATATATATATATATATATAAAAAACATGACATACATGTTTTCTTAGTAATTACACATATTTAATGATGATGTTGAAAATGTACAACTTTTAAAATAAATTCATTTTTAATGCAGAACAACGCTACGGTTCAATTTAACATTTGAATTACATTTTAAGTGCACCGAATAAAATTGAGCGCGCTTCTTTTTCACAAGGTCAGACGGAAAAACAGACAGACAGACAGACAGACAGACAGACAGACAGACAGACAGACAGACAGACAGATAGACAGATAGATAGATAGATAGATAGATAGATAGATAGATAGATGGACATATTGTATTCAGAAGCAACTACTTTACAGAAGAGCTTATTTATTATTAATAGTAATACAATAACAGTAAATATTGTGGTAATGTGCTCTTCAAAACAACTTACAAATCAGTTTTTTATAAGACAGTGGTTTCTGTGCAAACCTCTGTCTCTACTCATCACCACAGTTGTCTCCCCAATACAATCAGAGAATAGGCCTACTAAATTACTTTGAGGCAAGGAGCTTATTAAAACTCCCTGAGTGCCAGACAAAGTGATAAAAGTTTACTTGACAAACTTTTAATCAGCCACGTCGCCGACTGAAAGTTGTGGATCCAGATTGTGTCTGGATGCGTCTTAAAACGCAGTGTTTGCTGCTTCCTAGACAGCATTCGAGTGTGTCACAAGCACATCAAGCCCAAAGCTAGATATCAGGCAGCATATTTAAACTCTGTAGCTTCGCTGGCGCCTATGGTGTTCAGTCACGCTGTCTGCGTAGGGAGCTCCGCAGGTTTTGAGACACCTCTGTCGCACTACAAACCGGATCTGTCACTTCAGCTGTCACAACTCCGGTGAAGGATGGCCAGACCAATCAAATATTTACGCTGCCATGGCATCTCAATATTGATTCACGTTCACACACACACAGGCACGGATAAATAAAAACAGGCGATAACGATCTGAAGTAGGATTGTTATGACAGCATGAGAATACATTTATCTAATCACAGCCATTAATTTACAGTATTACTATTGCAGTAAAGTAATAATAATAAGAAGCTGAACTTACCGCACATCGTTCAAGTGTATTTTATTCTAATGTAAGGTAGTCTAGAGGGTCTGGTGGTGAAGTGGAGCGGAGAGAGTGGGAATATGATCCAAAGACTTCGAGGAGGAACTACGAACAGACGCCTGGCTTATACCTCAGAACCTGCTCCACCTCTGCTAACAGGAGAAAGTCAGCCACGCCCACCGCTCACTGATTGGAAGGACTGTGAGCTTCATTCTTGCTCGATACTCAAGATTCCTCTATTTGATCATGTTTTATGTTTAGAAACCTTATTCCATATATGATATTACAGACTACTGACTGTGTAAACACGCCCTACACAGGCTGTGTGCTGTGTCACATATTGGACATTTGCTTATCCAAATGTATGGAGGATTGTATTGTAAATTATGGTGAAGCAAAGAAGAAATGTAAAAAGGGCTGTTTTAATAGTTACAAACCGTAAGTAGGTTTATAACATATGTATAAATGACTGAAAAATAGATGAGAACACACAGTCACACTCTTGTATATATGAGGACAAACCACATTTCTATTGCTTTTGAATAGAGCTGAAAAACCTACCATATCCTATAAGAAGAACTTTCCAGTGTGCCAACTAGTCTTAGTTGCCCACACATACGCTATATAGTAAAAAGGTTTGTGGCCACCACATCTATATATGGGTTTTCTGAACACTCAAATTCAGAAAATTGAGCACTCAAAACTGACGAATTTCTCCTTAAGAGTTTATGTGAAGAACTGACACCGTGTGAACATGCAGGTATTCACTATAATACAGACTTTAAGAGCATCAGTGAGGTTTCTTGGTAATAATTGTACGGAATGGAAAAAGGAAATATATTTCTGTGTGTGTGTGTGTGTGTGTGCATGTTTATGTGGTTTATGAGGACATATATTTGTATAATGACCAAAGACTATAGAATACTATTAAAAGGTCTTTGGTATGACATAGGTATTATAATTGGAAGATGAGGACACTTCCTGTGTTCCCATAAATTACAAGGCTTAAAACAACATACTAAATGGTGCTTTTTTTCTGTGAGGGGTAGGTTTAGTTGTAGGGCGTTAGAAAATAGTTTGTACAGTATAAAAACCATTACACCTATGGTGAGTCCCCATAAACCACATATACCAGAATATGTGTGCGGTGTGTGTGTGTGTTCCAAAGAAGAAAGAGGTTTGAGACAGATGACAGTAGCCCTATAGACACTCTTCATTTCAGTTAGGGTTAGGGTTAGGGTTATTGCTTCCAATGTTTAAGCAGCGGTCCTGTTGCAGCTACAATACTGTGAAGTTTCTCTTCTCAAGGCATCTGTGTCTAGTTAAGCAGAATAAGACGCAGGCCCTGTGCGGTCTCCATGTGGGGGCTATTGTGAAGATCTGTGGATCCTCCCCACCACAGTGACTCCTAAAGAATCTCAAAAGGAATTTAATCAAGGCATAGAAGGTGAGACAAATAAGGTGAAATGATACTGTGTCTACATAGATGCTGAATGAATCATAGAGTTAAATATTTTGGTTTAAGGCCAGATATGATTCAGGTGTTACAGTGATTGAAAAGATCAGGTAAACTGATACCCCTTTGAAATAGTTGGTTTGGACTATCAACTTAATTCCAGTGAAAACAAATCTTAATGCTATATACAATCGAATTCTAGGGAATTATGTGCTTCTGACTTCAGATCGTCCAGAACAATTCCAGAACAATAATGTCCCTGTGCCAAAAACAAGATCCATATAGAAATAATCTTTTTTTATTGTATTTTTTTGTGGATTAATTGACCTTACTGATCTTCACATCCATGTTCTAACATTCAGAGGAAGAGGACAAACCAACTCATATTTGTGCTTATTTAAATATACATATTTTAGAATATATGCAGTATCATTCAAGATGATCTCACAGTAAAATGAGTCATAAATTGAAGGACTGTTTTGAAATAGTTGTAAATTACAAACAGATGGTTTTATGTAACAACAGATATGCCTCTCTCACTTAATTAACTTAATTACAAAAAAGGTTCAAATCACAGTTTTGAGCTGCACAAGAATCCTGCAATTTATCAAATCAACACATACAAAAAAGAAATAAAAGAAAAACCTTGCTATTAATATTTTATTATGTGGTGTGAATTACAGTAAGTGTTTTCAGAGCTGTCCAGTGTCATGAGTTGGCAGTCAGTGACCACTAAAGGGTGGTACGGGCAACAAACAGTCACACCCTCAAATCATTATTTAACAGAGCCAAAGTGCAGCTCGAGTCGCTGTGATGAAATTGCTTTTATATTGTTTTTTTCTAATCTCACTATCTTATTTTATGCTTGCTTATATTATCTCATATAGCCTAGTGGCACCAGTTCAGTAAGACAAAAGAGCATATTAAATGGGCAATAATTTATAAAAACATTCATAAACTTTAAATAATGTTTAACAGATCAGTAGTTATCGGACATTCATGTGAGAAAATAAATGCAGTGGTGAGATTAATAAAAGCTTTATTTGAGAGAGAGAAAAAAGGGAAAAAAACTAAGCTTAAGCTTTATAATGTTTGCTACTTAGACTACTTAGTGAAAAACTTCATGAATTTTATTATGCAGCTTTACCATTAAATAACCAAAAGTCCTAAAATCCAAAATCATTTTTTGAAGGAATTTCAAGAAATTTTTTTCATGGCACATTCAGATCCTGGGGGAGTTAGCTTTGAGGTTGAACTTTCTAGTTCAGACAAAAAAAATACATAACATAACATATAACATAACATATAACATAACATATAACATAACATAACATAACATATAACATATAACATATAACATATAACATATATAACATAACATAACATAACATATAACACATAACATAACATATAACATATAACATAACATAACATAACATAACATAACATAACATATAACACATAACATAACATAACATAACATATAACACATAACATAACATATAACATATAACATATAACATATAACATAACATAACATAACATAGCATAACATAACATAACATAACATAACATAACATATAACATATAACATAACATAATATAAACAAATATTTATTTTTAAAGAAAAGTCAAACACAAACACAAGAACATTTTGATCAGTTGACTTACCTTGGATCCTGCGCATTAATAATATAAAAATTGTTTTCCAGGAATATGAGAAGTCCCTGAGACATGTGTATGATTAATTATTATTAAACATGCTAAATAAATATGTTATTTATATGTTATTAATAAATAAATATTCTGCATAAAAAATAACTCGCAGGAAATACACACTTTATGTTTATAAAGCACTTGAACTTTAATGTTGGAATACATACTGTAGAAGAAGTATGCGTAAAATTAAACTATTTTATAAATTTATGACTTTTTCTGCACTCTATGCCTAGAAAAATTATCATAATACACAAACAGAAAAAAATAATAATTAAAGCACAGTATTATTCATTTATAGCTAGATTGTAATGTCATTCAATGGAGATTTTCCCCACTCTATGTATTTCCTGAACACAAGACCATGGATTTAATAGTTCACTGCTCACAAACTTGGATGGGCATCATTTTTTCATTTGGAAACGATTGAATCAAGAGCTGTGATACTGGATAACTGGTTTAGGATTTGACTTTTCTTGTTCATTACCAATCAGACTGATAGGCTCGATACTGAGAGCGTCTGCCATGTGACAATGGAATGTACATCAAGTGATTCAACTTCACAAGATCCTCTCATTAATGCATATTATGATTTCACCATTCTGCTGAAAGTCACCTCCAATTATAGCTCACACTGAGCCCTCATTAATGGAAATGACTATTAGTCCCATTCTTCCGCAAGCCGATCAGGTTGCTTATCAAAGGGAGTGCTCACCAACACAAACTGTAGAAAACATTTGGAAAACTAGACAATCAGGCTGTATAAGGAACTCATAAATAGTCTAATAAAAAGTCACTTCCTTGTGCAAACGTACAAACTTGTAAGCAGAAAAACAGCTTACAAAACACAATTAGCATAGAAACCCAAACCCAAAACCTCCAGCTTTTGTTTTCATTGTTCAAATATGAACTGAATGCAGTGAGGCATTGAATCTCAAATTATTCCCAGCTAAGTTAACACATGTATTTTACTTTTTGGGCACAGTAAAACTATCTGCATTTTTAAAAAGGTAAGTGAAATGTGTGTTTAATTTAATAAATAAAGCTAGAATATTCCAATAAAAATTATTTTGTGTGTGTGTGTGTATATATATAATATCATTAAGTTTTGTAGAGGCAATTGTGGAGGATAGTCCAAGATTAAATGCATTTTACTTTTAGACACATATTTTATCATTTAAATTAATATACTTTAAAAATATATATATATTCAAATGACTTTCATACACTGACATGTCTTATATATATATATATATATATATATATATATATATATATATTAAGATCTGTATTATGATGTTTTATGTGCTTCCTTGTTGGAGTTTGGACACAGACTTCATCTTGTAAAGTAAATGTATAAATTACGTACATTTACATACATGTGCATGAACATATTTTAATACATTTTAATAGTCAAATTTGACTTTTTTTTTTAAAGTTCATTAAAAAAAAAGAATGAATGACTGAATAAGGAGAAGAAACTAAAATAAATTACTATAGGTTCATAAATAATATGAATAGGTTGATATTATCAGCATTTTTCTGCTATATATGTTTATTAGCATTCTAAAAAATATATATAATGATAAAATGAAATATACCTTCACTGGTATGAATAATAATGAACCAATTCAAAGGCTTACTGATATCATTTATGTAATCCTAATCATGATTGTGTTCATGAACCACTGCCTTGCAGACAGTGGGTGTTTTATTAGTAATATCGGCAATGCAATTAATCTTTATAGGAACATGATACAACTGTGCGTTATCCATGAGCTCTGAACCCACATCCACATGTTGTCAGGCTGTGGTCTCAGTGTCTCACAAACAACAGAGAGCCTCACACTCTGAGCTGGGTGGACCATGAGTCAACATATTAAATCCAGACATCCCAGTGGAGACTGCCAGATGTAGGAAATAACCTGTGATATGTCAGTGTGTAAAAGTACAACGTCACAGAGGGATTGGAAATGGGCTCTGGGAGGAGGTGAGCGTATGTGTGTGTGTGTGTGTGTGTGTGAGAGAGAGAGAGAGTGCTGTTGGGTGGAGGTGGTGGGGGCTGGACTTCCAGGAAAGCGTGTTTACCATGGCAGCATAAGATGTGAGGAGACTGCCAATGGAGCAGCATCTGAGCCAGAGAAACACAGGGAAGACACTGGGAAGGCTGAAACATGTTTGATATTAGTTTCTGGCTTGATGCGAAAAGGATCATGTAAAGGATCTACTGCCATAAAAAAGCTTTGATCACTTAGGTTGGAATATGTCTTTACGGCAAAGAAAACCGTCATTTCAGTTTCGTTTCTATTTCAGTTTACCCTGTGAAAGTTTCTATGATGGAATAGCTGACATGAGTTTCTACACCAAACGACAACACTTTTAGGAGGCCATTGTCTCCTAGTGGCAGATAAATGTATTGCAAGAGGGAGGGAAGATGTCACCTGACCTGTAGAGCTCTCAAGAAAATACACACACCTATCTAAAAGGGCACATTGCACAGACATCTACAATTTTAGTTTAAGTTGGTTAAATAATATTACCTAACCCTAACAGAAAAATAATCTGTGTCACAACTATTCAGACATCATCTTAAAAAAGAAAAAAAAAAAGAAAAATAATAATAATAATATATAACGCATAATTGTTCTTTTTACACAGTTAAGTGCATTTAATAGCTTGCAATGCATGTGCCCATATAAGATTAGTTTGAACCTTATCATTGCCATTACTAAAACTGTGAAGAGTGAATTGCAGGAAAGACATTCAAGAGCCAAAATGGCGATTATGTCCATTTATTTATTCATGTATTAAAAGACCAAACAAGACCAAAGTAAATACATTCAGCCTTTTGAGAAATTGAAACAATTTTAAACATGTAACAAAAATATAAGACATCCTCTCTCCAGAGCTGTTCCATTAAATAAAATGTCAGCCAAAGTTTTTTTTTTTAACCTTCAGTCAAATTAGTGCCCTCGTCATTGGTCACACCATCCTCGACATAACCGTATCACAACGATGCTTTAAAAGGCATAATACACAACAGCAAAGACTTAAAGAATTAAGTTATCACTGAACCCATTGTGTATTGACGATGTTACACAGGAAATCACATCATTTCTCATTATATGACAATAAGCTCTAGGCAGTTTTCTAACCTGCTATGTGATGGAACGAAAAAAACCCAACACATAAAAACACTGCTTTGGTTCACAGTTAAGCCATGAATAATTACACCACAGTACATCCAAAAACATCAAGGAATACACATTCACACACACACTAGCTTAAGGTCACACTAAAGGAAAAATTAAAAAGGCAAATCAAGGAAGAGGCCAACAAAAGAAAACGGCACCAACATTAAGGCTGCTACGCACTCACACAGCATCTTTTGAGGATGAACATTTATTTAGATGCTAGCCAAAGGATGAGGCTGTGATAGGGAAAAGCAATTATTACTGCAGTTACCCAGCAGCAAGAGAGCACAAGGGAGTAAGAGAGAGGGTAGACCAGCTACAGTTCACTATGTGTACAGCTGAGGTGGATGTAAGGAGTTCACTTAGAATCCAGAGGGTGTCAGGACGTTCATGTCCCGGCGTTTGAGTTTGTGAGGTCGGGTCATCTGTCTCTTCCCCTCCATGGTGGGGATCTCCATCTTTGGGGGAGCTTGGAAGTTGGTGGGATCTTCGGCCAAGCGGGTGGCCTGGGCTTTCATCACTTCCATAGGGGTGGGTTTCTGAGCTCCTTTATAGGATTGCAGGGCAAATCCCCCTGTGAACATACAAGAATGACATTGGCTGTGTTAACACTGATGAGAGAGGGAAGGCCAAAGAACTTCTAACATCTGGAGCAATGCATGTGTAAAAAGCTCTCTGTGGACATTTAAAACACTTTATACAACAGTAAGTTCTGCTCCTCTAATGTGATCTGCAGGGGTTAGTACATACAGCTTAAAGACCTAAGATAAACAAGAGAAGCTGGCTGGTTTAAATGAAGTAAAGTGGGTTTAAAAGAAGTTTTAAATAATGTAATAAAATGGACAGAATTTGAAATCCGAATCTTTGTTTCACATCAATAGTAACGCATCACAAAGCTTATTGCAATTTATTTGGATGGGAGGCGCGCTACAAATGTTCCGTTCATTATTTGACAGGCTACACTAATAGATTCATGAATCGATATAATTTCATAAAAATGGGAATCAATTATAATCTAATTAGTTTTTTACCCAGCCTTAACTTTTTTAATGGAACTTAACGGGGACCAGCAACTGTTTGGTTGTCCAAAATATCTTATTTTGAGTTCAGCAAAAAGAGAGAAATTAATACAGCTTTGGGACAACATTACAGTGAGTAAGTGACGACAAAATTAGAATTTTTGGGTGAACTATCCCTTTAATGACAAGCGGCAGCATGTTTACTACAAGTCTGTCGCTTTCAGAGCTGCACCCATTTACTGTGTACAGACCAGGGTTTCCGTTGTCCGGTAATTGCCGGACATTGGCCGAAAAAAAAAAGAAATGTCCGACAAAATTAAATCTCTCCGGTCAAATTGTCCGATTAAAATTGCCTAACAATCCCACCCCCCTAACACAATCTGAATTTGAGAATAAGCCTAAAATGTATAAAGCAAAAATACACCAAACTTTGGCTATGTTATAAAGGAACAGGCTTGTTTGAAAGTTATTAAACGTTATTACATGGCTTGGTTGAATATTATTTCTTGATATCAGACCACTGTGAAGCACTAGCGGCGCCAGGATTTTGATTGTAGGTGGGCCTCCAGAGAACTGGATGGGCCAGTTAAAATAAGCCAAAAATTAAAAATAAAAACGGGTTTCCCTTCATCTCCGTTTCAGCGCTTTTCTGGGCACGGAGGACAGCGACTCAGTAGCCTACCTGATTTTAATGTGCAATTAGCATAGGTTAAAAAAAAATCGTTTTAAATTGTTAAAAAGACATTTCAAGCTTTCTTAAGATATATTTCATGTCTGTGAGGCCTACGTTGAGTTTCGTTAAATTAGGATGAGATGTGCTCCAGTTCATGAGCAATGCAAGTGGCCCCGAGGGCGCCTGCATGATTAGGCCTATCGTATGCTATATTTGCTTCTTATGTATTAAATCCAGGCAATTGGTTGATAAAAAAAAATATTAATATTAAGATACAATTTATACAAAACGAAATTCACTTAAAAAAAGTCTTTCTACAAAACAAAACTTAAGTGGTCAAAATCATGTCTGACCTGCTCCATGTCTCTCGATATTGCGCATCCCATCTTACTCGTGCGGTTCACTTTTCATAATCAACAAAAATAAATAAAAATAACATTATAATATTTTAACAAATATTAAACTAAATAAGCTTATTTAATGGCTACAACACGTATAGCAGACCTAGAATCTCTATTTGTATGAATTGCTGCACATTCATTTCATTCTGAATTTTGCACACATAAGTTGAAAGGCATTTGTTTGTGCATGCATGTAAAACATATCTGCAATAGAGCTTAATATCATTGCCCGAGCCCGATGGGACTCGATGGGACGGTCGGGTTCAGGCTTAATTTATAGCATCTTACGCGGGCTCGGGTCGTGCTCGGGCTTGCGCACCGGTTTACTCGGTAAATGAGCGGTCATGTGATGTGTTTCGATTAGCACGAGAAAATGTATGCGGATTAGATGTAACAGAGGCTTGCCTATGGCGATTACGTTTTGGTTGCACCAGCAACTAAAGCAAAGTCTGAGGTTTGGAAAAGTTGACCATGTTTATAATGTGAATAATGAGTCAATAATGACGCACTATCAGTGAGTGCAGGAACGCGCTGAAGACATCTACAGTGGATTCATTCATTTTCCAAAAACATGTAGGCTTAGTGCTAGTGGCGAAGCAAATCCGGAGCCTTTATCTTAATTTCGTTATTGCCAAATACCCATTTTAATTTAATTTATTAAAAAAAGACTCGTTTTTATTTGTGCGTTGGTCTATTTATGCCTATGCCTATTTATAGTGCTGAGATGTTTAGATGTCACAGAGGACTTATTCTTTATTCCAACTTCCAAGTGGTGTAGTCTACGTTAGTTATCAATAAATTATGTAAACAAATGAATAAATTAGTCATTTTTGACAAAGGCAAAAGAGCTGTGTGCGTGCGTACATTTAAATAATGTCGGGCTGTAAACGGGTCTAACTTTTAATGCCCGATTACAGCTCTAATCTGCAACTTTTATCAAGTTCACTGATAATTATGCGTGCATTTATTAATTATTATCTTAATCTATAATGAAACAAGGACGATGCATATAAACTGATTTGTTTTTTTTAGAATGGAATGGATCGCAAATAGATCCGTATGAAGAAATGAACCATAGTAGAAAAAGGTTTTTTTCCGTCTATTTGAAAGTTAGGCTAATAAACATGTTGCATTCGGCGGCCTGATTATGTCATTTTTTACGTTACATAGCCTGCCTCCAGTTTTCTTCATCTTGACTAATTAAGAGGCGATACTTGACCGGCATATCATCAAAATGTCCGGAAAACGAAAATGACCGGCACCATTTTTTTCTAGCGGAAACTCTGGTACAGACACGTTTCCTTTTTTCTCTCAACTGTTTACTTTCACTTTAGACATTACCAACTGTGTTTATATGTAAACCTTCTGTGTTTTGACACACGATCAGATGCTAGTTAACTTATGCTGACGTTTCCCATTCATGTGTTGAGCACCACCTCGAGGAGCCATTAAGTAACAATGCTGGGAGCAGGGAAATGTACTGTATTTAGAGCGCCTTATTTTATTCATTAAAATATTGATATTAGGCACAAGCGTATCGATTCTCGTTTCACACAGAGAAGGACGATATGATATGAGCGTTACATTAAATTCAATTGAGTGTTACACTAACTGTTGAAAAGGTTTATTTAACACACCCGGGGGTCATTAGGCTATTTTCCAATTTAAAGAGAATATGGAGAAAGGATTGTCGATGTTTAAAGTGCATCGTTTGGTTTACCTGTTATTGCTGGATCTGTACCTGGATCAGTTGTAGACTTGCTGACTTGAGGACGTGGTCCAAAAGCACCCCAGCGCTCTACAGGTCCATCACCCGAAGCCAGATCTATACTGGAGCTGGAACTTGTGCTCATCTCAGAGCCTGTGAGAGAAGCAGTGGAGCCTTGACTGCTGAACCATCCCCTGCCAAACACACACAACATTTTCAGTACAAACATGATTAATGCAAAAGAACGGATGTAAAGCTGTTGACTATTTCAGCACCTGCGTCTTTGCTTTGGTGATGACTGAGGGGTCCCAGCAGGCGTTGAATGACCAGATGATGGCTGTTTCTCCTCTATGGCTTCTGTGCTTTGCATTTGAAGCTTCTACAACATCCAAAATATAATTTATGCTTAAAAAAAAAAAAAGACTCGTTTTGGAGATATCAGATCACAATCTATGCTGTGACATTTGAGCCTGCTGAACTGAGGATCTCTGCCTACATGCATTGACTCTGCCAGACAGTGGTAGCGGGTCTCCTCTGCATTCAGGCCTTTGTGTGGAGTGTAGACTGCATCAGTCAGTCCTGCTTGTTTCTCAAACTTGTGCATGCTCTCCTGAGTCTGCTCTGTAATGCAACATAACAGGTCAACGTTGAGGCCACGGTTTTACACCAATTAACACTTTGAAATCTGATGCATGAGGCAGTGATATCATAACATTCTTACTGATGATGAGCGAGTTCATGACAGACGAGGCTTTGGCTTTCACCACAGGGACTGGAGGTTTAGTGAATTCAAAGGTAGCAGTTTGTTTTACCCCTCCTTCTGACTCATCCTCCTAAACACATACAGGACATTAGCCTTACCATTAGAAAACAACAGCAGTTCTTAAACTGTGGTGTGGATGGCCCCTAGGTGAATAAAATACTTAAAAATTAGAATGTTTAAAAAAATAAATATATATTTATGCTAATACACATTTTCATACTTTATAATTATCCGATTTCAAATGTATTATATTTATTATTTAATATATTTATTAAGTCCACATTTTTACAACAAACTTGCAGATACTGTATGTTCCCTTTAAGTGGCACACTTAAAATGGTCAGTTTTAAATTTTTGCATCATGCATGTTGTTAGAAAATCATTTATAAGTTACAATTTAAGAGGAAATGTTTATTTCTTTTTAAAATCCTGAACAATATAGTTTTTTTAGTAAACAAAAAAACATGTCTAATGCTTCTTCAAAAGCAACAGCGAAAAACTAAAAATATGAATCATAATAAAAACACACACACACACACAAATTGCGACTGGAAACACTGACCTACAACATCAAACTAGTGATTTTGTACCACGGCTGGGCGATACATCGTGTTAGTACGTCAATATCAATATATTTTTATAAGCGATATGATGAGGCAATACTCAAAATATATCAATATACAGTAGTTTTTACAGTAGAGGACATCGCTGCTGAGGAGAAAGTGCATAATCAAATTTTTCCTAAACATGAGACATGCTCTGTATTAAGGGCTTTAAAATTACTCGTAAGATATAGTTAACACGTATGATTTAAAGCGGCTCAATCCAGTCCGATGATCTGACAGAGATGCTACTTACGATGTTTAATGCGTTCGAGATGTATGGTTTTGCACAATTCATATCTAAAATTTCACAGGTATATTCTCCATCTGTATATGTTGGAAAGTCAATGAAATATTAGGCTAAGTGTACGTTATGATAACAGTAAAGCATAAAGAGACCATTGTAATGGGGTAATCAAAATATAACTCAATTAATCTGTGCTTTTGTTTTTATTCATTTCTATCCAGTTTTAGTTTAGTGAATTTTTTTGCTTTAAATAGCATTGCTTTTGTCTTTAGATTGTAATGTTAACATGTTAGTATGTAATGTGATTTTAGACCATTTTTTTGCACATAATATATGGAATGGCCTACATGGTTACTTTCACTACATTTGTTTTCATTGCCCTTAAACATTGTTTGATTGGACAACATTGGGTAGAATAAAAAAAAAAAAAAAGGTTATTAAATATATGTTTGAATCCAAATAGAATGTAGAAAACACAGAGATATATACTGTATATCACAATTCAGCTAAAAAATACAGCCCTACTTTGTATTGAATTGCACTAGACCATTTCTCAATCATAGAAGGGCAGGGTAAAATTGAAACTGATAACAAGCATTCTTCAACCAAACTGGTTTATGGTGACATTAGTTTCATTCAGTTTGTATGTTGCTGTGGGCAAATTGGTCACCGATTAAGCAATGCACACGCACCTCAGCAAGTCGGGCAAACTTCCTCTCAGGTATAACAGGTCGCCTCCACAGGTTGCTAATATTAATGTCAGTTGGAGGTGGAGACATAGGGCGCTCAAGATTATCATCATAGCTGAGAGCTCGACGGGTCATCCCGACAGGGATGGACATCCCTCCGAGGAGTCCCTCTGATGAACCTGGACCTGCTTCCAGGGCTGACGCAAAAAAAACAAAGTACTCCGTCAATAACTTCTGAACAAACAGCTACTTCAAAGAGCCACAGTTTAATGCATTTAAAAGGGAGGAACTGTTGTCATATCGTGATGCCATCTGCACTATAAAATAAACAGGCCTCTCTCCTTTACCTGGAAGGTCTCCAGGTCTGGACACCATGGCTACTGAATGAAGCCTTTCTGTTGGACCAAAAAGAGAAGAGAAGCCTGGACAAACCCAGTCAGATGGGACTGGATCAAATCTATAGAAGGAACAAGTAAAATATTAACCAAGCAATATTTGAGTTTAAAGAAAGAACCACCCAACAGCCTCAGATTAATCATTAAAGAGACAGTTCTGCAATCCTCTGGTATGACGTCCAACTGACCCTCTGCATCACCACCAATGATAGAAAGGCTGAAAAAATGGCTGAGATGCAAAGATGCCTGATAGTGGAAAAACATATTCACACCTGGGGCTCTGTGATAAATAAACATCATTGTTTATCAGAAGTAATAAATGCACAATATCGATAATGATCCAATATTCCTTATCTAGACTAGTACCTCAGTCTAAACAACCAGGTGCATGATGCTTTAATGTCTTCTGGGTCAAGGAGCATGACAGTTACATCTACTGCACATACTCAAGCACAAGTTATGGCATATGACAAATAAGATTGCCTTTGCATAAATCAGTCTTCTAAATTAATAAACATAGATCATGTGGAGGCACTTTAAAGTAACCATGTAAATATATCTTAAACGTTATGCTCTTTAAGCAATCTTTTTTTAAACATTAATAAACATTAATTCCGAGCTGCATGTATTTAACTACACATATGACACAAGCGTGTTTTAGTAAATAAAAAGTGACCATCAACTTACCAGTGAAGGGCGGTCAAAGCACCACTGCTAAAGCACAGGTTGGTCTTGTTGACAAGCTGAGGTTTGCTTAGACAGCATTGTGGGACACCAGAAAGACTATGTGGTGTGGGAGGCCAGTAAAAGACAAAGAGTGCTGGCGAAGAACCAAAACAGCCATTAAAACACGAGGAAGTTTTGACCGACTGCAAAACAAACCAGTTGCCATTCAAACTACAAATGAATCTAAACACGGTCTACAATAACCATAAAGTGTCATTTAAGTAATAGCAAGAGTGAGCATTAAAGTCGTGAGAATCAATGCATGCTGGGAATGGGATTACGCCAGTGATGTTATGTAATGCAGCTCACTTCCAGTTAACGTTACTGATCGGCTGCGCTAACGTTACGTCAAATGCTAACGCGCCTAGCTTTAAACACAACAGCTCGCTTTTGTTATCAAAAATAATTTCACTTAGATTTTAAGTAGAAAACGAACAATTAATATTTTACTGAATACAACCACATATTTGAACAAACACTTGATCATTTCTAAATTATATTAAATGAGCGGACTAGCTGTGCCCAATCCAGTTTTGGCGACCTGAAACCGGTTTGAGGGAGGCAATCGCTTGCGAGTTAAAGAGCACGCGAATCAATTGTTTTTACCTGCTGCAGTGTTTCCGCGCCTCCTCTACAGCAGCTAACGGTCCGGCAGAGGTACTTAGGGCACTTGCAACCAACTAGATAAATTACAAATCGCAGATGTTTGAGAAAAATTAACCTTTTTATGTGCCATCACTTCCCCTTTTATTTAGATCTCTGACATACAGACGACACTGATGGTGGGGCTAGAGTCCCCGCTCAGTCTCGCGATACTTTGGTTCTCAGCCGCTGCAGTACTTCAACTAACCACACGCGGCAGTAAAAGACCTATTAAGACCTCAGCTATGCACGATAGTTCACCCAAAACATTTTTTATTTAGAATTAGTTATAATTTACTCAGACATGAAATTTCAGTAATGGCACCAAACTCCACACAACTGGCGCGTGATTGCAGTTTATTATGGCGCTTTCCCACTGCATGGTACTGATAACTTTTGGGTGTTTTTCTCTGGGTACAGTACCTGGTACTTTTTTTTAGTACCACCTCGGTTGAGGCTTTTAGCTTTTGTCTAATTTAAACACATTTATGTGTTTATATTTATGTGTTTAAATCAAGAAAACAACACAACGATCATACAGTTTTATTTATTGCATTGTTGAATATCTCCCCCCATGCACCCATCCATCCCTATTCTAGTGAGGCCCTAGTGCTTACTTTCGGCATCAGGTGGTCCTGTGCAGGGTGCATCATGTGAAGCCAGGTGCCAAATAAACACAACACATTTATTTTAAAGAAAACATTGCCCTTTGGCAAGATACAATTATTATTATTATTTTTTTTTACAATTTTACTTTGAGCACCACATTTTTATAACAACCTAGGAACCATCCAGAAAACTCTATAAACCTTATGTAGCCCCTTTTCACACTGCGCTCATTGTCTTCTACCTGCTGGTTTGTATTTCCACAGCATGAAGGTAAGGTTGTATGAATGACTCGTTTTAAAATCTTCCTGGTTTGCTGACATCTGTTATGACATCTGCCTCGAACATTACAATGCTCATAACTTTCTTTAAGTCTATAAGTGCATTTATATCATTTATATCCCCAGCTTTACTCTTTAATAGCAATGCGCGCAGTACTGCAAAAACGGAAGTTCAAAGACAAAATTCTAAAGATGGCTGCACACTTGTTTTTCTGATGCATAAGGTCTACTAACTGCATATGAACCTCATATAATACACTAGCAACCACCTAGTAACCATCCAGAGCACCATAGCTATCTATCTATCATCCGTCTGTCTGTATTTTTACCTGATAGACATATACATAATCTTAAAGGGATACTCCAACCTAAAATGAAAGTGTTGCCATTGATCACTTACCCCCAAGTCGTTCCTAACCCATAAAAGCTTTGTTTGTCTTCGGAACACAATTTAAGATATTTTGTATTAAAACCGAGTGGCTTTTTACTGTCCCATAAACTGCCAAGTAAGTTACACTGTCAAAGTCTAGAAAAGTATTAAAGACCCTAATATCCATTAGCTTTTTTCCATGGATCAATATAATTGATTTAAATATAATACATTCTACTGTAAAAGTCATCAGGTTAACGGTCTGTGTCAGATGAATAATTGTAATTTCTAATATACTTGAAGGAACGGGGATAAAACACACAGAATTCATACATAAAACGCAGACATTTTATTAATTTAAAAAAGTGGGGGGAAAAAGTACAAGGTTGCTGAAAATTTACAAACAAATTTCCTTTTCTCATATAGTGTAATATACAGTTTCTCTTAAATCATTACATACATTATAATAATTTAAAGAAATTTCATATGCATAATATAAAATTTACAAATTCACATGCAAACATACTAATTAATCTTTTATCTGTAAGACAATCTTAAAATACAGAAACACCAAATCAAAGCAGAGAAAACAGGGTTTTCTGGGTGTGCAGTCTAACAGTGCAGCTCTACTTTGGCCTTTTGCCATAGTTCTGAAGATCAAAATGTTGTAGGTCAGATTTTTTTTTTTTTTATTGTATGGTCTGTTGTTAAACAACAGTGATTCCTAACCAGGACATTCAATCTATCCTCCAACAGGACTATCCAGTTCACTCTAAAGCCAGTTCACTCTATTGTGCTTGCAAGCTATAATAACATGCTCCAATTGCAAAACAAGTGCCAAAAAAAAAAAACAAAAAAAAAAACATGATAGCAATTTTCAAAATGACAAATTTTGTCTTTGTTGTCAAAAGGTGGCAGTAAATTATCATAGCTTGCTTCCTGAGCCATTCTGTTGCGAAATATCAATCTATTAATGTGATCAAAGAAGCACTTGCTTGAGACATTATATAGTAATAACAGTTGGACATAATATCTCAGCACATATTCCTGATGGAAATGCATCCTAATCCTAGTCAGATTGTTTGCTGAACCTGTTTTGGAAATGTCATAAAATGTTTGATAATATTTCAAGGAAGCATGGCAAATTCATTCTGCATCACTAGCTGCCTAATATGCAAATTTGATAAAACCTGGGACTTCCAAGCCAAATATAGCTGTGGACACATGCAATGAGATTCTTATCTGTGAATATTTTGCATTGCTGTATCCTTTAAACTAGATTGAATTTTGTGTATTAGAACTGCAATTTTAATGTTGCTTCTTATTTTTAAAAGCCTCACCAAACAATGTTAAAGGCATCCAACAATCAATACATTTATTGATCACAACTGGACATTACAGGACGGACTCATTCATCATTGACATTTGGTATTGACACAGCACCATCTATAGGGTCACAAGTTTAAAGATACATCAAAAAAATTATATGCATATAAACCTGAAGTGCAAAGTCATAATTTCACAATAATCCATGTTACTCTATGTGATATTCAACCTCTCTGGAAAGAGATTTTCGCAGCTGTAGATTACTTCTCAGCAATGGCGGGCAGCATGCATGCGCGAATGCGGGCTTCCTTCCATGCGCTGCGGCACTCTGAGATCCAGTGGGACACTATAGTCTGTTTGTCCATGCAACGACTGCTCTTTCCCCTCCAACCAGCAGGGGTGCCATCAAGCTTGTTGGGAGTCCCACTCCGTGCAGCCAGGTTGCCTTCATCCAGCTTCTTCCTGCTGAGTGGAGACCGCTGCAGGACCATCGCCGCAGGGACCATTTCAGGCAGACAAAGCTCTGGACAGCTGCTTTTCCTCTGGACATCAGGCGCAGAGGAACAGCATGGGAAGGTGTCACTGCGTGGCCTGCGTGGGGGAATGCTGCCCCTTCTGCTGGGGAGCGCTAGCGCACCTCTGTGGCTGTAGAGGTACTCCAGAGGATCAGCGGGGCCTGGGATGTCACCTCTGCATCCGTTGTCCTCGGGGGCAGCCTGGGCCTGCAGCGGTTCTGACGGAGAAAACCTGGTGGTCTCTTTCTCTTTATGGGGTTGTTCAACTGTTTTGTCACTGCTTGTGGAGGTGTGGGACTGCGGGGGCTGCGGAGACTGCAGATGCTGACGCAGGCGTAGGAGTCGTAGGCAGGGCTTTGGAGAATCCAAAGGGCCGATGGAGAGGATGTCACAATCCGGCTCATGCAGAGGAAAGGTGGGCCGGGCCAGATGGCAGATAGAAAGTAAGTAGTCCTGTGTGGTGGTGTGCTGGCTGTTGGTCTGGTTCAGGTCCTGCACCAGTTCCTCATAGCCCTCCCTGATGGTGGGAAGGCCGCGTTTAGCCTGTAATCTGGACCTGGGACGCATGACTGTAAAAGGGGAAATATTGTTTCATTAAATAGATATATAAATGATGGGAAAAGAAAATTCACACTTAAGGTTTCTTGATAGTTCTTAACAATAAGTTCCCATTAGTTAACATTAACTATAAAATGAGCACTACATTTTCTAAAGTATTAATTAATCCTTGTTAACATTAGTTAGAAAAAATTGTTAGTCCATATTAGCTCAAGTCCATTAAATTGTATTAACAGATATGACTTTTGCCTTAATGTATATACGAAAATGTTGAAATTAACATGAACTAAGATTAATAAATGTATTGTAATAAAAAGTATTGTTAGGTCATGTTAAAGGGATATTCCTCCCCAAAATGAAAATTTTGTCATTAATCCTTTAAAAAAAAAAAAAGCTTTGTTCCTCTTCGGGAACACACTTTAAGATATTTTGGCTGAAAACCGGGAGGCTTGGGGCTGTCCCATTAACTGGCACGTAAAATACACTGTCAAGGTCAAGAAAAGTATGAACGACATCGTCAGAATAGTCCATCTGCCATCAGTTGTTGTTATGTTCAACCATAATGTTATTAAGCAACAAGAATATTTTTTGTACGGTGAAAAAAATAAATAAAATAAATAACGACTTTATTCAACTTTGTCTCCTCTGTCTCTCTCCACATCACCGTAATGCCATTTGTGTGAATATAAGCTGAACGCAGGCAGCATACGCTCCTCTGTGTCAGCCATGACACAAGGATATGTATGCTACATGTATTTACACCTTAATTTGAAATAAAACAAAAATAGCGCAAGTTGCTTGCGTTCAGCGGATATTCTCAAAAATGGTGCTACGGTGATGCGGAGAGACACAGAGGAGACAGATTGTTGAATAAAGTAGTTATTTTGTTTTCTTCGCATACAAAAAGTATTCTCGTCACTTTAAAACATTGCGGTTGAACCACTGATGGCAGATGGACTATTCTGACAATGTCTTTCATACTTTTCTGGACCTTGACAGTGTCATTTTCTTGACAGTTAATGGGACAGCCACAAACCTCCCGGTTTTCATCAAAAATATCTTAAATTGTGTTCCGAAGACTTACAAAGCTTTTACAGGTTTTGAACGGCATGGGGTTAAGTGATTAATGAAAAAAAGTTTAATTTTGGGGTAGAGTATCCTTTTAACTAATGTAGATAACTAATATTAGCAAATTAAACCTTATTGCAGTGTTACTGATTCTTAAATATCTACATAATAAATAAAATTAAATGAAATAAAATTAAAATTAAACAAAGAATAAAATGGAGAGTTGTTTTAAAAGTGTCTTGAAATATGACCTCATGTTAAGTCTCTTGATTATCAGACCATTCTCCCTAGAAACAGAAAGAATTTGTCCTTTTCATCCTCTGCCCCTTAAATATTTTATTCTTTCATCAAAACAGTTGCAGACCAGTCATAAGCAGCATACGCACACAGAAGCAATGTTCAGCACGGAGCGCTGCCTCCACATATTGTGTCGTGACCATTTTCATCTCTCTGAAAACTGTTGCATTGAAATCGCAAATACAATTCCACAAATACTGTTTCTCTTCAGGCATTTTAGTCGATTTATGAAACCTAACTGAAACTCCATTAATTCTCCTGATCTAGGGAAGCGCAACCTCCAAAACAAAACCGTTTTCTCCAGGGATCTGTAACACACATATCTGTAATTCGCATACCAGCATACAAAATTATTTGGTAACACTTTACCCATTAGTTAACACTAGTTAATGCATTCACTAACAATGAGCAGTTACAGTATTTGTCTTTTTAAACATTATATGATGTACCATTGAAATTAATATGATCTTAAATTAATACATGCTTCAAAACTGTTTTTCATTGTTAGCTTATGTTAACTAATGTTAACAAATTGTAATGTTATCCTACTTATAAAGTGTTAACAATCCTTTCTTACAGACACCAGAATACATACACTTTCACTCACAGACCTCTAATCTATCTTTTGTTGGCCTTGACATTAATGACCCACATTATTGCTCCATTCATAATTAAACAGCATAATTTTTCATAAGTTGTTATTACCTGCCCGATCATTCCTTATTGATGCTCTGTACTGTAAATGCCCAAAATCAATGTATATAATGGGAGGGATTGGTTACAGGAATACATGCAAGCCCAGTCTCCATGGCAACGCCTCTTCCCATCACATCCCAGGCTGTGCTCAGATTTCATAGCAATCGGAAAGTACATACACAGACACACATAAACACCCCCACACCACCCCACCATGAAACAGCTCCTCCCTACGCCCTACATAAACACCACCCCATGCCCAAATCATCTGAACACCCCTCTTTATTGTGGCAGACCAATGTAAACAACCCAGCATCGATTCCCAGCCTTCCATATATTTAACTGATTCTTGCTGCCTAAACCTGTTTGGACTTTCCCAGCCCTTGAATGCTCGTATGCAAATCTCTAAAGGGAAAAAACTAAATATACTTCAAGATCAAAGCAGGGCTTTCTTACACAACCCATTACGATGGACATCTGGCGTGGATAGCCCTTTCTGACAACAATTGATGAAATTCAAAGAATCTCTGGCTTTAATCTTCATTAATCAGAGCCTAAATGGGTTCATAATCTATTCTGAAAATATAATTGGAACAGTGTTATATGTGAAGACCTGACATGTGATGTAATCATTGTTCTAGTTTCTATTGAGGCCAGCGGTTTGTGTTGTGTCCCACCTGAGCGGGGTCTCTCCGTCTGCCTGGCTTTGCTGTTGCTCTCTTCTTCCTTCACTCTTCTTGTCTCGTCTCCTCTTCTTTGCTGCTTCCTCCGCTCCCTGCCTCAGCTCAGAGCCTCCAACTGCTGTTACACACAAAAAAAATAATGATTTTCTCCACCGTCTCCCTCCCTCACTCTTTCACTCTTGCCTGTTTGCTTGCTCGCCCTCTCCAGTGCACTTCACTCTCTCTCCTCCCTTGGTCAGCTCTAAAAATAGCCCCTTCATTCCCGTCCCTGTTGCTGCAAAGGAGCATTTGCAAAATGGATTTGACTGATGTGGTGGGGAGAAAAAAAAAGGAAGGGGAAGAAGTTGGTATGGCAGTGCAAGGAAAAAGAGACAAGAGAACCCCCCCCCCCACCTTCGAGATCTTTTATCATATTCTGTGATTGATAGATACAAAAACAGAGTGAGATTGACACCCTGATTAAAAGAGACCCAAAGGAAAAAAAAAAAAAAAAGAGTACCCGATGGATATTGTTATTAAAAAATACATTTGTTAGCATTCTGTGGGAAACACAATTTCATCAGCAGTTTTATTTTTCACATATTATTTTTCCCATAACCTGCATTGCTCTCTCATGGTTTTATCTATTTATTTTAAAAAATAAGAAAATAAATAAGTCAATCATAAATTTTTGAGATATGACTTTTTTTTTACCTTGAGTTACTGAATAGTGTTCTTATCTTGAGTGAAGAGAATTGTTTGTTCAGCTATATATAGCTCCATCTGCAGGTATACTGAGCCCTCAAAGACCTTTTATCATGGTCACGTTGCGATCATGATTTGGAAAGGGCAGTAAACTTGTGAGTGTCAAAATAACAAACAAAACAGCAATGCAGTGTCGATCCTCCACATGTAGTGCCTCAAATGTTTACAAGTGCATATAGACTGTATAAACATACTCCATAGTAGTCTTTCTAAAGGCAAACTGACTGTATTTTCATTTATCTGCCTGTGAACCTACTGGATACACAGCTTGAAATGTCATTAATTTAAATGTGCCAAGTCCTTTACCTGTAGATTGTTGTTCTGTATATTCCTCCTCCGTTGGGTGAACTGTTGCAGTTATCGGATGATGCTGTCAACATAGACTTCATAAGAGGCAGACTGTCGTGTTTAAGCCACAAACATCATGTTCACTCTTAGAAATGTTTTCTGAGAAGGAAGGGTGTGAGGAAAAGAGAGAGGGAGTGAAAGGGAGGGACATGTCAAGAGGGAGGAGGTTGTTTTGAAGATGGAACAGTTTAGAAATCAGCACATTTACAGACCAGCCTTGTTAAACACAATATAATCCATTCAATTTATCTGATTTCTGGTCAGAGGTCATATGAGAAGCTTTTCAGTCTGCTTGAATAAATTCATGGCATATTATATTTTCAGTTTTCATTTCATATTCAGGTAAAGTTTTAGTCATTTTGTTGTGTGGTTTTGTAGTTTGTATTTATTTATTTGTTAACTATAATAACCCCTGCCTCAAGGATGTAAATGTAAATGTTGCTATGCAGGAAAGATCTCTTTGAATGCATGCAATGTCCTCTTAAAGGGATACTCAAAAATGAAAATTCTCTACTCACCCTCATACCATCCTAGATGTATATGACTTTCTTTCTTCAGATGAACACAAGGAAAGACTTTTAGAATAATTATCCACCTTTGAGTCCATATATGCAAGACCCCCAAAGTTGATGGTTAAAAAACCACACAACCACACATTAAATTAACTTATACATCCCCAGCTGATGAATCCTCTAAAGGAAAATTGTGCAAAAATACTATTATTTAAAACTGTTTTAACTAAGGCCATCACCTCAGGCCAAATACTAATATTTTCACAAAAATACTTTGTGTTCATTTGAACAAAGAAAATCATATAAATCTGGGACGTGTTACGATCGGGAACATGCGAAGACAGGAGACGAGAGATCCAAAAGCGTGTGTGTTTTTAATGGGTAATCCAAAATCAGAATCCAACAAGCAGGGGGTCAAAACCAAAAATTTATCCAAATCAAACAAACAGGGACAGGAACAGGAACGCGAGGAAAATGGGTGATGGAAAGTAAGGACTCCATGAAACCAAACAGAAGGTATTTCTCAATGTCAAGGAAGGATCCTCGGAAGCCAGTATTTCGAGGATGATACGTCATCGACATCCATCGAAGGACTGTTCCAATGTCGAGGATCCTCGGAATTTCAACCAAGGACTGAGTCCTTAGTTTGAAGAATATCCCAAACACAGGAAAGGATGCATATGTGTATCCTTCGCGCTCTCAAATCACCCACAATCCTATGTGCGCAGCTTTGCTATCTAACGTTAGTTCAAAAATGTTGAACGTTAACGTAGTCGGAGCGTTAACGGTTTTTATTTACGTTACCAAACATTTGTTATAACTGTAGTAAATATAAGTAAAGTTTGACGTTTGAATGCCAGTACAAATTACTACTGTATTGATATTGTAAATTATACAAATGGTTAACTGAACCGGACCATTTAACAATTGGTTGTGTCATCACTTCATTCACACATCATTCACAGCGTTATTCAAACGGACCTTTTCACTGACGTAATGACGCAATTACGTGCACTTGCTAGCCTGTTCCATTTACGTGTTCTCTGTATGTTAAAGAGGAGTCTCACCTAGCCTCTGAAGGAAGTGACTTGGAAGGATCAGTCCTACTAAGGAAGTATCCTTGACATTGAGAAACGCCTAGAAACAGACCGGTTAATATAGGCAGGGTAATGGCTATCAAGTGAAGACACCTGAATGCAATTAACAAGAGTGCAATTACTGTGATGAAGGGACAAGGCTTTGTGGGAATTGTAATGCCTGCGGTGAGGTGCCTATGGGGAAGTGAGACCACTAATGGAGACCCAGGGAAACAGAGACCAGACACCGTGACCTTACCCCCTCATCCACGGAACAGCTACCAGATGCTCCACCCGAACACAAGAACAGACAAAGGAACACAGAGTCCAGGAGGGAGGTGGACTGGCGGAGGACCAGGGGGAGGAACGGAGGGTCAGGTAATATAGGGAAACAGAGACAAGAAGTGCAAAAACAAAAACAAGGAGACCAGGAGGGAGGTGGACCGGTGGAGGACCAGAGGGCCAGGTCCATGGAGGGAAACAGAGAAAAAAAAAAAAATTCTAAAAAAAAAAAAACAACAACAACAAAACACAAGTCCAGGAGAGAATAGAAAGTTCAGTGGCCCAGGGCCAAACCGACAGGGCAGGCAGGAAACCAGGGTGGAGCAAGTTGGAACTGGAGCCATGCGATTGAGACAGAAACCCACCAGGGTGGCGCAGAAGACCACCACATCCGTGCGGTCCAGACAGAAGACCACCAGGGTGGCGCAGAAGACCACCACATCCATGCGGTCGAGACAGAAGCCCACCAGGGCGGCGCAGAAGACCACCACATCCATGCAGTCGAGACAGAAGCCCACCCGGGCTGTGCAGAAGACCACCACAGTGGGATCGGTGACACAGGAAACCAAGTCTGGTTAGGCAAGTCTGAAAGAGAGAACATGAACAAGTTAAGGGTGGCATCTGTGGCCACGACAGGATCAGTCGAGCGCTCAGAGAGTTCGGCTGAGACGTGACGAGGCTCTTGAAGTTCCGCAGAGATGCGGAGAGGCTCTGGCAATTTAGCAGAGACGTGGAGAGGCTCTGGTAGTTCAGCAGAGGCATGGAGAGACTCTGGTAGTTCAGCAGAGATGTGGAGAGACTCTGGTAGTTCCATGGTGTTTAGACTGGATTCAGGAAGATCAATGGTGATTTGACTCTGCTCATTAAGATCATTGGTGACTTGACTCTGCTCATGAAGATAATTGGTGACCTGACTCTGCTCATGAAGATCAATTGTGACTTGCATTTGCTCATGAAGATCAATGGTGACTTGCCTTTGCCCATGAAGATAGTCAGTGACTTGACTTTGCCCATGAAGAACACTGGGGACTTGACTTTGCCCATGAAGATCATGCCCATGTATCAAGGACTGTAAAAAGATGGACTAATGAAGCAGAGCAGGATTTACAATCTTATTTTGACCTCACTGATTGGAGTGTTTTTGAAGCTGCTGCCACCGATCTGGATGAATTCACAGAGACCGTAACATCCTATATCAGTTTCTGTGAGGATATGTGTATTCCTACAAAGACTCAACTAATTTACAATAATGACAAACCGTGGTTCACTGCAAAACTCAGACAGCTCCGTCAGGCCAAAGAAGATGCTTACGTGAAGGGGGACAATTTCTTGTATAAACAGGCTAAATACACACTGGAAAAAGAGATCAAAGTGGCATAGAGGAATTATTCTGAAAAAATAAGGACTCAGTTCACTTCCAACGACTCCGCATCAGTGTGGAAAAGTCTAAAGAAGATCAACAATTACAAGACACCACCCCCCAGCACTGTAGAGAATCAATGACTGGCAGACGATCTGAACGAGTTTTACTGCAGGTTTGAAAGAACACCCATCACCTGCCCTGAATACCTCCCCACAAAACCATTCACACCATTCACAACTCCTGCAACCAGCCCCGAATGCCTCTCCAAACAACCGTTCACACCATTAACAGCTCCTGCAACCCATCCTGAACACCTCTCCAATCAAGCACTCTCACCATTCACACCTCCTGCATCCCCCCTCTCCCCCACACCTGCAATTCAGATCAGCGATGATGCGGTGCGCCAGGTCTTCCGGAAGCAGAAAAGGAAAAAAAGCACCAGGCCCAGATTGTGTTACACCAGCCTGTCTGAAATCCTGTGCTGACCAGCTGGCCCCCATCTTCACACAGATCTTCAACAGATCGCTGGAGCTGTGTGAAGTCCCTTCATGCTTCAAACGCTCCACCATCATCCCCATCCCTAAGAAACCCAAAATTACAGGACTAAATGACTACAGGCCTGTGGCTCTAACGTTTGTAGTCATGAAGTCATTTGAAAAACTGGTGCTGGCCCACCTGAAGGACATCACTGGGCCCTTGCTGGATCCTCTTCAGTTTGCCTACAGAGCAAACAGGTCTGTGGACGATGCAGTAAACATTGGACTGCATTATGTTCTGAAACACCTAGACAGACCGGGGACTTATGTGAGGATCCTGTTTGTGGACTTCAGCTCGGCCTTTAACACGATCATCCCAAACCTTCTCCTGCCCAAACTAAATCAGCTCTCTGTACCCACCTCCATCTGTCAGTGGATCAACAGCTTCCTGACAGACAGGCAGCAGCTAGTGAGGCTGGGAAAATACACATCCAGCACCCGTACAATCAGCACCGGAGCTCCCCAGGGCTGTGTTCTCTCCCCACTTCTCTTCTCCCTGTACACCAACGATTGCACATCTAAGGACCCCTCTGTCAAGCTCCTGAAGTTTGCAGACGACACCACACTCATCGGCCTCATTCAGGACGGTGACGAGTCTGCTTACAGACACGAGGTAAAAAAGCTGGCTGTCTGGTGCACTCTCAACAACCTGGAGCTTAACACGCTCAAAACAGTGGAGATGATCGTGGACTTCAGGAGAGACCCCCCTGCACTCCCCCCACTCACCATCATGAACAGCCCTGTGACTGCAGTGGAGTCATTCAGATCCTGGGCACCACTATCTCTCAGGACCTGAAGTGGGACATTCACATTGACTCCATCATAAAAAAGGCCCAGCAGAGGTTGTACTTCCTTCGCCAGCTGAAGAAATTTAAGATGCCACAGGAGCTGCTGAAACAGCTCTACTCCACCATCATCGAATCCATCCTCTGCACTTCAGTAACTGTCTGGTTCAGCTCAGCTTCTAAATCTGACCTCAGAAGACTACAGAGGGTAGTCCGGACTGCTGAGAGAATCATTGGTACAACACTCCCTTCTATTCAAGAACTGTACTTATCCAGAGTGAGAAAAAGGGCTGTCAAAATCACTTTGGACCCCTCACATCCAGCACACTCCCTCTTTGAACTGTTGCCATCTGGTCGACGCTACAGAGCACTGAGCACTAGAACGACCAGACACAGGACCAGTTTCTTCCCTCCGGCAATCCATCTTATGAACAGCTGATAATAACGGCGAACACACTACACTTTATATTTATATACACATACACTTTATTTATCTAACACACATACTTAGTATACACTTAAATTTTGCACATAATTTACATGTACATACATAACTGCATTTGGTAATATACCTGCCTAAAATTGTCATTTGTATATTGTCATTCACTATCTACTTATTTGTATTTTTTTTATTCTTTTATTATGTGTTTTATGTTCTGTCTCTGTCATTCTGTTGTACTGCGGAGCTTCTGTCACGAAAACAAATTCCTTGTATGTGTAAACATACCTGGCAATAAAGCTCATTCTGATTCTGATTCTGAAGATCATTGGTGACTTGCCTTTGCCCTTGAAGAACACTGGTGACTTGACCTTGCCCATGAAGAACACTGGTGACTAGACCTTCCCCATGAAGAACCCCGGTGACTTGACTTTGTCCTTGAAGATCACCGGTGACTTGACTTGACTCCTGAGGTCTAACTGTGGTAGTGCTTAACTCATGAGTGTCAACGGTGACCTGACCTGACTCTGGAGGGTCAACGGTGACTTAACTCGACTCTGGAGGACCAACGGGAACCTGGCTCGACTCTGGAGGACCAACGGGAACCTGACTCGACTCTGGAGGACCAACGGGAACCTGACTCGACTCTGGAGGACCAACGGGAACCTGACTCGACTCTGGAGGACCAACGGGAACCTGACTCGACTCTGGAGGACCAACGGGAACAGGTGTGGCTGGAGTATCCCACGGAGGCCTATGTTGTAGGTAGAAAACGAATTCCCTGAAATCAAACGTGTCCAACTGATCCATTTCCGTTCTTGTCACCGGGTAATCCAGACCGGTGTTGAAAATGTCTTTTAGGACCGCATCATTATATCCCATACCATCCACCAGGGTCCAGAACACTTGTGCCATACCACCCACCTCATTCCCCTCTTGGCAGAGGGTGGTTTATTTGATGAATTTCGCCCTCTGCTCCACCATACTGGCTGGTAAACAGGTATGAAGTCCCACACCGCTGGATCTCAACATGGAGTCCTTCTGTTACGATCGGGAACACAGGAACACAGGAGACAAGAGATCCAAAAGCAGTGTGAGTTTTTAATCGGTAATCCAAAATCAGGATCTAACAAGCAGGGGGTCAAAACCAAAAATCAATCCAAAACAAACAAACAGGGATAGGAACAGGAACAGGAACTGGAACTGGAAACTAGAAACTAGAAACGCGAGGAAAATGGGTGACGGAAAATAAGGACTCCATGAAACCAAACATAAGCAAACCGGTTAATATAGGCAGGGTAATGACTATCAAGTAAAGACACCTGAGTGCAATTAACAGGAGTGCAATTACTGTGATGAAGAGACGAGGCTTTGTGGGAATTGTAGTGCCTGCGGTGAGGTGCCTATGGGGAAGTGAGACCACTAGTGGAGACCCAGGCAAACAGAGACCAGACACTGTGACAGGATGGTGAAAGTGAGTAAATGATGAGTGATTTTTCATTTTTTAGGTGGATTATCCCTTTAACTGCCTCCAATTTCAATTAATGTCATTAATAAAGAAGCAGTGTCTAAATGGACTGCTTTTGTAAAAACAGAAAATGAAAACTTCATTGAAAATCGATGCCACTGGAAATCAGGGCCTCAAATAATTCATCCACCAACAGACCAAAAGTTTTAGAGGAAAGTGAGCAAAATATAGATGAAAAGTCACATGAGTGGAGGCAGTGCTTTAATTGGCTGATCAATGCAATAACTCATACCTGTAATGTAAGCAACTGCTCACAAATATGGTCTAATTGGTCAGACTGTTACATTAGAGTTAAAAATTTACCCCGTTTGGAAATCACTACACTCTGTCATGTCTAGATCAAAATTAACTTGAAATGACTTGGAATAATGATCTGTGAGTGACTAAGGCATTTTTTTTTAATGAACAATCAGGTCACTTAAATTAAAACCACACCTTTGTGCCTTTGACCATTTGTAAGGTTTTATGTGTGAGTGTATCCAGAGGCTTAAATGAAAATGAAAGGCAAAAAGAGGATGAGAGAAAGAGAATCAGAAAAAGATCAACTCCATTAACAAGAATAATAATCAGAGTCTTCTTGATAGGTAGGTCGACATGAGTCAAATGAAAAAAAGGACATAATGAATGGCAAGAATACAGGATAAATATGGAGCTTTCTCCACCTTATTTTCCCCGTAAAAGTGGTCGTGGCCATTTGTACATTTTATGACAGTCACATTCGCTTCCAGCTGTTTTTTAGCTGTACAAAACATCTCATTTTGCTTTTTGATATTGTAAACTGGTGTTTCTTACATAATTGTTTTAACGTATTATCTTAATTATGAACATACTGATTTGTACTGCATAAAATGTTACATTTTACTGCACGTTGTTATTCTTCTTGTTATTTCTCTACAGCGGCTGATGAACTGGAAGTAAAAAAAAACAAACAAGAAAATGGTTTACTTCCACATTGAAATATAAGGTGGATAATAAAGACTGTAATAGCACAGGCAGTGAATGCTGGAAGACTCACCAGACCATGGCAACTTGTGAAAATCATTCTAGGGATGAACTGTGTTGCCCTAAATGAACTGCAGTCACATTGATATATTTTCATAATCATAGCCATCTCGTGCTGACAGCCATTCGCAGCAATGAAGAGACTCACACGCTCCTGTCATTTCCAGAACAGAACTGAATCACGTATGATGATAGCTCTCATTTGTTTCAAGAGTCCAAGATCATTTTAAAAGCTAATCCATTTAATTTAAACTTTTAAAATACTTTCTGCTTAATATGCAGAGACAACTGTAAATATATATATATATAATTTTTTTTTTTTTTTTGTAGGTTATGCAATGCATCATCATAGCACTATTAAAACATTTCAACCTGTTTGAACAGGAGATGCATCAACATTGGGCCAACCAAGCTGAGTTTAGGGTGGGACTAACTATTTGTTCAACTAAAATAGTAAACATGGGAAGAAGAAAACCTGTTTGAAACAGTCTGCTATTTCTTTTGGTGTTGCTAGAGGCTCATAAATATCATGAAATATCTTCTTTGCACTTATTTTCTGAGCCAATTAGTGAACAGATTCACATTGATTACCACCATTAATTTTTTTGTTTTGTTTTACTAAACAAATTATGTAACAGTTCTTTCCTAGAAGAAAGTGTTTAAATGAATAATGTGTCATCTAATGTTTTAATGATCTGTTTGTCCATCATAACATACCTATACCATATTAAACACAAGCCCTTGTTACTTGAAATGGAGATATTTATTAAGTCAGTTAAAGGCAGTTCATCACTGAATTCAGTGATGTCATTTCTGTTCAGTTAAATAGTGTCTGTGCATTTATTTGAAATCAAGTCAATGATATCGCTGTAGAAGAAGTGACCCCAACTAAGTAAGCCAGAGGTGTCAGCGGCAAGGAACCGAAACTCCATCGGTGACAGAATGGAGAAAAAATCCTTGGGAGAAACCAGGCTCAGTTGGGGGGCCAGTTCTCCTCTAACCAGACGAAACCAGTAGTTCAATTCTAGGCTGCAGTAAAGTCAGATTGTGCAGTAGAGAGATACACCCACGATCAGATGATAAGAGCAGATCATTTGTAACTCTAAGGAGAGCAGTCTCAGAATCCTCAAAACTAACTTTGCAATAACCTATGTGTGATTAATAATAATATGCATTGGATGTATTTTACATTTAGATTTGCACTTAGCTAGTTTTAAATTACTGTTATAAGCCAGATAATTTTATATATATATATATATATAAAAGTCTGAACAATAAATGTTTATAAATGCATGTCCACAAACTCCAGTGTCTTAAAAGTACTCCAGATCTTACTAAATAAATAATTAATTCTATATATAATAAATACCTAGTGATGTGAAAGTAGTTATCCAGATATCATAAAAGAGATAAATGTTCACCTAAGTACTACTAAGATTTCATCTATGAGCAAGGTTTGTTTGTTCATTTATTTATGACCAATTTTATTTATTTATTTTTTTTTTTTTATAAAATATGAGTAATCGGCTGTGTGTTTAGATGTCTTAATAAACATGACACAGCAGGGCATTAAGGTGTACCGTGAACTACACCTGGTTTATGAGTAACTGTGGACGTCTTCTTCAGCACGTGTAACATGTTAATCACATGCAGGATAGCGACCCACTGAGTTCCTTTAAGAATATGACCTTTTATCATTAACCCTCAGCACTAACAGGCGTGTTTGTGACTAAGATTTTTGCTCTCATGCAAAATGATACCTTTATCCTCCTATTCGTGACTGCTGGATCATCTCGATTACTTTAATAAATGAAGCGTGCGGCATGGGATCTGGCATCAAAGGCTTTGATGGAGCTTATTGCAAGCCAAAAATAGCTTAGCCTCCTTTGATATTTTGCTAGTTCTTTTTGAAAAACATTTTTTTTAACTGTTGAATGATTAATTAGCTGTGTCTCAAATACTTACATACTTAGCTAACTATCTAAATTAGAACATTTAAGGGCTTTGGTGTTTTGAGACATTGTATTATTATTATTATTCATTTATTTTTTTTATGTATAAGTTTCACTTTCACTGGTTGTCTAAAAATCAATTATGTTTAGTGTATTTTTTTGGTACTATTCTAACTTCCAGATCATGGATCTATATATATTTATATATAAATCTATAAAACTTAAAGAACTGAAAAAAAAGTTTAGAATAAATATTTTTTAGAAATATATATTAGTTCCCTATTTGTCAGGGTGTTTACACACTTGAGTCCTCTTTAAAAGAACTGGACCCAGACCCCTTTAATTGTACCAAGAGGTGAATCAAGTGAAAAAGAACCCAGTTTTCTTTATGTTATCACTGGACCAAGAGGTGAAGCAAGAGAAAAAGAACCTAGTTTTCTTTATGTTATCACTGTCCCTGTTCCTGAAAGAGGAGTCTGATTCTTTTTCTGTCCACTTAAGCAGTAATGGAGTCTCACACCTCTTTGTGTTCAGACTATTGCTTTTTGGATCTAGTCCATTTCAGTGTTTGATGGATGACCCTATAGGGCTGGGTGATATAGCAAATTTTTTTATCACACAATATAATATAATAATATATAATATAATATATAATATAATGTCATTCAATAGTCAAGTAGTTAGTGTAATAGTTAGTGTAATGTAACTCTAAGTATGTTTTGTAATTAGTTTATGTATTTGCTATTAAATATAGAATATTTTGGACATTGTGTGTGTGTGTGTGTGTGTGTGTGTGTGTGTGTAAGAGAGAGAGAGACAGGGTCACATCAGTGGAGTCAGCTGTCTTTACCGAATGTGGCTTGTTGTGAAGGTGGGATGAAGGAAAGGTGGAAGCAAATGCGAGTAATGGTTCTTTAATGAAACTGAATAAACAAATAAACACAAGGGAACAACACAGCTGAGAAGACGACACTCCTAGTTGGTGGAGAGGAGGTGAGGAATCCGGATGATGACGGTGAGTAGGCAGCAGGAGAGGATGGCACAGGAACTGCGGGGAGCCGAAGGTAAGAGTTCGTGGCTGAGTGGAAGTGCGGAGAGTGGATGAGGTTCTAGGAAAAACACAGACATCCAACGCAGACAACACTAAAGCCAACGAACAGGGTATACAACATTAAACAACGATCTCACAAACACAAGACGTGAGACAAGCCAATATAAAGGGAATGAGTAATGAGTGACAGCTGTTGCTGATGACAATTAGCGGAGAAGCCCACAAACTAATCAGTGCAGACGTGAAACACACAGACTTCACCACAAAGTGCAAACACACCGAGATCACGGTTTACTAACCGTGAGACTTGTGTACTGAAAACAAATGTTCCCCTTTCTGGCTTGTACTTTTAGTAAACTAAGGACATTATTAACGGTCTTTACATTTATTTGGAAAGATGAAGCTCATGATTATGGAAAGGGGCACTACATTTCCGATGAGTGCTTGTGGTATTTGGCCAATCACAATGCACTGGGTCAGTTGGCCAATCAGAGCAGACTGCGTTTGTAAGAAGGAGGGACTTTGTAGAAAACGAGGCGTTTGAGAGAGGCGGGGCATAGAGGGCCTACAATAATGTACAGTATTTGAAAAATTATGTGTTTTTTTTTAACATTAAAGCATGTCAACATATTCTGTTATACCAGGGGTAGGCAAGTTCGGTACTAGAGAGCCACAGACCTGCAGAGTTCAGCTTCAACCCTAATCAAACACACCTGAACAAGCTCATCAATCCATTCAGTATTACTAAGGCTACAGGCAGGTGAAGTTTAAATACACATAGCCGTACATCAGTGACAAGCCACACTATATGGCGTTCATTAGATGAATTGCATTCAATTATGAAAACGATATTGCGTAGCTTGTCAGTGTTAGTGTTTTTATTAATGCCATTTATGTTTTTGTTAGTATGGCACATAGCACTAGTCAACTAAATAAATGTAACATGGCAAAGATTAATGCACTTTTGGAAGTTAAATGTAGGGGAAATACCATTTTGGAATTTGTGTGGTCTAATTTGATATTGTTCATGTTCTTGTTCATGAGGAAATTTTATTTTATTGCTGTAATTAATTCTTAGCATTAAAAAGATGACCCGTTGAATTCATGTTGGGTTGTCATATGTAATTTTAATGTAATTAATTCATAGCATTAAAAAGATGACCCGTTGAACTCATGCAGGCTGTCATATGTGGATCAACTTACTATGTTGTGTATTTTAATTATTTTCAATATAGAAAATAACTTTCATATTGCTTCGATGGATTTATAGTATTTTGAGAAAAAAAGTATCATGTATTTATTGCATTTTGGGAATATATATATATATTAGGGCTGTCAAATGATTAAAATTTTTAATCAAATTAATCAGAATTTTCAGTGGATTAATCAGGATTATTCACTATTTGCAATTACACCTGAATCCTAACCATTTTATTTCTGAAATGCATACCAAAAGATAAATAACAGGACACAGATACATAATTTTCATGTATTGATTCATCAATATGTGGTTCTTTTTTTCTGAATTTCAAAAGTTTAACATTTACTTAGATCAAATTTACCTGAGCACTATATCAAAACATGCCATTTATCTACAGATAGTGTAAGAGTTTTAGGTGAACCAGTGGTTAAATACATATCTATGAAATTATGCATAGAGAAACTCGAAAGAATGAACTCAGAAACACAAACATGCGCCCTCTGCACTCTGGGCACTCTTGTTTTTGGGAGGTGTTCATTTACTCTGCCACAATACTTTAGGATCGATATTTTCACGTTCTGAAGGCTTCAAGTGCCAGTAAAACAAAGTAAAAATGCATATGCGTTTCCAAACAGCTGTAATTTTCGCTGCATTGCATGTAGGCATTCTGCGCATGCGCAGTGTGAAACACAAGACGCTATAACAGGAAGAAGCTCCAGCGTATCAACTACCAAAGTCGTCTCTGTTTATCGAGCTTGGCATGAATGTATTTGAGAGTAACTGGGGTAAAACCTTAAGCTTCTTCGGTGTTTTCGTCGCAGCGCTCACTGTTGTTTTTTACTATCTTGAGAATTCAGAGATTCAGACCTGATTAATTTGTCACACTGCGCATGCGTGAAATGCGTTAAAAAATTTGACGTAATTAATGACAAACAACTAATTAACATCGTTAACGCACTATTTTTGACAGCCCTAATATGTATATATATATATATATATATATATATATATATATATATATATATATATATATATATTGTTACACATGTCCCAAGCTTTCATCAGCGAAACCGGGCAGCCACACCTGCACCTGCTCATCACGGGCTGAGCGGCCACACCTGCGTCTCATCAGGCAACAGCTTTATAAGCCTGAAAGACAAACATAGAGGTGAGAGATGTCTCCAAAAGACTCGGTTAACCATATCCTCTATTGTTCCCACAGTGAGCAGCGTGTGACTGCCAGCCCTGCCACGAAGGGAGATCACAGACCCACACAGCACAGCGCACGAAAAGAGAGGAGAGTGAGAGAGCAAGAGAGAGCAGCCGAGCACCGAGCACCAAATCCCCTCACATTAGTCCTTTTTCCCCACCACCTCATCAATAAAAATCCACCCTTCGGGGAACTTACCTGCATCCTCGTGTCATGAGCTTCTACACCTTATCACACTGGTGGAGAATGCGGGCATTGCAGTGAAGAAGTCACTGACAGCAACCCCTCCACACTGAGTTCACCCTTCCTGGATTGATCTGGACGTTATTTATTTTTTTGTACCATCTCTGTTTCCCCAGGTGGCACTCCTCCCCCAAGATGGAAGAACTGCTGAAGCACCTCACTGAAGTGAGCATCCGCCAGCAGCAAATCATGGAGCACATGGCCTCCTGACAAGGGGAAACCAAACGCGAGCTCATTGATCCCAAGGATGACGGTGCACGATGACATAGCTATGTATCTCAAAATGTTCTAAACCATTGCCACCCGGGAGGTGTGGCCCAGGGATGAGTGGGCGTGGATCGTGGCACCGCTATTGACGGTGTTGCACAGTTTAAGGGGGAGGAAAAACCCTGCTGGTTGTGCCACGCACCAAGAAGGAAGCTGTGATAGAGATAGCCCACGCACACCCTATAGTAGGCCACCTAGGGACCCAAAACACAATCCAGCACCTCCGCAACCGTTTCCACTGGCTGGGACTGGAGGCTGTGGTCAAGCACTTCTGTCAGGCCTGCCCAACCTGCCAACGGATGTCACTGCGCTCCCCTTCCCCTAGCCCTCGAATACCACTGCCCATCATTGAGGTGCCCTTCGAGCGGATCAGGATGGATCTGGTAGGGCCGCTGCCAGAGTTCGCCCGGGGGCATGAACACATCCTCGTCATCGTGGATTACGCCACCTGCTACCCTGAGGCCATCCCCCTCCCTAAGGCCACCACAAAAGCTATCGCCCAGGAGCTGTTTCTGTTGTATAGCCGGGTTGGCATCCCTTCCCAGATACTGGCTGTATTTATTTTCCGGATGATGACTGACATATGCAAACACCTGAAGGTCCAACAGCTCTGCACCATGATGTACCACCCCCATACCGATGGGCTGGTTGAGCAGTTGAATCAAACCCTGAAACAAATGTTATGTCGGGTGGCTGCAGAAGACAAGCGGGACTGGGACAAGATGTTGCCCTATGTACTCTTCGGTATCCGGGAGGTCCCTCAAGCATCCACTGGCTTCACCTCGTTTTTACTCCTCTTCGGCCGACAGCCCCACGGCCTGCTTGACGTCACCAGAGAGGCCTGAGCCCCCAGAGACCAGAGCCCCCAACTTCAACCGGAAGGGCGGGGGGTGTGACACGTGTCCCTGTCATCAGCATCGCCCTGTAAACCAAGCAGCCACACCTGCACCTGCTCATTACGGGCTGAGCGGCCACACCTGCGTCCCATCAGGCACCTGCATTATTAGCTTGAAAGACAAACATAGAGGTGAGAGATGTCTCCAAAAAACTCAGCTAACCATAAATTCTATTGCTCCCGCAGAGAGTAGTGTGTGACAGCCAGCCCCGCCACGAAGGGAGATCACAGACCCACACAGCACAGCGCACGAAAAGAGAGTAGAGAGAGAGAAGCCAAGCACCAAGCACTAAATCGCCTCACATGAGTCCTTTTTCCCCACCACCTCATCAATAAAAATCCACCCTTCGGGGAACTTACCTGCATCCTCGTGTGCTTCTTCACCCCATCACCCTGGCACCCCGTTATATATTATAATAAATCTTTGAAAATCAAAACATGTCTTAAAATTTTTAATGTTATTACAAACTAAAGATGCTATGTGAAAGTTTGAAACAGAAAATAGTGTTTTTCATCTTGCCACATTCTTGGTAAATAATTTTTTTTTTCTCAAATTAATCAAGATGGATCTATTGTGTTACGGAACCAAACTCTTTATCTTTTCTTGATATGGAGTTGGATAGAGTAGACATGACGGCATGATAACCAATGAAAGTGCACAGTCAGTGCTGAACATATGGCACCTGCATCCTGACATGTGGAATCTCCAGCTATAGATCCCTCTACCAAGAGAAATTGTAGTAAGCTACGCTAAAAATGAAATGTATATAAATAAGTATAATTAATTACAATTATTGTATGAGCTGCCAGTAGTAACTGTAGCAAAGTTAAATTGACATCAACTAATCTGTTCGTCCAGCGAACATGTAGAGTAATTTCATATAAACTCTAAGATAGGATATTTTCGTTGCCACAGAAAATACTTTCAGTGTTAATGCATCAGAGCATGTAGAGAGGATCAATATCATAAGGGACATTAATTTGCAAGGCAAACTCATGTAATTTGCACAAGAGTTTTATTAACTAAACAATAACACAAACTAGTCAAACAAACAAACAAACATACAATCACTCATACAGGGGAAAGGGTAAATGAGATCTAATGGATGATACCATCAGGAAAACCAGAGAATAAAGCTATGAGCATTGGGAAGCAGTCTCGGATGAAAGTTTTGATGGTTTGGAGGTTCGGTGGTGTAGGAGTTGCGATCACCTTCTTCTGTGTGTAAAGAAAGGTGTTTTTCATATGAAATTAGATTGAATCTTCAAGGTTTACTAATGGGTTGCATAGGTATCAACATATAATATACACTCTTATTTAGAACATTAAAATATGAACTTATAGATACCAAACATCGTATAGATGAAGTGTTACGGTTCCTCATCAAGGAACGCAACAAAATCAGGGAGACGCCACACAACAGCTTAATTTGCAAAAACAAACATTTATTAAAGGTGCCATATGCAGAAATTGAGGTAAAAATATCCATAACATGACCTACACGCATCAAAAGAATGAGAAGAAATAAGGGCGATGATGTCATTAAAAAAATGTCAAGTTATTGTGCTGCAGAGATATCAACCTTAATTAGCATTAGCATTACTAGCCCCGGCCCGACAGGTGTTGTAATACCAGTTTCGGCCGTGGGAGGCGGTATGCGGGCAACATGTCCACCAGCCAACCTGCAATACACGAATAACTCGCAGGGCTTGTGGGCGTGTACTTGAACTTGATGTCAATCGTGTGGAAAGTACAGCCCACTACTTTCAGTTCAGGGAAAAGAGCGGAAGGATAGCTGAAGCCCTTGGCAAGAGTCCAACACCCACTACAGGGAAACAACTGCGCTCGGAATCACAAATCAAATCCGATAAGAATACCAGAGTAAACATCGGCACTGCTTTTAATCGCTGGAGACAACTGATGGACCTGAAAGAAACGAGGTTCGACTCCGAACTTGCAAGTTAGATGCTGTTAGTATTTCGCTAGAAGTTTGTTTTATATGTTTGTGTATTTGTTTTCGGGAAGTTATAACATAGAAATGTATCGAAGGCTGTTCGATAAACGATGGCTAACCGTAGCTGCATTTGATAATTAGCTAGCAATAACTTAACGTTACCCATTTTATTATATAGGGCTGTGCGTGTCTTTACTCATGTACATCTCATCAGTAAAGACGCTCCTGTAATTAGGAGTATATCTCCAGCACGTGTGTTCAGATCAGGATTGCCAGGTTTTCACAACAAATCCTGCCCAGTTGCTTCTCAAAACTAGCCCAATCTCGCTTCAGGTTCCCCGATAAAACATTGCTTCCCGGGGTTAAAATATAGGTTTTTTAGCAGGGTTGCCTTGGTATAATTCGCATTTTAGGGGCTAAATATCACGTTATTTGTATTGGGGTCACTGTGACCAGCGGACATGAAAAACAACCACTACAGACTTGGCAACACTAGTTGGCATTTACTACACAGAGCCGTAATTCACTGACAATCTACACAACATCGATGTTAAAATCGCAGGCGATTCTTTGTCGATTTTGAAAGCGATTTTGTGTTAGTTGTCGGTAGACTAAGGCTCTGTGCAGTAACTGCCACTCCACCTGAACCAGTGTTGCCAAGCCTGCGGTTGTTTTTCATGTCCACGGTTTGAAGCAATACCAATAACGTGATATTTAGCCCCTAAAATGCTAATTTTACCAGGGAAACCCTTCCCAAAAATTTATATTTTAACCCCGGGAAGCAATTTTTATCGGGGAACCTCCCGGAAACGCGACTGGGCTAGTTTTGGACTAGTTTTAAGAAGCAACTGGGCAGGATTTGTTGTGGAAACCTGGCAACCCTGATCTGAATGCACATGCTGGAGATATACTTCTAATTACAGGAGCGTCTTTACTGATGAGAGGTGCATGAAAATCGCATTCTATTTTGTGCACAGCCCTATGTATCATAACTAACCTGCTCTGTCTAGTCTGTTGGTCTCCGTCTCCTCTTTGCTTCGTGGTTTTTCTGTGCATGAAAAAATTTATGTGTGGCGTGAAAGCGTGTGAAAAGAGTCAATTGCGTGTGTCTCACGGTGAATGCTTGAGAGTTGGCACATTAGTTCTCAAGCAGAATAAAGGACAGGTTGATTATTGCTGTTTAGCATTTGTATTAATCTATGATGTGTCCCTGTTTGCCTACAGGGACATAAAAAAAATTAATTAAAAGTGATACGTGGACTGAGATTGTTCATTTTAAGTAAAGGATCCTAATATTTCGTCCACAACAATATTTAATGAGGTTATAACTCCTTGTGGTTAGTCTGCACAGGATCAACAAGCTTGTTTGCTTTGCGGTCGCTTTAAATACAAAATAAGCATTCGAGAGCGTCTGAGCGCTCACAAATCTTTCTGCAGCGTCGTGAGCAGAGCGGCAAGAGCGATGTTTGACGCTCTAGACGCCGGCGGTGTGAAAGCCACAGTTAGGCTTCGGCGATGGCTGTAGTGTTGTTGTGAAAGTAGGGGCGGAGCATAGAGACTATGCCGTTTCTCGTTTGTTACTCTAGAGTAGACCAATTCACTTTATTGAGGCATACTGCCCCCATCTGTTATGGAATGTGGAGTATGACTTGATTTTTTTTGCCAAACATTACAGATGGCACCTTTAAACTATAGAAAATAAACATGAAATGTTTATTAGTCAGTATAAGTGTATAGTCAGTGTGTCAGCATGTATGTAAGTGATACAAATGTAACAAATTCAAACTAACAAAACCAACGAAAGATAATGTCCAAACATCCGATCTAGGAAAGGCGGATCATACGAAAACTCCTTGAGTGCGGCGGTGGTCTCCCGCAACCTCCATAACCCTCAAGAACACTGGTAGCTCCATGAAAGGCAAACAAACGCCAACAAGCACCAAATCTCTCTCCGCCATCAGTTCAAACAAGTCCTTTTAACAGAGCGTTGATTCAGTGCAGGTGCAACACCACGTCATCCAATCTGCCAATCACCTGCAGCTCAGACAAAAACACAGTGACTCACTGAGACGTCACACACCCCCCTTTAAAAGATCCTGAATCCCATGAAAAGGATCCTCACAACACCAGAAAAAGTTTTTTTTTTTACATACTTTCCTTTTAATCTATTTTTTCATAGCATCCGATCCACCAGTACAATCATGTTCTTACAGTCATCTCAATTCTTCTTGATTGCTCACCTTACCCCCAGCAATCTGGATCCTGAAAGCAAATTAAGGAGACAAAGAGCACAAAAAAAACAGAAACAACAGCCCAAACATTACTTTTATTCAGTGTGATCAGGAGCACGAGATAACGCATCTGCCACTACGTTATCAGAACCCTTGATGTGTTTTACACTTAAAGTGTAAGGCTGTAAAAAGAGAATCCAACGCTGACTCGGGGACTGTAGAGAATGTAAAAATGTTAAGGGGTTGTGATCAGAATAAACCTCCACAGGTAGTCCTCCCCCCACGTATACATCAAAGTGTTGAAGAGCCCAAATTAAAGATAAAGCTTCTTTCTCTATCACAGAATAGTTCTTTTGGTAAGTATTAAACTTACGAGAAAAGAAACTTACTGGATGATCAAGTCCAGTCTCGCCTGTTTGCAACAAAACAGCCCCAGCACCAATCTGGCTTGCATCTACTTGTATTGTAAATGGCCTATCCGGCCTAGGAGCAGCTAGAACAGGAGCAGTGGTTAACAACAACTTAACATTGTCAAAAGCTTTCTGACAATTTACACTCCAAACAAACTTGATGGAAATCTTGAGCAAATCAGTGAGCGGGGCAACAACAGTTGAAAAGTTTTGGCAAAATCCTCGATAATACCCCACCATACTCAGAAAACGCATCATCTCTTTCTTGGTTGATGGGGGAGGGAAATGTTGAATAGCCACAATCTTGGCTTGAATAGGACGCACCTCACCTTGGCCAACTTCTTTGCCAAAATATCTTACCGTCCCCTTGGCAAACTCACACTTCGCAAAGTTAACTGTAAGACATGCCTCTGCCAAACGGGTCAAAAGAGCGTGAAGATGTATCAAATGTTGTTCCCATGTGTCACTGAAAACAATAACATCATCCAAATACACCGCACAACCTTCCAGGCCAAATATCACTTTATTCATCAATCTCTGGAAGGTTGCGGGTGCATTTCGCTGGCCAAAACTCATAACAGAGTACGAATATAATTCAGATGGTTTAATGAACGAAGTTATTTCCTGAGCTCTAGGAGTTAAAGGCACTTGCCAATATTCTTTTAAAAGATCCAGTTTGCTTACAAATCTTGCAGTACCCACCTGATCCACACAATCCTCCATTCGAGGAAGTGCAAACGCGTCAGGTTTAGTAATAGCATTCAATTTACGGTAATCAGTACAAAATCTGTAGGTAAGATCTGGCTTCTTCACCAACAAACATGGTGAAGCCCAACTGGAGCAAGAAGGAACAGCGATCTCATTATCCAGCATATACTGAACTTCAGATTCCAACACTTTCCTTTTACTGATAGAAACCCTGTAAAAACGCTGACGAATAGGACGCGCATCTCCCATATCCACATCATGCTAAATCAGATGCGTACGGGTTGGCACATCTGCAAACAAACTAGGAAAATTAAGCACCAACTTTGTCAATTCTGACCTCTGCACATCAGATAGATGCAAAAACAAAGCATCCAGATTTTTAAGGGTCTCTGAATTCTTTAGTCGGGGAAGCAAAACACAGTCTTCAGGGACAATCACATCCTCCCCTCCCTCAACAGAAAAAGGCTGATCATCATCAAGAGAGGTGCTAGAAACTGTGACAACTGGACTAACTGGTTGAATTTCAGAATTACAAGAATGATAAGGCTTAAGTAAATTCACATGAAAACACTGCTTTGCTTTTCGTCGATCTGGAGTTGCAATTTGGTAGTTTTGGTCAGTCATTTTGCGAAAGAACTGTGTACGGACCAGTAAATCGTGTGCAAAAAGGAGATCCAGATGAAGGCAACAAAACTAACACCTGATCACCTGGTGTAAAAACACGACATTCTGCCCGTTTGTCAAAGTGCTTTTTCATCTTACTTTGCGCTCCGACAAGATTTTTCTGAGCACTTAAACCTGCCAAAAATAAACGTCTACGAAAACCATTCACATATTCTAACAAGTTTTGTGGTGGATCATCTTCACCCAGTCCTTCCCTCAGATTATTTGGACTAAAACCCAAGCTCTCTTGTTGTACCTCTCTAGCTGAAAGTAATAACCAGGCTAACTCTTCCTCCCAATCACGGTTCAACTCCACAAATTAAGCACACAACAATGCTTCCATGGTTTGGTGAAACCGTTCAAGCGCACCTTGGCTTTGAGCGTGATATGCACTTGATTGATTATGTTTCACATTGAGCACTCTCAAAATCTCAGCAAACATACGTGAAGTGAAATTGGTCCCTTTATCGCTTTGAATAATCTTGGGTATCCCAAAAATCGAGATGAATTGGGTTAGAGCTTTCACAACTGCTTTAGTAGTAATTCTCCTGATAGGGTAAGCTGCCGGATACCGAGTTGCCTGACTCATCACAGTCAGCAAATATACGTTACCTGATTTAGAAGTAGGTAACGGACCCACGCAGTCAATTATTAAATGTTCAAAAGGCTTACTTGTGACAGCTATAGGACATAGAGGCACTGGTTTCAAAGTTTGATTCGGTTTGCCTGTTAACTGACACGTATGGCATGTTTTAATGAAGGCCGAGATATCCTTCTTCAAGCATGGCCAGTAGAACTGTTGCAAAACTCTGTCATAAGTTTTATTTACTCCTAAATGACCTGCTAATCCCCCATGAGCAACCTTCATTACCATCTCACGGAACGGTTTTGGTACCACTACTTGAATTACAGCTTCTCCAATCAAACCTTTCTTACAGGGAACATGCTTTATCAAGAGTAGCTCCTCTTGGACAAAATATCCACTGACAGCACTTCTTACCTCTTGTGATGAAACAACATTCTTAAACAACTGCTGTAACCCAGGATCATTCTGTTGGGCCATTATCAACTCCCTATTAGAAATAGGAGAAAAAGTAGTAGACAAACCAGGCACAACATACTTTTTCTTCACAAGATGTCTCACGACTCTTGGAACGTGTTACCACACATGATGTAAATACCTCAGGGAACTTTTGCTTTAACAAATCATCTTTCTCAGTAAATGGAGTGGGCACTACTACAGGTGGTGGTATTACCTCTCGCCACACCCTACCTCCAGCTAAATCATTCCACTCTCCCCTTCTACACTGCCTATCAACACACTAAACTATTATTATGCCTAATCTTCGTGCAGCTTTCAAGAGTAAAGCGACATTAAATACCATATACCAATGGTTTCAAAACTGAGCAAAACAGCCCAATTTGTTACCACGGCGGTGTGCTTCACCCAAAAGCCTACACAAAAATAAAAAAGGCAAAATAACAAACCAACGCAAAGCATTGCTAATACCTAATGGGGAAAATGAACAATTTTTAATCCATAACCATAATAATAATGCACTTATCTTACATGAGAACTACGAACTCTTGGGAC